>NC_092861.1:118457946-118510273 GCF_032062135.1 Pyxicephalus adspersus | reverse complement strand
TAAAAACGTATATTCTGCTACTTCAATTTCATGATAGAAAATCTAAACGCACTGATCTATCCCCATATATATTTTAATCAGTCTTAATATACTATTCTTTTTTTGCACACATTACTGCTCTCTGTAATATATTTATTTTCTGTACTTTTAGATCTTGAATAATAATGGTCATTGAACCATATAGAAAACCCTTTAAAATGAATTGAAGGTCACTAGAAGGGCCACTGAGGATTTATCTAAGCAGAGATATTCCTCCAGGCCCGGGCACTGTCCAAATGGTATTATTGATCTACCATCCCCCCTCTTGTCCTGGATGTATCAGTATCTATAGATTTACGATCACTAATAAATTACCATAAAGAAATTATTTTAACAAACATGATTATTTTGCAACTCTACATATTTTGTTAAAATAAGTTAAACTGAATAAAATAACATGATTCATTTCTATGAGTAGTGATCATTAAAAAAGAGGACCTGTCTCACACACACAGTGACAGTATCACTGCAGAACTGGCAGACAAACAAGTCCATCTGCAGCCATGACTGCAGTGCTGCCCATCCTGGGGATTGCACCTCTGCAGACACAAGTGGTGCAGTATATTAGTAAATAGCACAAGATCTGGATGGGCTGTTGGTGCCATTTATATAGCTCCAGGCTGCAATGCAGGTAAGTGGTGCCCAGCCCTCTTGTAGTACATTGTTATTTCTGATCACCTGACATGGGGATAGATAAATGATGACTTTGTAGCAGATTGCTGTGGTTGTACACAAGATGGATGATCGGTGAGCATGCACTGTACACAGGGACCTTGTAGCTGCCCCCTGCCAAGCTAGGACCATTTACCTTGGGGTCCTTCTCGTAGTAATATTGCTGGGTCCGGATCCATCTGCCCACCAGGTGATCTCTGACAGTGTGTGCCAGGGCGAAGTAATAGTCTCTTGGGGTGGACACATTCCTGTCTTTCACTAAGGTGAAGTGTAGATGTCTATTGAAGCTCTTCCTGACCTCAGACACATCGCCCAGACCTGCGATGCCCCGCACACTGATCTGCTTCCTCTTATCGGAGTCGGACAGGGGGGCGGCCATGCTTTACCTATGGGGATCAGCGGAGTGCTACGTGCGGGGTGTCAGCGCTGAGCACTCTGCTGCTGGATGCTGGAGCCTGAGAGCTACAGGACGGCTGCTGACGTCACGATCAGGTGACCTGGGGGCGGGGCAGGGAGCTGATGGAGCTGCAGTGTGCTTGGTGTGTCATATCATGGCATGCCAGGTGCACAGATAGAAAGGGGTGAGGACTGCTGCCATATGAGCACTGTAATATGGAACTGAAGTTTGGCTGTAGTATAAGGAACATGTATAAAGCTGAATATATAATTACACAGTATTTATATAGCACTATTATTACACAGTATTTATATAGCACTATCATATTACACAGCACTGTACAAAGTCAATAGTCATATCACTAGCTATCCCTCAAAGGAGCTCACAATCTAATGTCTCCCCATAGACATATGTCATTAATGTAGTCTAAGGTCAATTTATTTTTTTACTGGGGGAAAGCCAATTAACCTAACTGTATGTTTTGGAATGTGGGAGGAAATCAGAGAACCCGGAGAAAACCCACACAGGGTGAACCTGCAAACTCCATGCAAATAGTGTCCTGGCCAGGATTTGAACCTGGGACCTAGCACTGCAAAGGCCAGAGTGCTAACCACTGAGCCACCGCGCTACCCTTATCATATTACACAGTGCTGTACAAAGTCCATAGTCATGTCACTAGCTGTCCCTCATAGGGGCTCACAATCTAATGTCCCTACCATAGTCATTAATGAAGTCTATAGTCAATTTTTGGGGGAAGCCAAGTAACCTAACTGCATTTTTTTTGAATGCGGGAGGAAACCCATGCAAACACAGAGAGAACCTGCAAACTCCATGCAGATATTGTCCTGGCTGGGATTGGAACCTGGGACCTAGCACTGCAAAGGCCTGAGTGCTAACCACTGAGCCACCGTGCCACCCCTAGGGAAATTTCTCCTTCCATGTCCTGTCCTCATCACTGTCATATCCACTGAAAGCGCTAGAAAAATTCAACAATTTGATATGGCACAAGGATTGGAATAGAGGGGATATCTACCAATTGGACAACCAACAGGAATTTTATACAATAACGGGACATGGATGGTAGAGAAAAAAGCCAATCCTTACTTTATCCAGACCTATTAATAAAAGGTTTGGCTTTAAAGCTTGTTTTTTTTTTGTTTGTAAGTTTTTGTTTCTTTTCAAATATGTTGACCCACAGTGGAAGCTTTTGCTGCAATATTCACCTTCAATCTAGAGCAGGGGTGCCCACACTTTTTTGCCTTGCAAGCTACTTTTAAAATGACCAAGTCACAATGATCTACCAACAATAAAAACTTGGACTTAATAACTTCTGTGCGCGGTAGAGTTTATTTTGAAAGGCAGGGCTCCGCAATTTACTCGCGTTGACTTTGCGATTTACTGGTAGATCGCGATCCACCTGTTGGGCACCCCTGATCTAGAGTCTTCATAAAGCATTTTCACTGTCTGTAAAGAAAGTGCATTTAAGGCCCTAAAACACACGCTTATTTTACACACATATTTATCTTCCTTGTCTCCTCCATCTCATCCAACAGTCCATCCTGCTGCAAATGAGCGTTACTGGTAATGTGCCCTCCACCTTACACAGTACCTTTTCCAAATCCAGCTCGTAGGAAGGTGGTGCAGGACCAAAATAACTGTGGTTAGCAAATCCTGACCCTGGACACCAAGTAATTTTTGGGCATTCCAACAGATTTGCTATCTGGGTGGATATTGATAATTTTATGATTGTTAAAGCAGAACAATACTTGCCTAACATTCACAGTGACACCAGAATCTCCCCCTGTTCTTGATTGGTCATCCTGCAATGAGAAGGCGTTTATTAGTCTGGCCATATATTGAAATTGTACATTGTGCCACACATGTGCAGACACATGGCAAAGAACCCTTTATTGTGTAAGAGACCTAATATGTTCTGATTGCAATACAAAGCCTGCTTATTTTGTACATTTATGTTAAAGTTCCACTTCAATCTGTGCTTTATCCATGAAATGCAAATCATTAGGTTTCATTAAAATGCCAGCCTTTAATTTTGCATTCACTCATCCAGAAATGAAATGTTCCTGCCTGGAAAGTATAATATGCAGTACAGGTATGGGAGAGTATGTGTCTTCCTCTTATGACATTGGCACATCCCAGCGCTCTCATGTGGGACACCATAGCTTTGTGCAAGCTCTGACTACAACTTACATAGACTTTCTTCACTTTGCTTTTACAGGCTAACACTGAAAGAGTGAAATAAAGGTCTAAGCAACTAGGCAAACCAGTTCACTTTATATTGACCACACACAGAGAGGTTTTCATTTCACAGGTTTCATCTTATGTACAAAACAGCAACTCAGTAATGTGATACTTCCTACACAAAGTGATTTATGTCCAAATAAAAACAAGGTGCATAACTTGCTTGCTTGTATTAACCATTAGGCAAAGAAAGCATGTGGTTAGGGCATCAAGAGAAGGGGGCACCGCAGAAATTTTCTATATTCATTTTTGTATCACCACCTTTTACACAATTGTTGACAAACTTGAAACTGAGATGAAAAGAAGAGGATAGATATACAAAGAAATATCAGAGACATTTTCTTTTCTAAGTGATGAGCCACATACGGTCACTTCATCATCTACTAACATTGAAAGGTATTCTCACAAAAGCTGATTGATGCTTACCCAGAGGACTTCAACAGTAATTTCCCATCTGAGCTTCAGCAGTTTCATTCATATGTGCGGCATAAGTTCAGTGCAACAAAAAATGTAAAAACAAGATTCAGTCATGTTGAACTTTATAAAAAAATAATTGTAGGAGACAATGTTGAGTGTGCCTTTACAAATGTAGACATTGGCTTTCAGACATTTTTAACATTAATGGTCACAAATTGCTCAGCTGAGCAATTTTCTAAGTTGAAGTATATTAAAAATCCCATCAGAACAACTATGCAACAAGGAAGGCTGGATGCTTTATCTCTAATAAGTATAGAAGTAGATGTGTTACATAGGATTAGTTTTGAGGACTTGATCAAAGACTTTGCAAATAAAAAAAGTAGGAGAAAACTTTTCAAACATAAATAAAGTCAAAGTATACAAAAATAAACATTGTTTTCCATGTTATTGTAAATTTTGTTTATTTTCGATAAATACAATTTTATTTTATGCTTAATTATTGTTTATAATTTGAATTATATATAAATGGGGGCTTAGCGCCTCCAAGGGTCTTAGTCCGGCCCTGCTTGCCAATACAGGCTCATTTGCAATACAGTACTACTTTACAGACTCAAAAGCAGAGCGGCCAACTAACCAGATTCCTTTATGTAGGTACATTTTTGAATCATCAAATCTATACCAATCCTCAATGGTCAATGTGTGTGTCCTACACATAAAAGGCATATTTCATTTTTGACAAAAATATCTCTATTTGCCTATATTTATGGAAAAGTTTGACAAAACCTAATAACTCTCTTGGTTTTACTAAATAAAAATATGGATGGGAGTTTTAGTTTTCCATAATGGGCTCCTATATCAAACATGGAAGATGCCATTGTTGACCTTTAAAAGATGCCAGGGTTCAGGCAATTATTTGGACCTTTTGGCTTCATTATTTGGATCATTAATTGAACAAACAATAAAATAATGGCTAAAGAGTTTTATGTCCAACTTTTCAGGTCTCAGTCAAGGAAAGATGATAGACATCAGCAAAAGTACCAGTCAATTAGCACTTTTAGAAGGTGGTCAGTGGTGGTCAGTGGATCCCTTATTTTACATCGGACATACATGCATGAAATAAACAAATGGTGACAGCTGAAAGTGGCAGCTGCATGCAGTGTCCTATTGGTAGAAACAACTGCTCTGGTGAAATGTTAGTTTTTAAACCAACTTGGACTAAAGGACTAAACATGTAGTTAAAAATGGACTCCATTGCCTTCTATGTGCAATGTTTGTGGTCTAAAATAGGTGGTCCTATGTAAATCAATAAAACCATTTCTGGGAAAATAGTAGTTGTGGGAAGAAAACTGCAACTCAAGTCTGAATATCCTAATTATAAAAGCTTTTGATTCCAATTTATTTTAACCCTAAACACTACAGATTCACCAGTCTTGTAAATTCTATTCAGAAACTAACACTGATTGGCTATGATCACAGGATCTGGTTTATTCTAGACAAATGTAAATGTGTGAAGAAAAAGGACAAAAAAACTGCCATTGTTTGAACCTGCTCTGGAAGAAACCAGATCAAATTAATCAGATTAACATTTATTTGGTTGTTTATTGGAAACATATGTACCATGTTACTTTTATTATTTAGGTGTTACTTTGTTACCTGTGTGTTTATAATATACAGTGCAGGGGATTTCCTATATTTTTACTGAATACAAATAACTTCAAGGAGGTTTACAGTTTTCATCAACTTTCTTGAGTTATACACTAATTTGGTGTGTAAAATGATGTGTGGTTTGTTAAATATGACTACAGTATTATTATTATTATTTCTAGGTGCCCAAAACTGTGCAACCTTTACATGACTTGGCCATATACAATTGAATAGTCCAGTGGTTTGCCTGTAGACCTTTCTCCAAAACTTACTTGTTTAGAAGTCTCAATTACTGTATATGTCAGCTCTTGGTTCTATGACAAACCACATCCTAGATGTGATCAGAAACATGTAAAGGATGTGTTTTTTTTTCACAAATTTTGCGCTAATGTGAAATATATAACCAAGTAGGTTTGTCTTTTGAGATGAGATGTCACTCACTATTTCCTAGCCTGCTTGGGACCAGCAGCGTGTGTATTCAGGACTCCTTCCTTGAACCTGGTTCATAAAGACAAATACATTCTAGTGATACCTAATGTTGCAATATAGATATTAGTGTGCTGTGACCCTAAAAGGAAGCTCTGATCAATGGAAGGGCCTTCCTAGTGTGTTTCAGACTAGATCTAGATAGAATAGCTACACAAATATGTTGAGTCCAAGGATACTTATTTCATAGTAAAAGTTCAAGTAGAATAAGCAATGTGTTGAAATCCCCAAAATGAATTGAATGTTTGATATGGACTTCCTGGGTTACATTAATTTCTATGGACTCCATTATATTGAATGGCATTCCTGCAGCCTAGAGAGATGAAGAGATGTTTCTTCAATAATGAGAGTAGGGCAGATATCTGCCTGTTATCTGCTGCCACTTCTCACTGGACTTGCTCCGCCAAATGCTGTGCCTATATTATTAAAATTGTATTACTTTCTTGTACTCAGGGAAGGACAGCATTGTCCAATGTAACTTATGGTACAAACATTTTGGCATCAGTTCCATGGGATTAACATATTAAAGAACAGAATATGTTTTCCTTAGCTCTGTGCTGTGGAGGGGAGGACAAGCACAGTGGTTGCTTTCTCAATCATCCATTCATCAATTTGCAATGGCAGATTGATGGATGGTGCTGGGGGACTGCTGTACACATATCAGGTCCTACAGGTCTCTGACAACATGTACGTAGCCTGACCTGACTTCTTTTATAAGGCGACTGCAGCCATGACCACACATATAGGTGTTGAGGCACTAGAAGAAGATTGCAGAAAGAAGAAACATGTGACAAGATGCTTCACTACCAAAGTCAGCTGAATCTGGATATTGGGGATAATACAAAACTCAGAAGAATCATGGACTCCAAACTTTATTGCACAACAGCAGCTCAAGGATTGATATGATGTATTGCTTAAAACAATGGAAAATATGTATCCAACGAAACCATTACAATGAATATAAATGGTTGATAATAACAAAAACTGTTATTATTCATGTCTGCACTGTCTCACCTTATATACTCACAGGATGTATTTATCACCGATTCACCGGGAAATTCACACATTTACCTTTCTCTCTCTTAAGCTACGTACACACGTCAGATTTTTATCGCCCGATAATCGGCATCGGCCAATTATCGGGCGAAAAGTGAAAGATCCTTTCCAACGACAAAAATTGGAAGTGTGTACGCAGCTTTACTTTTTCTCATTTGTTGACCAAGATTTGCTCTATTTACTTCATTGATTGTTGCCACAAAGGTATACAAAGAGAACACATTGTCTGGGACATTTTATTTGGTCTCTTAGTGCTCTAAATAACTTTGTGAAAGGGTTCATTATCATTTAAAACCTGTAGAATAAATAGAATAGGCATCTGAATACAATGGGCCTGATTTATTAAGGCTCTCCAAGACAGGAGAAGACAGACTATCAAGGGGGAATTTGGATGATCCAGTAAACCTGGAATGGATCTGGTTCAGGATTAAAAACATTTGCTAATCAATAGCAAACAATTGTTAAGAAATCCAGTCCAGGTTTGTTGGATCACCAATGTTCACCCAGTCTATATTTTCCAATCTTGTAGAACTATAATAAATCACACCCATTGTTTCCTTTTTTATGTCCATATCCTGTACATAGGTGTGTCACCAAATGGGGCAACTCTCACTCTAAATATTTGCAGTGTGAAAGGGTATTTTCTTGAGTAAATAGTTGTAGCATGTGACTTGCACCTTGTTTTTGTTTACATGTGCAGGACAAGACAGGTCTGTGTGAATTAGTGCTGGCATATGGCCGTCTTACTTCACTTGGAGATAGAAGAGGAAAGGGACGGTAGCCATATGCAACTGATGATGCTGGGAATAAAGTGAACCCTACTCCACAGATTGAACCCTGCTCCACAGGTTCCAGTTCTGGACTGATTTTCCATTTTTATTCTGCTTGGTGATACTAAAAGTGGACCTATCATCACATGTTTTACTTTACATCAAAGGGTAGATAACCCATTTATTTATAGTAAAAATATATATTTCTTCCCCAAAAAAAGGTGGGGAGGCCAGGATGGGAAACCTGTAGCCTCCTGGGATATTTACAAGATCAAGAAAGGAAGATGGCGGCACCCACTGGTTCCTCCATGCCAGGAAAAATAAAGAATTCAGGATGACACCAGACCAGATGGAAGCTGATTGTGGAACGTTCACAGGTTCTGCAGGAAAAAGGTCACTTTTTTAAATTAAAGTTTCACTTTAAATTGATAGAGTAAGAAATGAATTAGCACTCCTGTTGGGTTTTTACTATCTGAAGCTTTATTATGGGGATTTACCTTCAGTTCCTGTTTAAAAAATCAAAAATTGAAAAAAGATTCAGATTGGATAAAAAAACTCTAACCTTAACCCCCACTCTTCTAAAACACGCTTCCTTTATTTCCCTTCACCTCCTGTCTGGGAATGTGTTTTCATACCCATAGGAAAGGAGGGGAACTCTCTCTAATGGATAAGTAAAAAGCCTTGGGGCATAGTTTGGGCATACATTTTTTACTTCCTGCCCTGGAGTGCCAACGCCAGGTACAACATGCAGCATTATTTTTTTTTTAAATTATTATTCATTTATAAAGCGCCAACATATTACGCAGCGCTGTACATTAAATAGGGGTTGCAAATGACAGATGAATACAGACCCAGGAGGAGAGGACCCTGCCCTGAAGAGCTTACAATCTAGGAGTTACCCTTTGATATGCTGCAAAATACAGCCAGCTGAGCAGTGCACAGACATATATATATATATATATATATATATATGTGAGGTATATAAATATATATAAATGTACAAATATATAGGTGTTACAGGTGTAGCCTGGGAAGACCAGGGCACACATGAATGGTGTGGTTGCACAGGATATAAGCAGGAGGTATATAGGGGTTTGTATGCTGGATATATTTATTTATTATATTATATATGCCGAATTGTGTCATGTAATAAACAAGGCCCACACCACACCAGGCCCAGTGCCGCCTCACCTGCCAGGCCCGAACAGTACTGCAGTGACGTCATCACATCACTCTTAAATGGGCCAAAAGGAGGCGTGGCATGTGCTGGCTGGCGTGAGGCTGCATTGTGTTGGCTGTGCGGTGTTCCATCTTTGCAGGTATTCGGTGTCGGTGCAAAGTCACTGTACGGCGAAGGGTGCAGCTCCCATCCGTCTACTTATCCCTCCCTTTCCCCCCCGACCCTACACATTGCGGCATTCAGCGCTGTACACAACAATCATACCTGACCCGTCCATTACAGTACATAGGTGTTTACTGCCCTCTGCTGGCCTGAATGGACACTGCTGGCGGGAATGACACTGCAGCTCAGACATTCAGGGAAGCTCTTTCATTAATGGTCTTTTTTGGCAGTCAGTGGTGCTGCATTGTTTGTTTGTCATGAAATATGCAAAAATAATAGGTTGTCATGTAGTGGAAAGCATAAACTGGCTTTCAGCACTGGGTTTTCTCTCTCTCTCTCTCTCTCTATATATATATGCACTATAAATTAGTGTCTAAAAGTCAGAAAGCCCCTAAAATTGGACCATTGTTCACACAAGTGTGTTGTTGTGATGTGCTCCGCATGTATCAGTGTGTTGTGATGCCATTCAGTGTTAATAGTAGCTCTGTGCAACTTATTACGCTGAAACCGATACACAGGATTTGCTGCAAGATACTGCAGTGTGATCCAAATTTTGTTGTCTTGAGGTTCTGTCCCACTGCCTTCACTTTAAATGAGTTATTCAACTATGTGCAATGGTGCAATGCAAGTTAGTAATGTTTTCACAGCACACACATTTATCTGACTGTCCAATCACCTTTTAAATATAATAATGTTTTGCAAGGGTCTGCCTGATTTTATACAAACTGGAGAGTTTAGGAAGCTCCTCATATTAAGCAGTTTTGGTAGATCTGAAGCGGATTGTAATTTATGTAGTGAGATGTAGTTATAAAGACACACAAGGAGCAGCAAGGCTATGCTAAGTGTGCTGACCCACTGGTAACCAGATTACTAGTGTCTGGATGGCTTGTTTCTTAAAATCTTAATATTCAACCAGAAAGATTGCAGTGAAAGGTTCTGTATTCAGTCACTTAAGCTACGTACACACTTCCAATTATTATCGTTGGAAAACGAACGACGAACGATCCTGCACGATATCTACGAACGATCGTATAGCACCGATCCTGCACATAGAGATAACGACACGATCGTTCGTAGATATTGTACACACAATAGATACGATCGTTTGAGTGATAGAGGAACTATGTGCACGACAGGAAAGTGAACGAACGTTCGTTCATTACGCATGCTCAGACCATGGACGATCAACGAACGATCGTACACACGAACGATGTTCAACGATCGTCGTCCAATCCGATCCGCCGGTCCGGTCGTTCGTTTCCAACGACTTTCCTCGTTCGTCGGTGTCGTTGGTTACTTTTTTTACGAACGATTTTTGCCCAATCGATCGTTCGTCGTTCGTTTTGAACGATAAAAATTGGAAGTGTGTACGCACCTTTAGGCCTTATTCACACCAGCACACACAACAGCCATTTTTTGTGTTATTTAGGCCTCTTTCACATGTATGGTCTAAACCCGGGTGGTCAACAACTTCCAGGCGCACAGCAAACTGCTGCTATACACTCATGAGTAGCCAATCACACCACTGGTCAATGCACTGGTGGTGCAGTTTTTCAACATTTCTGTATTTCTTCAGAGGAGGTAAAGCAACAACGTGGCCAGAAGTCATAAATCCTGTCCAGGGATTGCAACACAAATGCAACCACATGCACAAAATGGTTTGGATTGCTTCAATTTGGTTAAATATGAGAAGTTAGAGTCACAGAGTAAACCTTTAGAGTTAACCTTAAAGCTTTCAAAGCCAATGCCTGTACTGTAACAAGAATCATAATGTATTCATGTTGTTTTGCAGGCCTTTCACCTGTTTGTTGGTTGATCTAAATATTGTACAGTTAGAATTTAACATCTGGTGGGATTAAATTTAAACGGCAGGATTTCATGGGCCAAGTCAGAGATGCTTGCAGTACAGACCACCAACATTCATCTATTGGGTAGAAAGAGATAATCATGCTATTGAGCTGCTTTCTACTACCCTTAGCAATCCGGACAATGGTAGGTGTACAGGGAGTACTGCTTGCAATGCCAATCAGGGTCCTTAAAGTCACCTAAATGCAGCAATTCATATTACGTAGAGAAGCAGTTTATAGCAGTGGTCATGGTCCGCAAGAAAATTTTGGTGGTCCACAGCTCTTTCCCCTTATAGACATGACCCGCCTACTCTCCCATCGCAGGCTCAGACGTACTTGCTAAACATCCTGGGGGGACAGTAGCGCAAATCTTGTTGCCTCTACAGCCTGCGCTACTGTCCCCCCAGGATGTTTAGCAAGCAGGTCTGAGTCTGCAATGGCAGAGTGGGCAGGTTCCAGCATCATGACGTCACTCTGGAGGAAGTTTCTTCCCCTTTGAGTGACACACAGCTCCCGGGCATGCGTGGTTCGTGAGGTCCCAAAGGTTGGCGACCACTGGTTTATAGGACATATTTGGGGGTGTAATAACATAAGAATTGGTGTTCTACTGCTGTGTATGTGAAGCCTTTTGTATTCCTATTGGTAAGTGGACAAAAGTAATGGTTCAATAGGAATGTGTGGATTGGGGGTGGGGGGAGGTAATTGGACGAACGGTCTCATCAGTTCCCCAGGAAATAAGATATACTATAACAAGGCCACTTCATGTGCTTTACTAGGATCTTCAATGCTCAAATATAAACCAATGACAAAAACATGACTATCACATTAGCAACCCAGCTTGAATGTAAAAGTAAAAAAAATGAAATGTATTTATCTCATGGTATAAGGCTCTAAACTAGTCATCCTCAACCAGGGTCCTGTGGGAGTCTAGGGTTCCTTCAGAGCAGCCTATCTTGATCTTTTTAACATGGGGGAACATGTGAAATAACTTCCAGGTCTTTAGAGAATCCCTGCTATATTTACTATATCCACAGCTTGCAGTACATCAGTGTGGTGGTCAGTAGGAATAATGCCTCCTATGTTGCTGGGCAGTGGGAAGGCTGCAACCCTAACAGCCAAAAAGATCATTTGTATCAGTGGTGACCAAATTGTTTATGGCTCAAGGAACTCCTATCAACCTATTGAGGAACTCTTGTCGAAAAACACTGCTCCAAAGCTTGCTAGGGGTTCTTTGGACTTTGGATGACTGACCTTCCATGTGATAGTCCATAATTTTGGCCAATTCCATGAACTCTGGCGTAGAATTACACCAAGGCACTTTTTAACCATTTGTAAGAGGGATACTCTTTCTAATGACCACCTCTGGTTTTAGCAGGAGATTCCCAATACCTCAAAATTATTTTTAGGGTTCTCAGGGGTGTAAATAGATTGAGAAAAGCTGCTCTAACGAAAAGTTAAACCATGCTTGAATCATTGACCCAATCTGCATTCTTGTTTTTAGTCAAAGTACTGAAGCCATTGGATTAGCATGGCAGTTATTGCTTTTAAAAAGAGAGGTCACCAGTGTCAGATTCCTCGTGCATGAATATACTACATACCACATATACCATCAGAGATCTCTCACACCCTGCAAACTTTGCCCAGGTGCTTGTTTATTGCTTCTTTTTGGGCCAAGATGTGAAAAGTGCCCGTCGACTCACCTCTACTGCTTCTCATTTCTACAGCAAAGATGTCTCACACTTCCCAGAAGCACCGTGACTTTGTGTCTGAGCCTATGGGCGATAAACCAGTCACTGCACTGGCCGGCATTGGAGAAGTTCTTGGCAGCAAATTAGAAGAACAAGGATTTGATAAGGTATTTCACATGAGAATAGTTTACTGCTTCAGTTTATTGCGTAGTTGTCATTATTATTAAACAGTATTTATATAGTGTAGTTGTGTATTTTTCAAAGTTAGACTAGACATTAATTACAACCCCTGGCAAAAAGTATGGAATCACTACTCTTGGAAGGAAGGAAATAAATCACTGGTATGCCAGATATATAACAGTTGAAATTCTGTCACTGTAAAATATTCCTCTAAAAAATTAATTACATCCTTGTAACTAATGGTACAAGTTTTGTTCCCCAAGTGAAGGAAGATTGATAATGGAATTAACCTAAAATTCCACTTAATTATTTGCTGCATCTCTCTGGTTTTTACATCTTGAGTTTTTTGAGACGTGGACTTCACTAATGAAAAACAATATTCTTCAACAATCAGGTTCCAACTTTCTTGTATAGAAGTTGACAGATAAACTTTCTAGGATGCAGCCCCGTCATGGACCATTTTTTCACCATAAATTTACAATCTCACTGAAAGTGTAAACAGGAGGTGAATGTAGATATCCTAGTGATATAGATGGCACCCACATCCAAAAAAGAGCTGTGTTAACTCTCCACTAACCAAGATAAGCAACAAGTTCTGGTTTTAGATACACCTTATATACTTGCCTATAAACAGATTTTGTTTCCCCCCTCAAAAAGCCATCAGGAAAAGAATATTAGTTTATACTCAGGTCATAGAACCATTCAATGCTGGCACAAAGAGGCATAAGGATGTACATGCCAATCTAATATAAACTGTGAGCAAAGGAGCTGTTTTAGCATGCTTGGAATGTATTCTACTTCCTGCGCATTTGTAAGCGGGTTCTTCACTGCTCAGTTGTTGGGCAGCATTGCTCTTTTGCTAATACAATGTATTTTTTTAGGCTAGTGGAGCAGATCAGTGTTCTCTTTTCAGATGGTTTTTATGGGCCACCCAACTTTTACATAGTTGTTGCTTATGTGTTGGTATTAGGAATTTTGCAAGTTTGCATTTCTCAGTGGATTTACACTAAATTTTGACATTTAGCTACTTTTTATCCTACATAGCAAAGAGGTTTATTTATTTAGGACAACCAGTGAAATTAAGCGAATTTCCATTTTTACAATACTTAGGGGTGCATTTATATATTATTTGTCATTTCTACAATATATTTCTAAGAAGAACTAGCGTTTGCTATAGTGACTGTTGTGCTCGTTTTGAGTGTACTGCAGTCCCTGTATTGAAAATACGATCCGAAATTCATGGCGGGAAACTGAGGGGACCGGATTATCGATGATTGTATTTTCGATTGTCTACCTGTATGTGTGTGTGTGTGTGTGTATATATATATATATATATATATATATATATATATATATATGTATATTGGTATATACAAACGAATAATCTTTTTTTAATACTAATAATACTTTCAGATATTGAATACGTGCTGACATTAAGGTTTTAAAAGGTCTATTTTGTCACTTTTTTGCTAAAACATTTTTATGTGTTGCAGGCGTATGTGCTTCTAGGACAATTTCTTGTGTTAAGGAAAGACGCAGACGACCTCTTTAAAGACTGGTTGAAGGATTCATGTGGGGCGAATTCACGCCAAGCAGATTTATGTTCATCTTGTCTGAAAGAATGGTGTTCATCCTTCCTCTGAAGTTCCTCATCAACTGTAGCAATATATATTTATTGACATTCATTTTTACATTCTATCCCCTTACGTTTCCTAAATTGTCTGCTAAGGAATAAAAAAAATGAAAGTGAATTCTGTGCGGCCTTTACACAATACCAGCTGGCATAAATCAGTATTGATAAACAGCTAGGTGTGTATGTAGCAATGTGCTTCGGTTAAAGCAGCAATAGTACTAATGAAAAAGATGGATGAGGTTTAAATTGAGTTAACTCACTAAATGACTATTTCTGTTCAGTTTGATTATAATGTAATCCTGAATACCCCTTTTTTGACTGACCGCACAGTTCATGCAGATATACTGTGTAGGGAAAGCCCCAATTTTATTAGATGTACTGGAAATCAGTTTTTTTTGTTCTGTCTTTTGCACACACAACAACTCCCATTATTCCATACATACACTAGTTCCGTACATACCTTCTGCTGCTTTGAGCTTTACCCCCGACACAACAGCACATTACGGTGTTTTTTTTGGGCATTGAGGTGCAATGTCCCAAATTAGCCAGCGCCTTTAAAATAATTGTCCCAAAATTTTGTCTTTACTACTGTTCTAGATGTTTTGCATGGATGTGCACCATAGATTTATCTCATTTTTATATCACAAAGTGTGGAATTTTGTTTTTTACTCACAGCTTTGAAAGCCTTTGTTTTTGCTGGAGTGGAAACAGTGCGAGGGGTTGGTACAATGACGGGAGTAGAGCTGACAATTAAAATCACTGACATTCAGATTGCCCTCTTCAGGTATGCTGGTTTACTGGGGACTAGGCACAGCATAAATTTAACCTAGATTAACCAATATCATTTTAAGACCAAATCTATGAGATGTCTGACTTCCACCTATCCTACATCCCTTGAAGAAGCACTACTGAGAAATGCATTGGAATATTAGGAATCCTCCATGCAGTACATCACTTATGTATTGGTCAATGTTGGGTCTATTGAGGTATCCCTAACCTAAAAACCACAGTGGAGCTTTGTTATTTACCCACTCTAAAAGTAAAAACATTATTCATGCATCTTTTTTCCTGCATACTATGATACTTATTTACATATGTACATAATATTACTTACAACCCCCCCCCCCCCTTTTCCTTCGTTTAGAACCTTAACCTCCCTGGCGGTATGATTATTTTAGTATTTTTAATGTCAGCGGTACATTTGACATTTAAAAATACTTCCTATTTTGTAATGAAATTTAACCCTGAGCCACACTCGGGATTACCGACAGGGAGGTTAAAAAGGTCTATGGTTTTTCCTTACTCATATTGTTTAGGGTTTAACGATCCCTGGAAATATTTTCCCCATTCAGCACTGGAGAGGGCCAATCAGATCCAGTCTACCAATTTAGCTCCTCTGCCTTGAGAACAGTCAGGTGTAGCAGCTCTTTCCAGGAAAACTAAAGGTAGCCAGAACCTCACCCTATGTGCTCTGTGCGGGAGTACAGGCTAGGAGAATTTGGTCAGCAATAGTGTCACGTTAAATTTGTGCAAAGAATGCGCTTCCATTCATTGCCCAAAGACAGATCCCTGCTCTAATAGAGCATAAGAATGCCCAGAAAAAGACAGGCACCTAATAAAACATGGAAGCACAAACCAGAGACACGCCCAGAAGTATATGCAGTTGTGTTCAGAATAATAGAAGTCTGACGTTACTACATTACTAATCTGATCAATCACTGTTTTGGTATTGAAATTATATTTCTACATGGCAATTAATTACTAGTATGTATAGTAGAGTAATAGCAAACCAACCGATCCAACACTTATGACATGTATGCTGTGGATTATGTGTAATTGAAAAATCAAAACAGCAGTGTGGAGTTCAATTGGTGAGGTCATTTATCCTGTGGAAAAAATGTGTCAATTACATCACTTGTTTAAGAAAGGAAGGCAGTAAATGTTGTACATGCTGGTTATAGTGCATTTCTTCCTGAAGATATGAGTTCAATATGGTGTATCAGACATTGTTCAGAAGAACAGAGTAATTTGATTAAAAAGTTGATTGGAGGGGAAAGAAGTCCAGACAATGATAGGCTGCTCCTCTAAAAGGATCTCAAATGCTTTGAAATGGCAACCAAAATTTGAAAGGTGTGGAAGAAAATGGAAAACTACCATTTGAATAGATAGAAGAATAGCCAAAATGCCAAAGACTCAGCCAATGAGCATCCCCTGAAGATCAATGACAGTGTAAAGTTCTTTGTGAGTACAGTTACAATTTAAAAGATGCCCCAGCTATGAAAAAAAGTTCCTACAGAGTCCCAGTGTAAATATATAAAAAAAAAAAGATGCGCTGAAGTGGTTACAATTTGCACAAAGAACACAATGACTGGCCTAAAAAGGAATGACACAACATTTTGTGGACTGCTGAAAACAAGATTGTTTTTTGTTCATCTGCATTGTTGAGCACTTTTTTTGTTAACGATTATCGAACAATCAATCGTTAATTGTTTGTCTCCAATGACAAATTTTGCACGTGTGTACGTAGCCTGAGGAATCCAATAGCAATATTGACAGTAGTTTATTCAGTCTGTAAATGAGATGATATATATAATGTTTTAATATCTGGAACTCTAGTAACAGATATTATATAACAAAAACAGTTGAAATCCAAGTCCTTATTAGGAAACTCCAATCAGAAACCCTTTTTTTTTATTATGTGTCTGCACATCACATAATTAATCAGTTGTGTAAGGAGGATTTTGTGTTCAACAAGCTAGCTTGGCGGGGTAGTTGAAATTAGAAACTAAACCCAACAGAAAACACGTCTAAAAACAGGTTGGCCAGACATTTACTTGCTTGTTAGTGGATGAGAAAGTGGAAAGTTGGAAAATGTAATCCAAACTTAGCCAATTGCCAATGACCAAATCTTAGTTTTGGAAAAACTTACTTTTAGACCAGTAATGGCCTTTTCACTGGGCTGCAACTAGGTGATTAGTCTTTGCTACAGACATACACATCAATGAAGAAGTCTCTTACATGTCTCAAATTAACAAAATGGCAATGGAGCAGGGTAGCAATGCTTTGTACTGCAATGCTATAGTGTTTAATTTCTTATTTTAATTATGTTCTTCAAAAAAAAACAAACTATAATTTACTGCCATTGTTCAAGTTGTAAATAACACAGGAAATAAAAAATAAAATTTACTTAATCTCAAGTCTCATTCAGAAGTACCTTCCATTTCTGTGAGAAGTCCAAGTGAGCAGACATATTCTAGGCTGCTGAGTTTTTGATGGTCCCATTTTACAGCCCCCTTTCTCCAATACACTTTTGACTCTTTAGTCTTACATCGTTGAAAGGATTACCTAGTAGTAATATGTACTCTGAATATAGACTCTTAGCAGTAACCACGCTTTAGATGCTTTGATCCTTGAATACTAATACTGGAATAATGCAAGCAGTAATCACAAAGTAATGCAAATACTTTTATTGCCCATTTAAAGAAAAACTGAACTCAAGAAGCAAGTTTTAGGTAAACTTTAAACAGTACCCTGAACAGGTACCTTAGTGTTTATTTTCTCCTGGCAAATGTTGTTGCTCTGCCTCATATGTGAAGGTGCCCAAAAGTTGGGCTTGAAGCTCTTACAAAAGGAAGTAGAACCCTGCTTTTACAAAGTCACAGTGCAGAACAAAGCACGTTAAGTCATTAAGGTGCAGGGAATGCCCTGTCTGCCTGTCCTGAACCTTGCTTTCAGAGTTCAATGCCATTTAAAGTGCAGGGGAGTCTGGAGTAAGGACATAATAAGTAAAAGCTTGTCTATGTGTCACTTATAACCATATTTACAGACACCACTCCTATGCACAAATAAAAAAATTAGGTTAAAGTAAAGGTATACGGTAGCACCGAATTACAACATAGCACCCAGCTTTGTTCACTCCCCATACAAAGCACTTTCCAAGGAAATGTCACATGGAAATTATTTTTGGAAAAAGTTTTTGAAAACCATTGCTAATTGTTGGGTACAGTAAATCCTTCTTTTGCAGGACCCTCCCCCCTATTTTTCTTTAAATGAATGTACAGTAATCTAAAAAAGTAGGAAACCCTATGAAAGACTGTGTTTTTGTAACATTCTTGGACATATGGATACTCCATCTCAATTTTAACATTACTGGGAGATTCAAGCAATACAACTAAACAATTAAAACTGAAGAAAAGACTTTTCAAAATTTTCAGTAAAATGTAATCCTACAAAAACGCAGTTTCAGTCGAGGAATAAAATTAGGACACAAATCACACACAGTTGTATCCCGTGAGGTGCTCATGATTAGAACCTCTTTACTAGCATTTTGAAGGTGGTTTGTCCTATATAAAACCTCAGATATTTAGTTTAGTGCTCCTGACTGTTGAGGTGAGAGTGAACACCATGGTGAGATCAAAAGAGCTGTCAGAGGCCTTCAGAAAGATGATTGTAGCAGCTTACAAGTCTGGTAAGGGATTTAAAGATTTAGGTTATTTAAGATCTGAAAATAATTCGAAATCAGCAATTCCACTATCTGCAAAATAGTCTACAAGGGGAGGACTTACTGCCAACATGCCCAGGTCTGGCTGTCCAAGCAAGTTCACAAGATGCTAAAAGAAGCCTCCAACAACCCTAAAATGTCATCACGGGAGCTACAGCAGGCTCTTGCTACTGTTAATGTGAAAGTGCATGACTTACAATCAGAAAAAGAGTGCACAACTTAAAGGTGCATGGGAGCTGTGCAGGGAGGAAACCTTTGCTCTCTAAGAGAAACATCAAGGCCAGACTGAAGTTTGCTAGAGACAATGTAGACAAAGACCTTCTGGAAATATGTTCTTTGGACAGTTGAGTCTAAAATTGATTTTATTTTTTTTTTTTACACCAGAAGAGAGGACATGTTTGGTGTATATCAAATACCAGCAATTACAGGAAAAGAACCTCATAGCAATTGTGAGCATGGGAGTGGAAGTGTCATGGTTTGGTGCTTGGGGATGCTTTGCTGCAGCAGGACCTGACCAGCTCACCATCATAGAATCCACCATGAATTCTACCGTGTTTTAGAGGAATATGCAAGACTATCTGCAAGAAAATTACAGCTGAAGCAGTACTAGACCCCACAACACGACAATGACCTAGTCCTAGAACATACCAGTAAATCCACCAAAGATTGGCTCAAAACTAAGAAATGGAGCGTCCTGGAGAGGCCCGGGTCAAAGCCCAGATTCCATTCCATTGAGATGCTGTGGGGTAATGTGAAATGGGCTGTACATGCAAAAAAACCCTCAAACATCTCACAGCTGAAGGAATTATGCATTGAAGAGTGGGGCAAACTTTTCTCAGACTGATGTCAGAGACTGGTAGATAGCTTAAAAGAAGCATATTACTGCATTTATTTCAGCCAAAGGAGGTAGGGTGTCCTAAATATTGTCCTATGTTAGAATACACATTTCTGTTGATATATTTTGTTTAATGAGTAAATCACGGTTCACTTTTGTTGTTTACCTACAATTAAATCACTTTCTTTTCCAAAGATGAATAAAAACAAGATTAGACATTGATATGTGAACATTTCTTAATAAAGAACTGAACATTTAATGGGGTGTCCTAATTTTTTTATTTGACTGTATGTCTCTAGTGTCTTTACCCCAGTCATCAGACATCAGTTTCTTTTACTCTGAATGCCGCCAAGAATGACAGCACACCGGTAAATCCAATGTCTGTTCATATGTACTTAATGTATTTAAAAAATAAATAATACCACATAGATAACAAAATAGTGTTTTATTAAATAGAACACTTAAATATATATACAAAATTCAGCTTTATAAATTAGAAGAAATGTATACAAAGCAAATCTCTCATATCATCTAAATGATTATAATAGTAACATATTGTAAGAATAGAAAACAATATTAAAATGACTAGAAGTGATAGTAGTATCTACTGATCTATTTCTAAGGCTCTTTACTTAATATAGGGGAATGCCACTTCTCCAATTACCTTCAGATTATCACATGATTATGGCTACTCAAGAGGAGAATATGAGCATTATGAATAATATTCAGCTTTCTTCAAAAGAGTTACTTTTAAACTAAAAAAGGATATCGTAGATCTGTATCAAACTAAAATTTAGAAAGCAGCAATTTTAAAAGGAACCAGGCCACATGTATGGAATCATAATAGCTGCAACTTTTAAAAACTCACTTCAGGTTTGTAACTTACGGCTGCTTTTAAAGCTCAACTGAAATTTTAGATTTACTGTGATAATTCCTCTGATGCTGGAAAATTCACTGTGTGAGGAGCAGATGTGCAACGTTGTACTCTTTGCTTCTCCTAGACTGTTGCCTAAAAGACTCCAATTATGTAAGTTAAATGCAAAATTTGTTAATAATTGAGGTGTTTATTCTCTAGAAGATACTTAAGAACTACATGAGGTAGGAGGTGGTCAGAGACACTGGGTCAAATGGAAATGCAACCATGAGAGATAGGGAGGCAAGCTGACAAACACCCTATGAACAAAACTAACTTTTTTCAAGGGTCAATGCACAACAAACATAAATATATATTTTTTTTTCTGGATGCCAGTGGGTTAAATCAGTCACCAACATACCTGTCCAGAAACATCAAGATCTCAGGGCTGAATTGCCAGCCCATAGGGGGTTCATTCACACACCTAAAGACTTGATTGCGTTACTGTGTGCTGGGAGGTAGCATGGGTTGCTTTAAGCCCTGCAAGTGTATTGGGGTTCTATTAAGAATAAATAACACCACATTGCAGTAATGCGTACTTTCCTGAAGGAAATGTGAATTATTTGCTTCTAGGGAGAAAAAAAAATGTCTTCCAATAACCATGTGGTACAGGAAGAGTTCTCTTTAAACTATCTGTTCAATACAATGACAGATAGATACAAAGAACTGCATCTATTGGCTTGGAAGACAGATTGAGTTCAGCAATGACAGTTGACAGATTTCTGCACTGTATACCGAATTTACAGGGACATCCTCACATCCTGAATGCAGTAAGGTTGCAATGAGTTGCTTTGTCTTACAAAATGGCCTGCAAAATATTTAAACTTCAAACTTTCAGATAGAAAGTTTCAAACTAGATATAAAGGCTATGTAGTTTTTAAATGTGGATATTACTATGGCTTGATGGGTCTACTACACAAAGATTAAGAAAAAAAGGACAGGAGATTTCACAGTTAATTTTCACACTGGCTTTTTAACAGGGCAGCGTTTCTTGTGTTTTTAAATCAACAAGAGCTGAGGCTACTTAAATAATCAATATTTTTGTCCAACAGTACATCCTAAATTGGCAGCCACGGCACCCAATGAGGAATTATAACCAAAACACTTTAACTTTAGAACTGAGTGAAGAAGGGTTTAGTGGCCAAATCGTTACATTTGTCTGACCGTGGACCTGACATCTGGGCCATGGCTGTGAGCCTGGCTCCTCTCAGGAAATGTATTTATTCTTTTAATGGATATTAAAGAGTCTATTAGTTAGATGGGGACACCAGACTTAGGGCACTGCCTAATGGTATTCCACAGAAATTGAAAGAAAGTGAATGCATTTTAGAGGAATTAGAAGTCCAGATCTCATCCATCAGTGGGAAAATTCCCACTGGTATCAATTAAAACTAATAAAGACTGGAACAAAGGATCTGCATCACTCTACTAAAATGTAAAAGTGTTCTAGATAGAATTCCACCATCAATAAAAATCAAAGAAAACATGACAAGTTGTAAAGTATTAAAATTATGGCTAAATCTTGAAATCAAAATCAGAGAACTAAAGTCAAATTTTGGCCAGAAAAGTCCTCTTTACAATCTCTGCTGTAGGATGCTACACATTCCCCTGCATCAGACTCATGTAGTAGAAGGTTGCTCCTAGGGCCCAGCTGGTCTCCACATCATTTATCTTCTTAACAAGCTGCAGAAATGAAGGTTATAGAATTAAACAGGCAAAGTCAAACTGACAAGTTTGGTTTATGCTGAGTGTCAATGTCACTTGGCCCCACTCACAATTCAGATCTGCTAACCATGTAACTTTAGGAAACACACATTCAATTGTGTGCAGATTTAGTTCTGCTTTAAAGTAAGATTTAAAGAGAACCTGTCATGATAGAAATAGGTAGGGCTGCAATGAATGTGTACTCTGAAAAGGTTAGTTGCTTAGTTTCACTGCTTTTAATTACCAGCAGTAAACCACCTTTAAATATAATAATATAATAATAATAATTATTAAATTATTAAATTATTATTTAATAATTATAATAAATAATAATATAATTAATATAAAAAAATACAAATTCAAATATGAGCAGAAAAGATATTAAATTAAATTATTCTACTTTCTGGCTTTCCACCACAAAACGAAAAAAGCAAGCATACAATAACCATGTAGCTGGTGAAACATTGAAGGGTTAATAAATTAGTTACCTTTAGCTGCTTTTCTTCAGGAAATCCTAAATCTTGAAGAAGATGAGTAATGTAGCATAGATCCATACAGAGAAATGGATGGCCCCCTGACTTCTCTATATCTGTACATTCTAAAGAAAAAAACAAGGAGAAATAAGCAATTACAAAACACCTAATAAGCAGTAACCTGTGCAATGTATTTCTCAGCTACGTGCAAAGAGTGCTCATTATATATCGAGATGGCTTTACAAATAACTCCAGCGTGTTGGCTCTTGCGGTGGTGTATTTGCAGAGACAGCCAAGTTTTTCCCTTTTGGAGCAAATTGAACCATGCTTTGTAAGGGTTTTTTGCTTTCCCCTTGATCGGCTATGTTTATAGGGTTTTTATCTGGGATACGTTTATTCCCGAGTGGTTTAACTTGATGGACTTGTGTCTTTTTTTTTTCAACTTATGTAAGTTTGTAACCCTGCTCTGGGACAAGAGCACAATAGGAGATTGTTCTGTGCTAGAGGTTAGGCTAGTTAAAAAAAACCTTTTGGAACTTTTAAATAAAGCCTGCTCCTTTGTAATCGGTTCCTGCTGGGAGAATTTCCCTTAATTTCCGGCTGGTTAATAAATAAAATCATTGCAAAAACAAACAGTAGAATTTTTGAAAAAAAATCCAGTCAAAGTGAACTACAAAGACAAACACCTGGCAAACATTCTAAACTCTGCTTTGGTTGGTATTGTGCTTTAGGGTTTATCCTGTAATGTGCAATGTCCCTTCACTAAAGGTATTGAAGATTAAATTTAAACAATCTGGAGATTCTGACAGTGTACAGTTGTTCAAATCTCAAAAACTTGATTATTTGTGCCACAGACAGATATACCAATTTCATACCATTATTAGCTGCCACTTTAAAATCTTTGACCTTCACAAAGCCACCAATCTCTGGATCTGGAGAAAGAGAAAAAAAAGTAAAGAAATGGCTTTACATTACAATAAAAACAAAAATCTTGTCAGTCCATGACTGCCCTGTTAGTTTTTGGGTACTTTGGGACAGAGGTCTGAAGTTACATACATTTTTTTTAGTGTCTCAAAAATAAATAAATGAAAAAGTATAATGTAACAAAAAAAAAAAAGCATAAAAAACAAGGCAGAGGAAAAAACATCTCCTAAACACAATAATACAGTACATAGACTACGTGTTCTGTGGTAATATAAAAATGTTTAAAAGGTAACGAATTGAAATACGTTTTATGGTTGTACTATGAAGATTTATAAAGATCTGCATCTATTTATACAATTGCAAATCAAGAAAAGCACTAATGCAGTAATGAGTCACTACAAAACCTAAAGTTGAATGAATACCTGTACTTACCTATCAAATGTGTGTCTTCAGCACGATCAAAATAATAGGAGAAGGCATAAAAGTAGAGGACGGCCACCTCCTTGACATGATTTACTTTGCCCTTAAGCATTTCTCCTACTTTTCTATAGCAAGATTCATAAACTGAAGTTACTGCAGGAAGAAAAAAAAATTGCATTACAGTGAGAGCAACTCAAAAAATACAAGGAAAGAAATTTTTCCAACATGCACAGTAGTAATAAAATAAAAGACTGTTTTTTGTTTGCAGACCTGTTGACATAAAAATTGGTAGTTCACGTTACAGAATAGGCTTGGAAATATTCAGTTAGCTCAGACTTACCTCCCTTCTCCCCTTTCACTTTATAAGTTATCCCAGCATGCTCAAATTCGGTCACATAGGCAGGTGCCAGACAGGGAGTCACTAACTCTTCTCCAGGCTGCACTACAGGACAAAAAGGTAAAAAGACATTATTTAAGGACCAGGGTGACTTTTTACACTGGAAATTGAGAAGGTCACAAAGACTATGATGTAGGATAGCAGGTGGGGCCGATAGCTTACAAGTCAGTTATAAATGTTTTTGCAGTTTGATTCAGAGTTTAAAATAAGGGCATCCATCCATAAGGGCATAATAATCCAGATAGAAGCTTGGTGCAACGTTCCCATAGTTTGTATGAGTAGAACTACAAAAATTGCTTACCCTCTGAATTTGTGAACCTCAGGAAACATGAACTCTCTATGTCAGGTGGAATTGGAGCATTTAAGATTTTTCTACTCCCTAAGTTTCTATATCTGTTTAGAACAGTTACAATACCTGTACCGAATAGTTTTTTCATAGAATCACAAAAATTGTCTAACTATGTGTGGGATAATAGAAAACGCTGTAGCCAAACAACGCTAATTAAGTATGGAAGGATGGGTGGTATGGGGCTTGCCAATATTTCTAATTATAGCACAAGTAGTTTATTGGTGGCGACATACTACACATAAAATTTGGGTTGAAATGGAATCCTTATTTCCTAAATGGATGGATTTTCCCAAGTTATTATTGGCTATAAAATTGGGTCTTCCAGTAACAGAGTGTGAATACCTTACTATACAAGCGTCATTGCAGATTTGGGCAAAATACCAACTCTATACATTGCGATCTCATACAACAATGCAAATAACACCCGATTTGAAAATTTTAGAATTGTTTATGCCATATCTTAACCTTTCTGTGTGGTATACGTAGGGCTTAACAAAAATAAAAGACATATTTTTTCAGGAACTTAAGACTTTTCAGTCGTTACAAAACACATATGGTATTCCTTCTACGGAATTCTTTACATATATACAGGTAAAACATTGTTTATCAAAATGTGATATCTACGCTAGACCCCCCATAGACAGCTCTATATATCTTTATTTTACTAACCCTTCTATGGGGAAAAAAGGAATTACTAAATTTTATACGCTTTTTAGCTATAATTTAGTCTTTAAGAAAACAAAAAAGAAAGCATGTATCATATGACAATTTGATTTGGTTGGAGTCATTACGCATTACATTTCGTAGTACGAATTGTGCAGATCATCGAGACCTATTCCAAAGAGTAATTAACCAGTGGTACACGACGCTCATTCGTTTAGCACATTTTTTGGCTTCCTACTCTAGGAGCTGTTGGAGGGAATGTGAAGAAGCAGGTACTTTATATCATACTTTGTGGCAATGTATATCTGTACGATCATTCTGAAACCAGATATTTATCCTGATATCTGAGCGTAATGAAAGTTCTATATGTCCAAACCCTGAAATGGCTATATTACATGTTAACATGGATAAGATTACTTTAAAAGTTAGGACTGTGGCTTTACATATTTTCCTAAGTGCAAAATTATTAATTGTTAGAAAATGTAAAACGATGTAAGTGCCAAATTTATCAGAGGTAATATATGATCTTAATCTACAATGCACTTTGGAAAATGTTTTTGCAACAGCACATAACAAATACAAGAAATTTAGTTTAGATTGGGGAATATGGTTGGCCCATTCTAAATGTGCTGTTGGTGTTTAAGTTGTTTATTTTCCTCCTTTTATCCATGTTTTTTTTTTTTTTTTTTAATCTTTTGAGTTTACCAGTGTGTCCACTCTTTGGATGTTAACTCCAAGCGTTTATTTTGTGTATGAAAAATGTATTTGTTTAACAGTGTAGACTGTTACTTTGTTATTTCTGTCTTTATGGTGTTGTGTATAGTATGTGTTTATGTTAACTCTCTTTTGTGTGCCTCTTATTCTTTACCCCCTTTTCAATTTGTGTTCTTTGTCCATGTTGCCTGACAAGGCTTATTGTAATTTCTATTCCCTTAGGAAACGTATGGATATGATCACAATAATATCTATATTTGTATCAGTGAATATCCTTTAATAAAAATCTAGGCCCCCAGATACATTGAGAAGGTGAATCCCCTCTCATTCAGTTTATTTACTGGAATTCTTTATACTTTAGGTATTTAAAGTCTAAAGTTTAAAGTGCATTTCACACTGTAATTCTCATAAAAAGATCTAAAACTTACAGGGTATGCCTTCTTTTCCTCCCATGATTTCCAGTCTTGCTGACATCAAGCCAAGTCCCAAATAGCTGTGTATAAATAGAAAAAGATTTGTTTTTATCTAGCAAGTGACATTACTAAGTTTAGATGATCAATAGAGTTAAATTATGTTTTTAGATGGTAACAATTAAAAGTAAGAATGGTGCTTGTATATTTAGAAAGGACAAACCAATCCAGTTTGCTTTTTAGTAGAATTTTTATTTGGATTGTCTAAACAATTGTTATTACTTTGATTTTAGTTTAGAAAAGGCAGAACAATAACCAAAATTATTCCTGATAGAAGTGCTGCAAAAACCCCAAATAAAAAGTATGAGGGGAGGAAAAAAAAACACTTTATATCAATCTTCTGTTCAGTGTATGCCAATTTTTTTTTTAATTTGTATCACTTGATATTCGTGATTTTAGATTTTTCCTAGCTCTCAGTACGGATTTACACCAGAAAAAGAACAAATCTAAATTTAGATTTTTTTTTTAGCTGTCAGCTGACCCTGTAAGCCAGGGGTCGGCAAGCCCAGCCAGTAGTCAGTTCCGGCCTAAAGCCCCCCTGGTCGATCAGCCTAATCCTGGTCGGCAGGTGTCGTTAATACGCGGCTCTTGAGCCTTCTTGTTATGCCTCCCTTCCCTGTTTACTGCGGCCGGCGTTAACACTTCCGCCGCTGGGGTAAGGGGACATTCCCTCTCCTCCGTATGCATTCCGGAGGTAAGGGATTTCCCTTCAGGGGCATTCCTGGTGGGGGGCGGAGCCATCAGCGCGCACGAGATAGAGACAGAGAGAGAGAGAGTCAGAGTCTGGCCTAGTGTGCCTTTAACCTCCTAAAATGGCCTAGTAGCCAAAGAAGTTTGCTGACCCCTGCTGTAAGCAGTTCAGGCATACAGCAAAGAGATCAAATGATTTCATCCAGTGCACCCAGAATTATGCTATTCTTGTGTAAATTGTCTAATCTAATTACAGCTATTTAAAAAAAATTTAAAATACAAGACGTGTCTCAACAAAAATCAGCCAATCAAATTAATTTAGTTTTCTAATCTATAGTAGGAAAAGTATGTCTTTGTCTTTTTGGCAGTTAAAAAACTTTATAGAGAAAAAGCAGATCATAACTTACCTGTGTGAATAGAGGTGATATGTGCGGTTAAACAGCTGAAAGGTGGTGATGAAACCTGGTGGTGCACTAGGGAAGGTATCCTGTTTAAGAGGATCAAAATATTGAGTAATTAAATAAAATGTAAATGAGCCATAGTGATGATGTAGTCTTGTATGCCATTGGTGAATAGTATAATGTTTTCACTGCACTCTGGTTTAAAGCATGAGTATTCACTTGTCAAGCAATAAAGAATAAAGAATGATGTGGGAATGTGTTGCCTGCTCCACCCAACATTGTTTTATTACAGATTACAAGTCCCCTAAAACCAGCAATTAAACTGACACTTCACAGGGATATCCTGGGTCCTCCACAGCTGCTTCTCACCAACTTTTTTTCTCTTGCTGACCTCAATGTCAGAAGGGAAGTCAGCGCAGCTGTGATTAGGGGGTGATCTAGAGAATCACCAATTAACCCTTTATTTCAACCCACGTTTCCACAGTTTTTCATGTAATAGAGCAGCTGGCAGGGAAGGCAAATATTCAGTTTTTTTATAGGTATGCAATTTGATGAAAAGGTCTATCTTTCAATACTGTATTTTTATATTTACCTAACAGTTTAAATTTATAGTCCGGACCATAATAAAGAATAGAAGCACAAAAAAACTATACACACCATCTAATCCCTGTCATTCTACCAAACACAATGCACAAACATTGTTTAAACTGTACTGTGAAGCTTAGAAAAAATAAAGTTGTAATCCACTGGGCCAGTGTTTTGCAAGTGTGAGACTTATGATGGCAATATGACGCAGAGCTAGGCTTATGACAGAAGGAACTGATTGCTGCCAATAATATACCGTGCCTATTTTTTACAATTTAATCATTAGCGCTTATTTTACCCACTAGCCTGGCTGGGCTTCAAACATATCTGCATAGTAGTTTAGACAAATTGGATTCAATTGTTTTATGCTTTCAGGCCACAGTAACCCTTAGAAATGACGAACACTGAATTTCCAAAAAGATTCAGGTATATTCTATACTTGCCAAAAAATGGAATAACAAATACAACCAGCACTTCCAAGGCTGTGTACACACGTGCATTAATTGTCGTTGGAAATGAATGATCCACAAAAGATCGTTTGATAATTAACAAAAAAAAGTGCACAACAACGCCGACGAATGAGGAATGTCACTGGAAATCGTTCGTAATCTATTTTGTGTACGGTCGTACATGTCACTTCCTGCATCGTTCGAACAATCGTTCACAAACAATCGTTCCAGCATGTACAGAATTGTGCAAAATACGATCGTTCAAATTAATTGGGAATAATCGTTGATCGATTATCAACAATTATTGAACGTGTGTACCTAGCCTAAGGTTTAATAAACTACAATATTACATATTTGTTTTTCAGTTCAGTCATGCTTTAAATCATAAATGTATCAAAAGCTAACATGTAAGATTGTATAAAATGTCAAATCCTCAACTAATGACAAATCATACCTTATCATAAGGATAGAAGGTGATCTGTGTTGATCCACCACCAAGATCCAACATTCCAGCCAATTTAGCAGACTGATTTGATAAGCTCCCTGTTAACACAAAAATATCACACAAATTTAACACAAAATCCACTTGATAGCAGTCAGCAATTCACAGTATAGCAAACCAATAACTCAAACAAAACTTTGGGATTTCAACTAATGGTCTAGGGAGCTTTCAGGGAAATTGGAATTACAAAGTATAGAATGTTATACTAATTTACAGGTTGCTTGTCTTAAATTTGAAGTACTAAACGGATTTGTTGGTTTTGCTGTGGCTTACTGTACTTAGCTAACTGCACAGCACAAACATTCCTAAATTGCAAACTTCTTGTCATATTAATCTGCCTTAAATTAGAAATCCCTCACCTTTAACCTAAAAATTGTATCATTATAGGAATACGCATTCCTTTGTTGCAAATCTCCTCTGGTAATGATTCATTAGGCCTAAGACTTGACAGTGAAGTTTTAGCTTGAATAGATGTATAATGTAAAAACTTAAAATTTCACAGTCTAAGAACAATTTTCTTAAGGGGAAGCCAAATAACCTAACTGCATAGGTTTTTGGGATGTGGGAGAAAACTCGAGATTCTAAAGGAAACTCACAGAATCGGTATGGGAAGAACATTCACAAACTCCTTTCAGATAGAGTTCTGAACAAGTTTTTCTATTGTAACGTCATATGTAACACCACCAATTTATGAACCTCTAATTAGGACTCCAATCTAAGTAAGACCTTAAAGATGAACTCAGAGATGAACAATTGCAATCTGTAGGACAGATTTGTTACATTGTCTGTCTGTAAAGAACAGCCGCAGACATTATTCTTGAGTTTAAGCGGTGCTCATGGGGTCAGAGCTGATTACCACCTTATCATTGCCCTAAGATGTCAGCTGTCCAATGACAGCTTTTTCTCTGGTGCTCCAGAGCAAAATGTAATTGCATGCCTAACATTTTAAAGGGACTACAACGAACAAGAAGTTAAGAAATAGCTATATTCTGATGTGCAACTGGTTTTAAAAGGGTAAATATACAATAAAAAAGGGGGTCTTTTGACACTACAATATGAAACATCATATTTTGATACAATTGACCATACCAGTAATACATACCAGCTAAAAAGTTCACAGTAATCCACGCAAATATGCCTAAAAAGAGAAAAAAAGGATTTTTGAACTTTAATATGTAATTATGCATAGTTAAACACTATAGGAAGTAAGACAATTGTTGCTGTTAACCTTCAAGTATAGAAGCAAAGGTAGGAAAACTAGGTCAAGTCAGAGCATCTAAACCAGGGGTGCCCAAAACGTTGATCGCGATCTACTGAAGTCGATCGCAAAGTCGATCGTGGAGCACTGCCTTACCCCTCCCTGCCGTTTACCAGCAGCCCTGCTGTATGTCTATAGGGATGCTGGGGATGCCTTTCAGTGCGTGAGAAGGCGTGTGTAACAGTGGGGAGGGAGGCAGAGAGGGCCGTCTGAGGTAAGCAATGCTGGACGCCCAAGTCATTTCAGACTCGGTGTCAGGGTTCACCTTTCACAGTTCTTTTTCTTGTGCAGCACATCATTCTCCTATGACAGGTGAGCGGTAGCTTTCCTGTCACTATATTCTTGTAGTGCAATGTCTGTGCAATGTTCTGCCATTCAATGTCTCATTAGCTTCATTAACTTCTGTGTCATACTCAGTATATATATAAAAATGTATATTTGGAATTTTTTTGTTGGTAGAACATTTTGACTTGGTCATTTTAAAAGTAGCTCGCAAGCCAAAGAAGTGTGGGCACCCCTGATCTAACCTGTAGCAATATGAAGTGGTGAAGAGTCACCAAGGTTGGCACGCAAATATATTCCTTTATGAAACAGTTTACACATACAGCTTTGAAAGTTATATGTAAATTTCATCACTTACCTTCATCTGTACCATTCATGATTGAAACACTGTCTTTTCCAACAAGGAAAGGAGATGATTTAAAGATATCCCTCACCTAAACAGTAGGGGAAAAGTCAATTAAATCATGGGTTTCCGCATATTATCAATAATTGTGGCTTAAAGAGATTGGATATAATATATATATATATATATATAAATAAAAACCTTTCTATATTAAGACACTTACATTCCTAAATCCATTCTATATTGAGACACTTACATTCCTAATCGCCATGTAAAAGGTTTAGATCACCTTTAACTATTTCTCCAACTATTTAAATCCAATTTTACTTTTGTCAGGACTTTTCAGGTACCCACCAATGAATGAATTTTCCAGTATTAAAATTTTTTTATAGTACTAATTTATTGTGTGATCCTTTAAAATACAGAACAGCTTATGTCAGTACATATCCAATGCTCAATGTTTATATTTACAATACATTGCGTTTTATCATTCTTGACCCCCCCCCCCATTCTGTACACTTTAATAGTCTTTGTCAAAAAAATTGCACTCCAATTTCTAGCACAAAGTGCTACCCCACTGATCTATAAGAATTTCAACAATGTATATAGCTCTCTAAGCTTCTGCCATTTTTCTTTTGCTTTGCATGGAACAAGGCAAGATTCCAAAAAATAAAATGAATGTTCTGTCATTGATCACACAAGTACCACAGCAGATGGGTGATTTCCACGCCTTCTGGTAAAAAAATCTATACTCTTTGGCTGAAATACAAATCAGTTTGGGAAAAAATAAAATATTTTTAAGAACAGATCATTACTCCATCTGTGAACTATGGTGAGGGGAGCATAATTGTTTTGAACCACTTTGTTGTCTTAGAATCTAGACAGCTGGCCATGATATAATGAGTGGATTGGGAAATTTAGTATGGCTTCATTATCTAAATTTATATATAATAAACAGTAGATCCATGGAGAGGTATGCAATGATCAAAAAGTCTTTTTATACAACAGGGTCAATATCCTTGGGACTTTAAAGGCATGTATCCATGCTTTCCAATACATATTTCTTATTAATACACGTTTATTAGACAGGTAAAATATAAAAACACTTATATGCTCCAATGAACAATCTGTGGTTTTTACAGATAGGCCTTTATCAGTTCAATGGGTATTAATAAGAAATATGTATCGGATTGGTAATGAATACATGCCTTTAAAGTCCCAAGGATATTGACCCTGTTGCATAAAAAGACTTTTTTTGATTATGTATATTAAGGGATCTGGTATATGTAAAATGATCTGGTAAAAACTGAAGGGACGTCTTCTCATTTCGTGGTATGCAATGATTTAGATTTATTACTAAACGCATGAATACAGCAGCTGATATGAAGTATTCTGACATGTTTCAATACAGTGTGTGTCTAAATTTACAGATACATGATTTCTAGAGGAGAACCTGAGAACATACAAGGAAAAATAAAGTTACTATGTCCACAGTTACCGTATCCAGCAGCTTCTGTGCCTTCTCTCCAGGTAAGAGACGTAAACCCGCAGTGGCTTTTAGGACAAGTGGTGTGGAGCTCCAGAGGTTGTCGGGTATTTCGGCCATTGCTATATCTAACAGCTCCTTTATTCCTGCTGCACACTGAAAAACACAAAAGAATAAACTGTATGAGTGAAAACATCCTTCCACAGGTATACAAATATAGATAGCCACAGATATGAAAAGAACTATTGACCTGAGCAAGTCATTTAAAAAGTAGTCCCATATATCTCATAATGTATGGATAGGTATGAGATAAAGACTTCTCCTTGTATTTAACAATACATGCTTTGTGCACTGGAGGTTAATAACTACATTGTATTGCCATTCAACTGCATCAAAGCCACTTCAATTACCATATTCCCCTTCATGTTTTCACAGAAGAATCACACATTTTTTTAATAGGAATACAATGGAAATGTGTTAGTGCTTGAAGAAAGTTTTGTGAATCTGCTGTGAAAACAATCTTAAGCAATTTCTGTTCTGACACTTGTTACCAATTCATTTCAAAAGGCCAAACCTTTGGAGATCATTCCCAATAAGTATACCTTTATGAGGATTGATGCGCCCACCATTGTCCACAACATACTGAAGGTACGAAATGTGTAAGTTTTAGGGTATATTGTTGGTCTACCTAATCTTTTATTAATCTGTGCATCTAGAATAGTGGGAAGTTGCAGCTTTGTGTCCATGTACGGGTGTTTGTTCTCACACTGATAATCGGTTGGTAGCTGCTCACAGGTTACACATGAGATTATATTTAATAGGGAAAAAAAAAATAAAGCACAGACTTCATTCCCAATAATGTGTCAGCTCATATTCACCATATTAGTATGCAGTGTCTGTGGATAAGTCATGTTTTTGTGGTAGTAAACAAGTGAAACCAGAGCAGCTAATCGAGAAAAACAAGACGCTCATACATTCCACACAATGGGTATTACTCAGCTTTAATTGACCAATTGTCCAGTTCACCAACAGTCACTTAAAATTTGTCAATTTACATAAAATTACTATTAGGATCTACAAAGGCTTTGATGTAACAAAGTACTGTTCTCCTTTAAAGGATCGTGTCACTGTAGCATGTAATGTTTAAGGTCTTTTACCTCTTTAAGTACACTACTTCTGTTCCAGGATGTGGTTCTTGAAAACGCAGCATTGAGAGATTAATACAAAATATAAGTGTCACATCATGCAAATCCATCATCAACTTACCTGTCAGCAGAATATGCATGATCACAAATGCAGAGAGCATTTAATATTTGTTTTTACCTATAGGGAGCTATTTTTAACAACATTCTGTCATTAGGAGATTTATGTAAGGTGTTCTATGTAGGTGTTCCTAAATGATGTTTACTAGGAGCTACAACAACCAATAGTTCATTAGGCATTTCACATCCAAATATTTGAATGTCATTAGCAACTAAAAAACTTTTTTTATAGTTTCTTTAAAGTAAGAGATACACTGCCTGAAAAAAAACTGCCGTGTCTAACAAATCTGTGACTCATGAAGCCTGGTTCTTTGCTGTGCTCCCTTTTATGATGTGGGGGCTAGTGGACCAGGCTTATTTAGAGACAGGTTTGTCAGATGTGGGCATGTAGCTGTTGTCAAGAAACGCTTTTATCGTTTTTTTTCAATCCCTGCAATGTGGTGCTTTATTGACCTGCAATAAAGGGCAGGAGGTGGAAGGGAATAGATACACGACTGAATTTTATTTGCATTTAGTGCACCAACTACTGGGACTCTACAAGATATACAAACAAATGTCCCGGCAAGTGCCTGCTATATACAGTATGTATCAGTTTTGTATGTAAATTAAAATGAAAAAAGTTTATTACGTTAGCTTAAGTTCCAGTGTTTAACCCAGAAATCTTTTTAAGGGTGGGAAGAAATTGTAGGTAGGTGGCAGCCCCTGTATTGTGACCCAACTTTTCAGTAACCACCCAAAAACAGGCACGTGGTTACGAAAAAGTGCCAGGTGGTGCACCCAGCTAAAAGGGGCTGGAGAGAGTGAAATAATTGAATAGTCTAAGTCAAATCCAAAATTAACCCCAGCAAACTGTTGCAGAACAAAATTAGAAGGTAAATCGTTTTGTGTCAGCATGGGATGAGTTAATACATCCTGGCACCAAGGCATACACAGCCTAGTGTACAATCTGGAGAAGGTTTCTAGCATGCAGGTAAGAATTTATTGCAGAAGATATTATCTATCGTGCAAAAATAAGTATTCCTGCTAACAAGGTTTTTATTCCATTTTGCTACGCATGAAGTGGTCATACTTTATGGTGACAATGTAATATTATGTGAGGAGTAACCATAAGTCTTTGAAAAATAATAACCATAAAACATTCCAGGTTGTATACTTGCCTTCTCTGGCTCATCAGCATACGCAGACAATCCTGGCTTTATAGCTTTAAATGTTTCATGGTCCAGATTGGGCGCACCTAGTGAGAAAAAAAAAAAAAAAAACACAGTTACGAGAGAATCTCTGCTGATCTAGTAAAAACATAGACCTACAGATGGTTAAAAGACACTGGCCCTAAACTTTTATTCAAAGAACTTTTTATGCAACTATCAGAAACAAACTTCCTAGAAGATAATATGTCAGATTACCTTGTTTTTTGATTGTTATTAAGGTATTTAACACACCTGAGATAGCTGCTGAGCACGGTCATCCGTGAAGTGACATCAGCAGTCTAAGTCATTAAATGAAGCTGTGAGAGGCTGACAGTAGCAGCTTTCATACAGCAGAACATTAAAAAACGCCTTTAAGGACATCTCCTGCATTCTGCCCATATTGAAGTTACTTCCTTCTTTATTTACATTTTGTGCTCCAAGGACTCCTACAGACACTGTTTGTTATGGGTGGACAAGTAATAAAACACTGATCTTGCCTGAAACCATAACATTTGCTAACAAGTAGCTGTGCAGGTTCCTGCTGCCAGGCTTCATGGCACCAGGGGAGGGGGAAGAACACAAGAATTGACACTTTCAGAAAGTGGACAGATTCCTTCTCAAGTTACATCAAAATACATTTAAAATGGGTAAAAGTGCTCAGCTTCTGTTCATTTAAAACATGAGCTTTAGACACAGGGTCCCCAGGTGCTGATGTTTTTGTATAATGCAACTGCACTACCAGTAAACAACCTTATTTGTAAGAGCCAAGAAACCCATTAGCTGTTTATTATTCCTTCCTACATTACAGATTTTACATTGGGGTTCTCCCTTAGGCCCTTTTAGCTGGGTGCACCACCCGGCACTTTTCAGCACCCACCCAGCTGTTTTTGGTTGGTTACTAAAGAGTTTGGTCACAATACAGGGGCTGCCACCCACCTACAATTTCTTCCCACCCGGCTTAAAAAAATTTCTGGGTTGAGCACTGTACCCCATTACCTATATTAGGTCCTTAGCAATAAAACATGAGAGGTCTGAACTACAGGTAGATATGAAAGAATAACTTGTAAGGTGCACATTTATTTTAACATATAACTAATAAATAGTTTGACTTTATTAAGTTTACAGAGAGTAAGTTGTACTTCTGTAACTTCATTTTAAATGCAGTTTAACTCAAAAACTTCAATAAAAATATGACAATGATAAATGAGAAACAAAACACAATGAATAAAGAGAGAATAGCAAGGTGGAAAAGAAACAGCCATCAATTCTAACATAAGGTAGTTTACAAGTCAAAACCTTTACAACTTCCGTAACTTCCCTGACTGGTAACTCTGATGACAGAGCTACCAATATTTAAGTTCTATGAAAATAATGGAGTGTTAAACCACCCAAGGAATTCTTGGCAAAATGTTCACAAATTCTCTGCAATGTGTCTCTAAGGACACCTGCTGTGGCAAGTATGTGTAAATTCTGTTTTAGCTGCTGGGAATTTAATTTACTTTATATTATCCAGAATGCCAGAAGCAGCTTGCAGAACAACAATACAATATATGGAACGGCAAAGTGAAGGAGGACAGAAGCAGGAGCTACTGCTAGAATCTTAGATGGATCTAAGAAGCTGGTAGGTGACTGAGCTCACCAAATGTCAATCACCACTTCTTTCTGTAATGACATGTCTACTATAACCCCCCAAGCAGATACCTCCACATTTAGGAAAAACTTTGGAGAAGGGGGTGTACCACCTTGAGGTTTTGTCTATCATCTGGGGATTCTATCAGTGGGATACTTGTGTCTTGTGTCCCTTGGTCTGCATATAGGTTGACGCCAATAACAGCATCCCAAGCTGCATTTTTAATTATGCATGAAGACTGCAAGGAGAGCACAGGGATTAACTACAACTATAGGTTAAGTGGAATTTTGGAAGTATATCTAGTAGGGCATTGTTGGCAGGATCCCTCTGCAGTACTCCCAGAATCTATAAAAGCTCTTATTCATCAAGGCCATTGTATAACTTATTTTTTTAATGTTGCTTTTTGAAGAACCAGCTTGGATAAGCTGTGATACGTCTTCAACAATTAAGTCCAGTTTGAGGTGACCAACTACTACTAGATATACAAGGACCTGGTGAATGATAACCTTTATAGATTCTGTAAGAACTACAGAGAGATCCAGCCGACAGTAATAGATCCCCAAGAAATAGAAGAAGACATGGAAAAGATGATTCTGACAAAGCTGCACCTATAACAGAAATACAATTTTTGGATGTAACAATGGGGTTGAAGAGACAAAAGTGTCTTTACTAGTAATCACATGCACACTCCAGCCAATACTCTTGTAGTGTAAGAAGATGGGATCTACAACCTGTTTGTAACAGATACCAATATCTTTATGATCCTTTGAGATTTTGACTCATTGCCCCATCTTACCAGAGGATGTTCGGCTGAATTTATAGACATGCACTCGTGTTCCAGTACTTCCGGCGTCAAACATTATTCCATAGAATACTTCACTAGCAGCAGTTTTTCTGCCACTTCCTTCTTCAAGTTCAAATTTGGGGACGTTGTCCTCTTCTTCTACATGAGAGCGAGGACTCCAAGTGATGTAACTGAAGAAGAGCATCACACAAAGGGCAATCAGCAGGAGACATGGCAGCTTTGAGATCTTCATGGCTATAGCTTTAGAAGAGCTGCAAAGGAAATTCAAAGATGTTTAATATGATGTTTATTAGTAAGAGTCACCTAACCAAGGAAATTATAGGAGCCACTATTGGAATTTATTTATTTTTTGCATCCTTCAGGTGGTTTTTGCCACTGAAAGAGCCAGTAACTGCCTTAAAAACACAAGTTCCCACACTCAATGTATAAATAGTCAATTGAAAAAAAAAAAAAAAAAACAGCTGGATTTCGCTAAGGACAAATGAATGCTTCTTAGGCTTTGTACACACACGTCAGATGATTCTCGTCCGATAGGGCTGATATCAAACGAGAGCCTGGCAAATCCATGAATGGTGAACGATAGTAATGCAAGTGAAGGGGAGAGAGCGCAGCGGGGTTCCACTCTGTCATTCTCCTCTCTCCATACAGCAGAACGGTGCTGTATGTACAGCGCTCACTCATGCACCTTTCAGTCTTTTGTCATTGGAAAAGAATGTGAAAGATGCTTTCCAATGACAATTTTTGAACGTGTGTACCCAGCCTTACACTCATGGGATGTAGACAAAATATGTACACATCACCCCAAAGTGTCCAATGCCTGATATATTAAAGACACTGCAGTGGTAATTCCAGGCTTTCTTCATATGTTGCTATTTCCTTACACAAATGTTTTGATGTGTTTGAAAAAAACCTGAGAAGAATGGGTGGATGTTGAGCTCTAAAAATACTAGGCCTGACAGTTCTTCAATACTATAGGGATTACATAGGGCTTCCCCTATGGCTGCCAGGACTGAATAAACTCTTGCGTGCCTGTGCAGGATTTGCGTCATTCTGGCTCAGCCAATCAAGATGGCCGAAGATCAAAAACAGACAAAGATGGCGGTGCCCATGATGGAATAGGTAAGTGCATATAAAAATTTGCAATCAGACAAGTTATTTTATTGCAGAAGGAACATCACCTGTCCCTTCGGCAATACAGGACCCACCTGGTCGCAATTTTTTTTTATTTCTTGGGGTTTAGTTCTGCTTTAAAGAAACCCTAAAGGCTGAGTACACAAGTTCAATATTTGTAGTTGCAAAGGATCTTTCACGATCCTTACCAGCGACAAAAGACTGAATGATTGTTGTACATACAGCGCCATTCTGCTCTATGGAGGGGGAAGAACGACGGAGTGGCACCCCGCTGTGCTCTCTCCCCTTCACTTGTATTATGGTTGTTTGTGGATCCGCCAGGACAGATCCATGAATGCATCGGACGACACGGCACATTCTCGTACGAATATTGGGCGAGAATTATCTGACGTGTGTACAGCCTTACTCTGCCAGCTTAGATATTTTTCTTTTTACAGTTTCTAATAATTTTCCTACATTAGGGAGCCTATTTTCAAGCCAATACATCTGACATTCACTAAACACTCCCTGGTGGAGAATCTTCCGGATCTGTTTCAATGGACAGAACTGATACTCCACCAGGGAACGTTTCAGTGAATGTCAGATTCACCACTTTATAAATAGACCCCTAAGTGTCAGATAACAGAATGCACAAAATCAAAAAAGAAAATCTTTTCTCCAATAACATTGTGATTCTTTGTACTGGAAAAAGTCACGTTAAACATTTTATAGAATAAAACACATTTTCTTTACATTACAACTATTTATTCTTTGTAATAAACAGAAAAAAAAACAGTTTTCATTTTCTTTTAACACTTTTTTTATATAGATTCCAATGAAAATAAATTATTATTTATATTAAAATTAGATGTAAATATAACAAAGTGATCACCAAATAAAAATAAAATGTAACAATGATTTTAGTATATATGGGGGGAGGGGAAATAATAGAAATAATTCAGGTTGGTGAATAAGCCCGATCAATGCCAACATTTTCTTTTTTGGAAATATAAATGTATAATACATGAGAAGGGCAGTGATCGGACATAATGTGTACAATGAGGGAATTGTTGCTGGGATTTGGCAGCTCGGATACAATGACACTTTGTGACCCCCCCAGCAGTCCTCACCCCGGGGGACACAGCACGGGCTGTCACCTCCTGTACGCAGGAAATACACCCACAGGAAATCATTCTATAGATACTTACTCGTACATAGCCCACAGCCATACCAGAGCCCACACACGTCCAGCGAGCTGCCCAAACGAGCCGTGACTGGGAAATACCTCCACATCACTCCCGGATCACCTTCTATGCCTGGGTGGGGCGGCCATCCCAACAATGTGACGCGTCTACAGTTGGTGACATCATCACAGCGACTATTCGTAGCGGCCATCTTTGAAGTGGGAAAGTTGTCGTTACTATGGTCACCTGACATTTGAATATGTCAGGTGACGACAGAAAGGGCGGACTTATCAAAAGGCGGGGAAAACATTGAAAAGGGGGCGTGGTTCTGTTGGGAGCAGTGTGAGGTGGAGGGTGAGATATACACTGCGAGCTTTAGTGAGGAGCAGTCTGGGCTCAGAGTGTGGGATGGGGAGCTGGGTGTGTAATGGAAGCCATATGTAGTAGAGAGCAGGGGGTAGAGTTACATATAAGGAGCTCCTGGTAGTGAGGAGCAGTGTGGAGGACAGTAGGATAGACGGAGCTGGGTGTGGTGGGAAGCTGTACTGTCTAAAGCAGCGGTCACCAACCCGTGGTCCGCGGCTCTGGCTGGTTCAATCCTGAGCGGGGTCAGGAGAAGGACCCCGCTGGGTGGACACACTGGCCAGAGCTGCACACCATGTCCCCCATACAAGGCCCATGCGCAGGGAAGTAGGCGGGCTTTATCTCTGCCCATAACTCGCCCACTCTCCCATTGTAGGCTCAGATCTGCGATGGGGGAGTGGGCGGGGTTATGTAACAATGATGTCACTATGGGGGAGGTTCCTCCCCATTTGAGTGATACCTGGCTCTATGCGCATGGGCGGTCAGGAGTCGGTGATTTTAGTGGTCCGCTGGACCGTAAAGGTTGGTGACCGCTGATCTAGGCCAGTGGTCGCCAACCACTTTCAGACCTCACAGACCACTAAATTCAACAATTTAAAACCTGCCGACCATTATTATGAATTTTTTAAAAAAGATAAATACATTTGTAAAATACCGATCTTCCTAATGGTGCCTGACATTGATCAGCTCACGGATATTACTATTGTTACTATTACCATTAGTTGCATTATCTTTGGTATTACTAAAGAAATGCAAAATTTTTGTTTGCTTTTTCTTACTCATTCTGGGTTTATTTCATAAATGAAATCTAATCTAAAATCTAAGACCAAACAAGAAATGATAGTTATCCAAATCAAACTATTTGATGCAATTTATTATAATAGTTAAAGGAAATACGCAGTTAGGGTCATACTTACCTAAAACAGCATCTGAGAAATAAACAAATAAAATAAAACAATCGGATGATAATCTGTATTTGCATAGCTGGGTGATTATTGTAATGGTGGAAACAATACTGAAGTGTACGGCTTGGTAACTGTTTCCTCATACAACTAAAGACCACACTGACGTCTCGTTGCTCCTGCCTTGTTTTTCTGTCTCTAGAACAGTTTGTGAATTTAGTGAAATATAAAGGTGAAAATTGTCATTCAGAATATGAAAATTTATTAGAATATTATTTTTGTTTTATTATTAATAAAACATAAAAATTGCAAATAATGTCCAAGTTTTTCTGTGGACCACCAAAATATTCTCACAGACCACTGGTTGGCGACCGCTGGTCTAGGGCAATGGTTTCCCACCAGGCTTCCTCCTGTGGTTGCTAGGGGTCTCTTGAGCAATTTGTGCCTCAGGTCAGTTTAGGTGACCCCAATGAGTTTTTTAAGCAACCACTCCAGGGTTTGTGTATGACAATGAAAGATTAGACCAGAGTTTCTATCTAGAGTTTGCTAGGAGTCACCTGAGCAATGACCAATTTGTGCCTCTTAGGTAAGATGAAGTGACACCAATGTTCTTTCTGGCTATCTATAAGGGTGACATTCATCCCACTGGCCAGCAATGTAAGAGACATTCTTCCTACTGAGCACCATGCTAATGTACTGTGCATATAGAAATTAGTGCGGAGGTTCCCAAAAAAATCTGATTTCAAGGCTTCACCCATGTTAGAAAGGTGGAACATACCTCCCAGCATTTGAAAGTGGCAAAATGGGACACAGCAAAAACACAACACAGCATTTTGTGGCAAACAGCAGGCTGTGTTGGTGTTGATTTATTGTAAATAATTTAGCTTCCTTTTATTCAGAAAGTGGTGTACTAAGCAGTTCTAGGCCCCTTTAATCTTTGCAATGTAGAAGCACATGGTTTGCCCTTCCCCAGTTGCATAGCATACTGCTGCTTTATGCTCAGGAGCAGCAAACTGCACCAGGGGGTAAAGTTTATGCAGAGATTACCCCTGTATTTGCTGTGTGGTTCTTCCTCCAGAGGAGAAAAGGAAGCTGCTCAGCCAGGAGCAACTTGTTGCTTCCAAGAACCACACTGTGATCAATTCCATTTGCAGCCAGGTGCAAACATGCACAACATGATATCCAACCAACCCATTTAGTTAAATGGAAGTGGTTGTGCCTGTGGCGGAATGCTAGGGTCAGACACAAGTCTAGAATGGCTCTAGTCTAGAAGCTTGTTAAGATGTGTTTACTATTGGCAGGTAAAGGTAAATCCCAAGGAAGCCTACAGAATTTTTCAGGGCAGGTCTATCACACACTGACCATTGGAATTACAATTATGAGGTGTAATGGGGCCATCTTGTGGTAGACATCAAAACTGCACTTTCTCGACTTGATAGTGTTTCTCAACCAGGGTTTCTCTAGATCAATGGTCCCCAACGTTTCTGACGGGAGGGCCCGGTAACATTGAATAAAGTTTTGCCATGGCATGGTATATGTGCAGCCTACACCACTCTGCTATTCTCAGCAACTGGGCCTCCTGTCAGCACACTAGCTGAGAACAGCCGAGCAGTGTAAGAGAGCCGGTGTGCTGTCAGAGCTGCTGGGAATGGCAGGGAAGTGTAAGCCTTACATACATTGTTCTGCCATTCTCAGCAGCTCCTGTATAAGCAGTGTGAGGAGAGCCACCCGCGCCCCCGCTGGTTGCGCTCCGTCTATAACATTGTCACTAGCTTCAGGCCAGTGTAAGGAGGGTCACTGGCAGTGGGAGCTTCAGCATCCTGTCATTTACAGCCCCAAGTCACCAGCCAAGGGTTGTTAGCGACCTGGGGCTTGGGGACCTCTGCTCGGGAGGTTTCTAGGATATCCCTGAGTGATTTTTGCCTCTCAGATCAGTTTGTGACACCAATGGTCTTTTTGACAATCTGAAATTCTTCACGATGCCCAGTAATGTGTAAGGCATTCTGCTTACAAGGTTAATGTACTGTGATCTAAGGATATAGTACTTATAGCAAGGGTTCGGTGAAACATGAAAATTATGTCAAAGGTTTCTCTATATTAAACAGGTTGAGAAACTTCACTAGATGATCATTTTGGCTAGGAAAATAACAGAACTGTGCTGGGTGTAGAGGAATGTAAAATATAGGGAGCTGTGTGTGGCGGAGTGTGAGAAATAGGGAGCCTGGTGTAGTGGGGAGTAGTGTGAGGGGATTCTGAGAGATATGGGCTGAAATACCTGTTCACTGATGCCAGAAGTTAGTCCACTCCATGCAACCCAGATGTGCAGCAGTTCCCAGATATAGTGGTTTATATAACTAAATATAATTTCAGCGATTCAAAAGAATGCAAAATCTTAAAAGGTTTTTTTTTTTTTAGTTTTTGAAGTGAATGTTTGGGTTTGTAAAGAAAAAAGCAGGCTTTTTAACCACTTTTTTTCTGTAAAGCAGGGATGTCAAACTCAAGACAATGGGCTAAAATTGAAAACTTACAAGTTACAAGTTACAACAGTCCAATGCGGGGCTTAATGTTATAAGTAGCTGGAACTCCCTCATTACTGAAATAGCACCGCTACTACAATTTCCCGCATCTATAAAACAGTCCAATGCGGGGCCATGCATAGGCAAGGAGGCCACTGGTCTATAGGAGTGATGCCCCTACTACAATTCCCAGCATTACTTGCGTCTATTAAACAGTCCAATGCGGGGCCACACATAGGCCTCGGTCTATAGACGCTAGTGATGCCGGAAATTATAGTAGCGGCGCTATTTCAATGTAGTGGTGGGCCAGCTGCAATTCATATTTAGTATTTCTTTGGGGGCCAAAAAAAGGCCATTGCAGATTTGGCCTGCGGGTCAGAGTTTGACACCCATGCTGTAAAGGATTACTTAGAATGGAATGTGGAGCATTCCCAATGCACAACCATTTATCTTGGGCCACAATTTTCTAACACTTGTACGCAGCACAAACCATATGAATGCCTAAATGTAAACTTGCTAAACTGTTTTATATATGAGCCTAATAAACATTTAAAACATAGATGTTATGTATGTATTTTACCACTAGATGGAGACAAAACACCATAAAAAGCATTCAGAACAAAAAAAGGTATGTTACATTGTATTATAATGTTTAGTTGAATGCAGTATTTAAAAAAAAAAAAAAACACACACACACACAATAACAAAAATAAACAGAAAAAAACATGTCTAGCTATTTCAACAAAATAATTTGAAGGTCTTCATTTGAAACCTTGGTGGCCCCACCTGCACATAGTAAGAGTGGATTTCAGTTGATAATGGTTTGCTTTATTTTACATCTTCTTGTTTTTTCCCCCTTTTTTTATTATACTGTTTCATGCATTATAATGTTGATGAAAGAAATATTAAATTATGAACAAGTACATTTTTAAAGCAAATGTAGGAAAATTTAGGTAGCAAAAATGTGGAAGTGTAGCAGTCTCATGTAATGTTTCTGCAGTCTAGGACAGTGAGTCCACACCCCCCACTTATAGCATATCTAAATTCTCTGAACATCCCCTGTTATGTCTTCAGCCTCTGACAGTTTTTTGTGTCACAACATTTAATGAATATCATGTGCGGCTCTGGTGATGTCAGGGACCACACTTTAGGACTACTATGTCAAGTAAGTTGACCACCACTAATTTAAATCCACCAAGGCTAGGGTTTTTATACAGTAAGTTTCCTGACTGCATTCTGGGGAGAATATTCCATGAAATAGTTCCAAAAGGGCCAGTCCTTCTGTGATAAGGAAAGATGAGTACAGTGTGATCTAAAGTACTTTTCCCATTATTGCAAAAACACCCCCAAAATCGATTAATGAGAGATTTTTCGGTGAAGAAAATGTAGTCCACAAGGATAAGTTAAGTCCACAAGGATAAGTTAACCCATATACGACATACATAAACATTTTGTAAAACGGCTAGTTTAGGTGTACAAAGTAAGAAGTAAGTGTCAGTGTAGGTGCATGACTTTGTGTTCTCTGCAGTGGTAGAGTTGTACAGTGAAGTGCAGCAATTTATAAGGGTGGCTGATTTACCAGTATGTGTTCCAGGGTTAAGAACTAATGATGTGGACTCGATCAGGTTTTGTCAGAGCGGTAAAGATAAGACCTGAGAAATGCACTGACACACACAGCTCATACTTTTGTTACCCCATGGGCCCAGTACTTTCTAATGTACACCTTCTCTACCTTGAATCTTCTTTGACAACATCTATGAAGGATCAAACTGAAAGGCATTCTAGTCATTCTGAATGATTGTCAAATTAGCGCTTGGTACTGCAATCTGGGGAATTTGCACACAGATGCCGCTTTACAGAGCTTTTACTTTTGTGGCTTTCTCTGACCAGGCCTCCTTGCTCAGATTCCAAACCCAGGTCCTGAGAAAAGTCTCGTTAATGTACAGATTTCTACCACATTTAGGTCAATAAATCATCTTTCTATAAGGTTTACCATCACACTTTGAAGAATTACTTTTTTTCTGGTCTCTCAATCTTGTTGGATGCCCAAATTCTGAAGTTCCTTTCAGACTAAAGCAGTGGTGAGGTATTCTTTTTCCACTGACCACTCATTTAGGGCACAGAATATCACATACAACTTCTTTACTCTTTATGATGTGCAGCGTGTTACGTTCCCCCGACCACTGCATTTTGCAGGTTGTCTTGTGCATTAAATAATCATATCGCCTATACACTAGACACTAAATGCTATGCTGTACTTACCTCTCTATACTATGCTGTACTCTTTGCAGCATAGTATGTAGAGGTAAGTATTGTGCTCTCCATGTACAGTGTTGTACATTGTATAGTGGTGAGCAATGCACTTTATAGGCAATGTTGTGTACTTGTGATGGATGCAGTTTCGAAAAAGAATAGCGTCTGATAATTTTACATTACAAATGATGGAGGTCAAAAGTATAAGCTTAATAAATAAATAAATAAAATCAACATTTTAGTAGTACTACAATATTTACTACCTGATTTCAGCTTTTAGCATTTGCTGGAGTGATATGGACTGTTTTAAAACAGTTGTTGAAGTTGACGTTGAAGTTGAAGTTGAGAAGTTACTTAACTGCATTGTATAAATGTAACCAGCAGAGGGCAACATATCTTAGTTCCTAATGTTATACTCCCATTGTCAATTTAGATCAGGGGTCTCAAACTCTGGCCCGGGGGCCAAATATGGCCCCCAACGTCCTTTTATTTGGCCCCCAAAGGAATCCTAAAAATGAACTTCAGCTGGCCCACCGCTGCATTGAGATAGCGCCGCTACTAAAATTCCCGGCATAACTCGCGTCTATAGACTAGCGAGCTCTGCCTATGTGTGGCCCCGCATTGGACTTTTTTATAGACAAGGGAGTTCCAGCGGTGGGCCACTCATAAGATTTAGCCCCGTCTGGCATTTCCAGCACCTCCCTCAGCTGTACTTTTCATTGCTACTCCAAGGCATGGACATGAATGGTTGGATTTTCATAAAAGAATATTATTATTGTTATTGTTAGCTTGTGCAAAAAGGTTACCATTGAAATTTAACTCAGACGGCTACAAATACAGAAGGAGGCATAAGATTTTTTCTTAAATAAAAAAAAATGTATGCCTCTTTGTCTATTATAAGCTTGTTCCAGATTGAATGTGAAGCAAAACCTCTTTGTTTCCATATGAAAAGGGTTTATATCTAATGAGAAGGAAAAATTTCCACAATTTTTTCAATAAAATTTCAAGGTAGGTCCGTGACTTTGTCTAAGATTTTAATTTTGGCCCTCTGTGTATTTGAGTTTGACACCCCTGATTTAGATGAAGAAAATTACTGCTGGCCACTAGCATGATTATATATATAAATATATATATATATATATATATATATATACATATATATATATACACACACACACACCACACTTATAACTTGCCAGATATAGTTATTAATTTCTTAGGTCAAAGGGTTACTCTGATTTTCTGAGTCACCAACCAAGCAAGAAAGAAAGACAATTTGATTTCAGGGCTCATGATTTGCATGTTTATTCCTGGTCAGTGACACAAAAGAACTGAAGCAATTCAGCATGACAGCCTTACATTCTCAGCTAGTTTACACAATGGTCGAGAGCAGGGCAATGCCTGATTTCTAACCGCAGATAACTGTGGCAGTGTCCTCCTAAGGAATAAACAGGCTTTATGGGGGTGATTTCTAACTTCCCATCAAAACAACTCCAAAATTAATATATAACATGGGATGGCTCAATATACAGGAATAATATTTCTCCAACAAGGAGTACCTGTTTATTGTACTGTTTGGCCTGAGTTAAGTACTTTGGAAGCATAATATCCAACTTTTTAAACTTTTTAGGAGTAGGTGTTCCCGCTGCCTTCTCTTACCTGTTAACCATTTTGCTCATTATGATGCATAGAGAATTGTAAAAAGGTAGCAGTGAGGCTGATCTGAACACTCACTCTGACCACATTGAGAGCTGCACATGAGGCTGATCTGTATTAAACATGTACACAAGACACAGCTGAGAACTAATGACTATTGTGCAAAAACTTTGATTCACATGGCTGGTTCATTTCTAGGTTGGTATCATAGTCCAATAAATAGATGCTGGCCTTGGGTGATGCCTGGACAAAGATGGTGCCAGCCTCTTTGTCCAAGATGAAGAAAGGCATGAGGGACATACTATAAAAGTTTAGAACTTACACACACTTTTAAGTTTCACAGTTACAAATTACTTTGCTTAAAATCTGGATACGTAGGAACATTTAGTATGAGAATGAATGGCTAAACCAATTTTAAACTGGCGTATCTGTCGTGGTGTCTCATGTCTGTTTAACCTGAAGCCAATTTTTGTAAAAAGTATAATCTTTTGCATATACTAATTCCTAAAATATTGTTTTAGGAAGTGATAGAAATAGTGTTTTTTACCAACTTAAATCAATACCCGAAGCCCGAAGTGCAGTACAGCTGGGGAGGTGCTCTTAGGATACAGAAAAGAAAAAAGAAGATAAAACAGGTAAAATTTTGACTGACAAATGTTCCCCTTGTGTAAGATATAGCACTGGCTGCAAAATGAAGAAACATTTCTGGTGGTTCTGTCTAGTACAAACCTTGATGGTGTCTACAGTGCCGCATATTTAATTTTCAGCACAGCATGTCCTTTCAAAGAGCTGTATTTACTGACAGTACGCAAAGGCTGACTTTAGAGATCAGTGAGATCATTGCATTGTAATAAATGTATCATGCTTTGCTGGGTTGCTGTGCCATTCACTTTGGTAGTATGCGGTGGGTCTGGCAACCTATTCATATTCAATTGGCTGCCTTTATGGCATGCACCATAATGTGCGTTATTGAATGTGCATTGGGCAAATGAGCTCTTCACGTTTAAATATGCTGACAATGCCATATATTGTAGTATATGTATAATATATATATATATATATATATATATAATACTTATATTATACATGTGTGTATATGTAAGTGACTTCAGCAACTTTTTGCATGGTCAAAAGTGACACATGACACTGATATATACATTTACTTATGTTTATATGTTTGTCAACTGTTTCGCTTATCAAAAGGTTTTGCAGTTCAAAGGTTTTGCTTAGGATCCATGCATTATTGTCATTTCTGTCACCACCATGCAGATTACAAGACGTTTAAGCAATAAAACCTGTTTCAAGACCCACCCATCCTTTTCATGATGGAAGGTCAGCAGAACAATGATCAGATCATCCATGTGTTTCTCACTCCCATATGCCTGTTCACACTATTAGTTTGGCTTGACACTTTGCAAAATGACAGAACCCTCAGTGGTGTAACAAGTGTTCTTCTATCTTCAAGCTGCTACGCTGGGCAAACAAGTATTAAGAGAGACATTGCATACTTACAAACATTCATACAAACAGATGTCTAGATACTGTTCACATCATCAATATTATTCTGCGTTGTCTAAACTAGTCTAGGCAAAAGGCCTCATGTCCTATGAATTTTATACCACTGCCGTGCAGAGCAGTGTAAATCTTGTTGAATGTGCAGCCAACACTTGCACTGGTGTGAATAGTGCTTAATTATTTTTAATTTAATTTATTGGGTCTGATTTATAAAAAAATCTCAAAGACTGGAGAAGATACACTATCATCAGTAGTGAATTTTAGAATGAAAAAATACAAATGAAACATGCAGTAATTGATGACAAACTACCAGAATTTAAGCTGCGTACACACCTGCAATTTTTCTCGTTGGAAAGGATCTTTCACGATCCTTTCCAACGAGAAAAGACTGCACGATGCATGAACGATGCTGTACATACAGCACCGTTCATGCTCTATGGAGAGGGGAGGGGGAGAGCGACGGAGCGGCACCCTGCTGCGCGCTCTCCCCTTCCCTTTCATTAGGATCGGTCGTCGTCCATCGTCCATGGATCCGCCAGGACTGTACACACGGCAGATTTTCGCCCGATAATTGGCCGATACCGATTATCGGGCGAGAAAAATTTGCCGTGTGTACGCAGCTTAAGTTTTGCTTTGCTGATTTGTTCTTTGCATGCCAGACTTTGCACTTTATGATTGTTGCCTGCATCTTTTTAATGTCCAAGCCTGCATGTGTAAGTGCATGTGGTATGTGGGTTCAAACGTCTGCAGTATATAGCAGGTTAATTTTGTACATCTTCAAGTGTGACCTAAAAGATCTTTGAAGCTGTTCAACAGCTGCCAACACTCAAAAGTCAGAGATGATTAAATACAGAACGAGCAGTACTCTGTCCCTAAGCATGCAGCATAAAGTGTATTATCTCCATTTCTTATCCAAGAGGCCATACTGAACTTCATTACCCATCATTTCATTGTGAGCCAAATACTAACACGCAGCATTCCGAACACATTCATTCCACAACTAACCACAATTTATTTGCTCGGATAGGATGACAGGAAAAGTGCTTAAATCCATTTTAATTATCCAACACTTCTATCCAACTATTTATCCCTAAAGCTTTCTAATTCACTGAGCTAGCTCTCTGGCTTTCCACATTTGTATGTACAGCCATGATGAACTGAGATTTTACCCTGCTGTAAAATCATTTTCAATGACTATGGTAAAGCAACATGAGAAACTGCTGGATATGGACATTCAGGGACAGTTTTAGACAAAATGGGGCCCTGGACAAATATAGGGGACCCTAATGAGCAGAATTCCCGCAGACAGGCCATTCTTTCTAACAAGGTCCTAAAGTAAACAAACAAGTGTCCACACCTATGACGGGGAGCAAGTCTTTATCAATTAAGCTTTCATACCTGTATACCCCTATGGACCAGTAAAAAACACATATTTTTTTTTTTTTTTTTTACTTATTTTGATACTTTCTCAATACTAAAAAAAAGTCCAAAAAACTTAACAAATTCACATTTTCTACTTAAAACTGGCTTAGTTTTGAAATGACTAAATATGATAAAAAAAAAGTATAAATTATATGTATAATCTTTCGTGCTTAGAATATAATTACATTGGATTGTGGTACAAAGTATTAAATCATTATGTAAAATAACTTTTTTTTGACTTTGCACCTTTTTAATGCAGCCTTAAATACAAATGAAATGATAAAAAATATAAAAAGTTTAAAGCTGAACTCGAGGCAGATGTTAAATTGACAAATCCTGATACCAAGTTAAGGTCTTACACTACTTGCACAAGAAAAAAAGAAAAATCATTGAGGGAGTTATTTATGGTTATATATAGCTGCCCGGATTTCAGAGTTAACTCATTTATTTTTAATGCTGAGGACATAAGTGTAATGATAATATTTATTTTAATTTATATTGATAAGCAGTAATGTGAACTTGATCTATAATAACAATTCTGAATTTGTAAACCATGTTCATAGCTAGCTCTAGTTAACGGAAACCTGCCAGAGAAATGGGTGCTGGCCATAAATCGGTTTATATATTAGAGAGCAAAAATATGAGAATACATGTGATTTTTTTTTATTCAGTTGACTTAAATGAAAAATGATCAATCAGGCATTTACAGCAACATTGAATATGATGGGTACATCTTCCCCACAACTCTACATGTGTGTAAAAATTGATAGCTTTCTAGTTTTTCATCCCCCTCCTCCCTGATGTATACAAATTACTATTATTAAATCATGTTACTGCTCTTTAAATGTTTAATTAATGAATGTTTGCATTATTGTCTATAGAAAAATATAAAAAATGTGCAAGTATAAAAGAATACCAATACCTGTTACAAAAAGGTTTGACTCAAAATTTTGTTGGGAGAGAAAAACTACTTCACTTATGATTGTATAGTTGCATCAGACAGAGCTTTGTCCATTTTCATTCTTACATTTAATTGGTTTGTGCAGAAATCAATTTTATAAACCAACCCTTTAGGTGGTTGATTGTTCTTTTGTGCTTTGCTTCAGAATTGTTTGGTGTATTTCTACCATCAGACTTACCAACAACTATGTAGTGCACAGGAATGTCTGTGCCTGTGTCATGTGTAGTTGGATAAATATTACATAGATTGTTTAGGTAGGCCTTAGCACTGTAGAGTCATTGGTTACCCTACAAATAGTATAGTCAAAGGCCTTGTAAAAAATTTAACATTGTAATTAAATGAACACTGTCGTCAGAAAATCATGGAGGCTGCATTTGCTGACTTCCCTGTGAAGTGCTAGGAGACTGACTGAAATGCTGACTATCCTCAGTACTTTCGGTATCACTGATCTGGAGCAATTATGTAAATTAGGAAAGTAAAAAAAAGTCCTTAACTACTTCTTATTGGTCACAGGTTTAAAACTGAAATAGAAGCCTCCATGTTTCTCTAACAGCTGCTCATTTATAACAAAAAAAAAAAAATATATAAAACATGGTCATGAATATTGTGTATTATAAATGGCATGAAAAAAAAAAAATTAATCATTTGGCCCCATTATTTATAAGGCTTGGAGCAAGGTGACTGATAATAATCAAACATTTTACAGCAAGAAATGTCTTTGTTATGGAAGACAGTGATCTATCTATCTATCTATCTATCTATCTATCTATCT
>NC_092861.1:118395477-118457612 GCF_032062135.1 Pyxicephalus adspersus | reverse complement strand
TATCTATCTATCTATCTATCCACACAAATGTGTTATTCTTTCTGTTTGTTTATCTCCTTAGCAAAAGGTAAACTGAATCAAATTAGGAATTCCAAAAAAGTAGTGATGTATAACCAGTCCTTTATTTATTGATCCTTGTGTTAAGTAGGGTTAACAATAGTTGCTTTGACACTTCTTCCTGTTGACCCGATGCTTTAGACAACCTTGGTTCCAATTTGTCTGGCCACAAAAAAGCCAATCCCACTTCTGTGTAATGACCTCAAATGAGAGTTAAACTTTACCACAGGGATATGCCATGGCCTCCCTCTCCAAAACCAGTCAATTCATTACTTCAAATAACAATCATTAGCTTGAAAAATGGGCCAATCTGTTTCTCAGGGAGCTTCTCACAAAATATATGAGCCAAGCCAATTAGGGTCCTGAGTTGTGCTGCTCTGGGAAATTGATTTAGTCACTTGGCTGACTTAAGGTACTTTCATATCTATGCCGTTTTACACACAGGGAAACAATGTTGGTTAAATGAAAGGATTCCCCAAAAGGCCATATGTTACTGATATACTCGCGTCTCTCCTTGGAAAAGGCCAATGGGGTGACTATTCTTTGTTTCAGACACATGGCTCCTGTATTCTCGTGACAGCACACAGCAGCTGGACACAGACAGCACAAACTGTTGCCACCCGTGGTGGGCGGGCCAGCTTCCCCTAAATAGTTGCACACTTGAACAAATCTATTGTCTGCAAAGAAAAGCATTTCAACTGCCCATTAACAGCCATCATAGCAGACAAGGCAGCTTCACAGCACAGAAAACCTGTAGGGCATATTGTTTGGGACAATTAATTTGTAAATTGCCAGTTTGCAAAACACACCATGAATGAATTAGCCACAATGATCAAATAAGCTTAAAAATACTAACTAGTGAGGAATTCTCATGAATAATTAGAATATTCACACCGCATTAGACTGCAGCAATGTTAGGGTTTTTTAATTTTAAATGTTGGCATTTGTAGAACATTTAGCAAAGCTATTTCCCGAAAATAAATAAAACAGAAATGTTATTCCTAATGCTAAAATAATATTAGCCTATAATGGTAATAAATCAAGTATCTTGTTTATTCTCCTTTGTCATTCCTTACTAGTATATAAAGAGACAAGAAAAAGACAGGGTTTTTAGTAGTTTTTTTTGTCTTATTCTTGTCTCTTTATATTCTGATCCATGAAGGGTTTGCCAGACCTATCACTATAACTACAGGTTGGGTCACCCTCTCCATTTGTACATATTCCTTACTAGTAATAGGTGTAATTTAGGAAACAGTATTCCATGCTACTGATTTTTTTTAAATTTAATAAAATGCCTTCGAAAGCATATAATACTAAAGGAGTTTTTTTTGGTTTTTAAGCCCTTATGGGCCTGCAGGTTACCCCTTAGGACTCCCATCAAAATAAAGGAGAAAGAAACAAAGCTTTTTATGTGTAAAAGTATTTTAAATATCAAAATGATGTAAAATATATATGCTGCTACAACTGAAATGTCATTATTTAAAATTCAATTAAAAAAAAAAAACTCTTTGTATTGGGCTCGAATAGCATTACATTTTTACAGAACATACAGATATCATGTAATCTTTCTTTTGAGTTTTAGGAAATTGATGGCCTATTCATACCATATCTTTAGCTTTCCTATAAAAATGAAAAATGTTTATTGCAGATTTTAGTTCGGAGACATTTTAAAGCAGTGGTCGCCAACCTTTTCGGATCTACGGACCACTAAATGCACGGATTCCTTGCCGCACATGCGCGGGGAGCCATGTGTCACAATCCTAATTTCAAGATTTACCCTTTTGTTCCTGAGACAACCCCAACTTTCTGGATTTCTCATCAATTTCTGTGCAAGATCCAATGGTCACCAACATAAATTTAGAAAGTAAATCTCCAAAGGGTAACTGACAGCCATAAAAACATGACAAGTACTAATGTTTTTAAATACAACTATATTCTATCATAAATAAAAAAAATGTTTGGCTTTACATTCACTTAAAGCAAATGGTGCAAAACTACTCAAGATGAGTCTGTCCATACATAACTATAGGCAAGCAGCACCACTAAGGGGTCTATTTATAAAGCAGAAAATCTGACATTCACTGAAACATTCCCTGGTGGAGAATCAATTACTGCTATTAAAACACTTGGACCTAGAAGATTCCCCACCAGGGAATATTTCAGTGATTGCCAGATTTACTGCTTTATAAATAGACCGCAAAATATTTTACTTAAAGCTAGCTATACACTATGTGGTTATTTAATCCATTATACAAATAATGCAATGAAAACTTTGAACTGATCAAACATTATTCAAAAGAATCATAATGACTATTTTTTTGACAAAATTGAGATAAAAAATTATTCAAACAGTGCTTTTTTGTTGATTAGTTATCAATGGAAACCTCTATTTTTCTCACAGTCAATATTTCAATTTGAAATAATGCTGAAAACAATTGCAAAACAAGTCAATTGAGGTTTGTTGGTACATCCAAATACGTGTAATCAATTTCTACAACTGATTTATATAATCATAAAATATGATGTTAATCTTGATCAAAAGTACATGCTTGTATTTTAGGTGGCTTCACTTGTCTTTGTGAAGTTTAAGCTCCATTATAGACCACAACTTTCTCTTTTTGCTTTAGCTATGCCTGGTGTGGTATATTCCCATTGGACATCCATTCTGAAATGCAGCTTACCGGTGAAGGCTAATATGTAATAAAACTTTAACTCTACAACACATTGACGTGTCTTGTCTGCATCTGCTTTCTGTGTGGAACAAGCTCACAAATTGGAGTTGTGTATGGGTCATTTACCCTAAATGCAAAGGTCACATTAGACTTTCATTAGAAGCAAAAAATTGATCACTTTCCCGCGTTGAGTGCTGTTAGGAAACTCAGAGGGGCTTATCACTGAGGGTCAGCACTGCCTATACATGTAATCTGTATTTTAGAGTAAAGTAGAAGTTTCAGGATTACATAGAAGTATGGAAATAGGGATTGGAAATTTGACAATTTAGTTAACTTAAAGGGAACCCCTTGTATGAGTTGGTCTAAGAAGTATATATAGACAAAACTTTTTAATTCACCATCTCTATTTGCATTTGTTAGCATTGTCACTAGGACAGAAAGTAATATCAAATCAGAAATGTTATGGTTGTCACCACAACACTACTGTCCAAGTTACAGCTTTTTAGGAAGTAATTTCCTTTTACTACTGGAGTATTTGGCACTGACCTTAAACAAATTAGCAGTACTTCAGCCTAAAAGGTTTTGGAGCTATTGCACTAGAAATTTACCCTGGAGATGTATTCCCCCAGAGACAGGGCAACATTGCCCACATTCATGCATCATGGAGAGAGAGGTGCCACCTAAAGATGGTGAATCCCTCAATGAATTAGCAAGCAATAAACTATTGTTTTTACATTCGATTTTTGTATCACAACACTGTGGATCTCCTGCAGTCCTTTCTACTTGCTATCTACATACAAATACTCAAGCATTGACCGTATTGTATTACCCTGGAGCAGCTTCATCATCATATGACAACAGTAGACCTTTCCTGCCCAATGACTTTAGAGGTACAGTGTTAAAAGGTAAGATGATGGATGCCAACCAAGACAGGAGTTCCATGGTATGTTCTCCAAGTTTTATTATAATAACAGCTGTATATTTAAAAAGATTAAACATTAAAAATATTTTAAATTACAGGAATATGGTAATACTTGTGTGAGATTTTAATGTATGGGTTAAGATCTACTTTTACTAGACCTTACATTCCCAAACCATTGCCTAATGTTACCAAATGAGCACTTAAAGAATTGTTCTGGTAATATATTAAAGTCATCCTGTGCTGTGCTCATGCAAATCGAATCACCTGGGCCATTTAAAATTTCACTTCCTTGGAAGAATTTACTCTGAACTTTACTGCCCTGGTATGCTGTCTTGGCTTTTGAGAACAAACAATCACAGTTGGCTAGACAGGGCTGGGGACTCTTCTTGCTTCAATGACGGCATTGGGTAAAGTGAAAAGCAGTGCATCACATGCATGGCGGTGCAGTTAGGTGACTCTTTGACTTTTCCCTATATACCTGCCCATGTCTGTAAATACTGTGTCTCGTTTAAAAAAATAGTCCAGGAATTGCTGCCAACTTTTCATTATATAAACAGCACCAGTTCTTTGCAATCAGTATAAACCCTAGCAACAGCCTGTCACCTAGCCATATCCTGCTGAATTAATTGTCCTGTACGCCATGGACAACATCACACCCAAGTGCTGTTATCTGCTTAAATGATGATTAGATGGTGATGCATGTAAGGTGAGGATACCAACAGGGCACTTGTCCCAGTTCCACATCCTACTTAATGGCCACTGCTGCTAATGAACCCTTGCTGTTATTATTATTATCATTATTGTTATTATTGTAAGAAGAGATCTGTTTAGCTTAAAGCTGTGCTGCTAAATGCTTAGTGAGTGCATGTAACTATTTTATCATCGGCATGCAAAAAATAATCGGATAAAATGCTCACTTATTGGTGGATGATTATGAGGGAGCATTATGCCATTTTGTCTTTTTCCATATCTCAAATCTCTACATTTTAGATCAGATTTTACTTTCATTTGCTGCCATTAACACTTGGGAATTATATCGGAGTATATTTCAAACGCTAAATTCTCTGGGATGCGGATTATGTTATCAGAAATAAATATGAATTTCTCAAGTTGGCTTTGACTGTGTTGGTAATCAGGAAATCGCTTATCCGTAAGCTAAAATAGAGGATTGTATTCTTTAAAAAAATTGAATCCAGAATGCTTTTAGGATGATTTATTTGGAATAAAACAAAGATAAAAGTGTGCATTTATTGTCATAACCCGCAAATAAAACTCTTCTATAAAAGAGAGCTAAAAATGAGGTCTCTAAGCTAATAAATTATCATCAGAATCATGTAAAAGAGTAACAGGATTTCATTAGAAAAAAGAAAATATTAATTCCACGTAAGTCTGTGTAATGGACAACAAAGGCTATTTCATTTGGGTTTTATTTAAACTTTTAGATTCTAAACCTGTACCAGTCTGGGTAAACTGGGCTTATGCTACCTCTAATACTCTTTGTGGTTTTGTTTTTTGTATCTCCCCTGACATCAATTCCCGGTGTGGCTCAAGGCATGAGCAGTACACCTTTATTAACAAAACTGCTCAGTTAATCTCCTCTAAAGCTCAGGAAAAGCATTACTACATCTAATCTAACTTACTGAGGTTACTGCTGATGCACTTGAGAAAATTAGTCCATCTTCACAGAAATTAGGTATTTTCCTCATTACCCTTAGGAAAAAAAATCAGCCGATTATCTAACAATGGATTTGAAGCATCAAGGTTATGTCCTAGATAATTTCTTGGATTATGAAATGGACAGCAGGAAATCATAGAGGTTTGGAAGCAATTTGGCTTTGTTTTTTTAGGTGAAACATAAACAGTCTGAAAGTGGCTATAGAAACAAGATGATTTACGTGATTCTGGTGATCCACATTTTTTGTGATCCACAAGACATGACCATGCGTGATCTAGGCATGGGTGTCCACCTGCTTGTTGAACTTAAACTTTTGGTTATTCAGATCTCCAGATGGATATTGGAATGACCAAAGTATTATTCTATAAAAAGGGTAGGTCCTCCTCAAGGGTTCCTGATAGTAATAGCTCTGTTAGGGATTGACTATACTTCTAATGTATTTGTCCTAAAGGTAAAACTGTTAAAGGGATGAAAAAAACTAAGATGCCTTGGTTCTAATTTTTACAAATCAGGGCTGGCAGGAAAAAGTAAAAATGCCACCTTCAATACTTGACATACCTAAAGTATTTCACAAGTTAACTTGATGTCAAACTCTGAACATAAAAGTGCAGCCAAAACTATTTGATAAAATAGGGGAAACATACCAACAACAGAGCTAAGCCCAATTTTCACTGCTCACATTACATTTTGGGGGAAGATACAAACTGTAGAAGAACAGGAAAATCATTTTTGTAAAGAAAGGGAAGAGTCACAAAACATATATGTGTCATTTTTCAGCTTGATGAGCAGTAAGTAAAAGCAAAAAAAAAGCATATGGCTTCTCTGGGATGTTCCAGCTGTGCCTGGGCCCATGGCACTGTTTTCAGAACCATTCTGTGCCTAGTGCTGAGTAATTTGAGGTAGGTAGTTTCAACCATAAATCTGGCTGTTGTTTTGGTGGTACTAGTAGGTGCTTGATATTCTCCTACTTACACCTCCTAACTGCAACTACCAATTGATTTTGTCACAAAGCTGTTTAAACAAGTTCTTTTGCCAAAGAAGCAAGCAGAGACCCTTTAAAGTCCATTTCCATGCAAAAGCTAAACTTCTCTATATGGTATTACCTTTCCTCCTATAACCCTTCTTGCAGGATTAAGGTTTTCCTTAACTTTTGAAGAAAGATATACTCATCTAAGTCAACTATCTACTTGACAGCATGATTTCATTCTGCCAGTCAATTACCAGCCAATTCAAGAGTTATTTCTTTGATATTTCCTTTGATCAAAGATCTACTTCAAAACACGAAAAATAACCTAATAAAATAAAATCAGAAAACACTCAATGAACATGCTACATTTCATATTTATTTAATTAGTAATAACCTACTAATTTTATTTTCATTTTTTATAGTTGTATAAAACAAAAAACAAGAAATTTCACAATAAAGTTTTGAATTTCTTTTCAAAAGAAGCAACATATCTTAACAAAATTCTATTTATATAATATTCATAAATCAAATATTCAAAACTCCACTAGAAACATTTTATTAAGGGTGTGTATCTTAGAGCATTTTACAATCAATTAAACCATAACTGTCAGAATCAAAAATGATAACATTGAATCATGAAAAATTATTACAAGGTTTATATACCAAAGTATGTATTAAAAAACAAAAACATGATGAAGAGAATTTATTATATTAATTAGGGAGCCCAGTTTACCATACATGAGCTACAGTTTATTTAATCAACTATGTCCATAACGTGGTTGAACTTGATGCACTTATGCCTTTTTTCAACCTGAATTACTATGTAACTATGTGACTAAATGATTATTAACTTCTCCACATCTCAAAAAAACTAAAGATTTTGGGTGATTTTAGCCTTTATGGCCCAAACTAAAGTCATATGGAGAACTCTACATTTCAATATCTCCAATTATTCAAGGCAACATTATTTCACATAATGTACAGTAATAATATAGGGGAAGTGATTCCAGGTGAGAAATCTAATTTTGCAGAAATTTTACCTGTAGGTACAAAAGAAGGCAAGAAACATTATTCTAGTTTGGCCTCTGCAAGCTGAGTATTTTCAGCTGTTTAAATCAATTTAAGCTAAGAAAGTTTTTAATATGTGTATGAAAAATGTGAAAGTGTGAAGCCTTAAAATTTCCAATGATAAAGTGCTAAATAGGCTGCGTAAAACTCATAAGGGCAATAAGTGCTGCAACAAAAGTCATAACTGATTATGCATTGGTCTGTTAAGAAACATTGCCAGTTTTGTGGAGTGAGCCTGTAAAAAAAACAGATTTTTAGTTATATAGCACATCTATAAGTCATGTAAGACTACATACAACTGCTTCTATGGATAAGGAGATGCATATATGCCAAAATAATAATATCATGATTCCATACCAAACATTAAGAAACCGTCAGTTCCGGAATCTGCATCACCACTTCAACAGCTCACCTCTACAGTTTAACAGTTCCAGAGGATGAACTCTGTACAGGTCAACCTAATTTTAGGGCTGAATTTGTCAGTAAGTGTTAAACCAAGATATGAGAAAGTGTTAGAATAGTGCAGAATGCCTCAAAATGCCTGCAAATGCCCGACAACTCCCATTCGTGGTAATAGGGTGCTTGAAGCGTGTTTCAGCTTTTATTTTTTTTCCAAACACTGGGGGATGCATTTTCTTTACATTCATCAGAAAATTCTCTGGTGTGGACTGGCCCTTTGGAATGAATGGAACTTTCAAATATGGGTATTTAAATGCTCAGGTTAAATGCTGGGGAGACAGTCCATGTAGACTTAGGCTACATACACACGTTATACTTTTGTCGTTGGAATGGATCTATCACAATCCTTTCCAATGACAAAAGACTAAAAGATGCACGAACGAGCGCTGTACTTTTAGCACTGTTCTGCTCTATGGAAAGAGGAGAAAGAGCAAATGGTACCCTGCTGCGCTCTCTCCCCTTCGTTTGCATTACGGTCGTTTGTGGATCCACAAGGATGGCCACTGTACACACGTCAGAATCTCGTCTAATACTACTGAAATATAAATCGTATTATCTGATGTGTGTACATAGCCTTAGTACTGTATTGTGTTACTGCTGACCAATGGCATTGGTTTGCCCCTTATCATTATGTTTAGTCTCATATCTGCAGTGAAGTGCTTTAAGCAGTGATCACCAACCGGCTGTCCGGTCCACGAGAAAATTTTGGTGGTCCGCAGCTCTAGCCGGTGTGCCCATGAGTGTGGTCAGGATAGGGACCCCGCTGGGAGGGGGCACTGGCCAGAGTCGCGGACTATGTCCCCAGTACAGATCGCAGGCTCAGGGAAGTGGGCAGGATGTGTCTCTGGACACAACCCACCCACTCTCCCATTGCAGGCTCAGATCAGATGCTTCTGGCATCATGACATCACTCTGGGGGAAGTTTCTTCCCCTTTGAGTGAAACCCGGCTCCCTGCACATGCGCAGTCCGGAGCCGGTGTTCCGTGGGTCCAAAAAGGTTGGCGACCACGACAAAGTCTTAGAATCTCAGTTTTGTTGTCTTCTTTTGCTTTGGTAGGGCATACATGATAAAAAGATATTTATACTTTAAAAGAAATGTGGTTTTAACTGAACTCAAAGTAAATATGAATGATGATAATTAATAGTGTTCTGTTTTTATTAATGCATCAATTCATTTATTCTTTTTAAATATAACCAATCAGCAGTGTAGGAGATAGCTTTTAAACCTGCTGCTTCTCCATTCACCATCCATTCACACGCGAGAGTATCACAGGATCTGTTCGTGTTTCCCAACTGCAGCAGGTAAAAGTAAAAAGTCTTTTCTGCTAGATGGGGCTGTGCGTGGACAGAAATACAAATCCTTTGGTGGGAAAAATGCTAATATATATATATATATATATATATATATATATATATATATATATATATAAACAAGCCCTAATAGCAGCACATATTCACCTTCATTCCCTCACCACATTATATGCAGGCGACAAAGGGCTAAGTACTTTTTTTCCACCCCTTTGTGACAGCTCTGAGTGTCTGAGCAGCCAAACACACTGCTGTCACATTGAAGGCATGAGAGAGTCACCTACTCTTCCATTCCCAAAAAGTGCTGGTGGATTGCATTAACTAGGTGGGCATAGAGAAGGCGAGCATTGATTATGTTTTACTGCATATTGTTAATATTGTTTAATACTGTGTATTAATATATTAAGTAATGAATACCAATAATATCAGCTGTATAAATATTCTGTTTTAAGTATCTAGAATTTGTATAACAGTACCAAGCATTTTTTTGCATCTCGTTTGCAATAATAATTTGATAATATGGTTTAATGTAGCAGAATAAATATTTACACAGAGCTCACCCAGTGCAACATAATAATTACCCTGTATTACTTGTGGTCCACAGCCATTAAACAAAAATAAGGAGAATACCTTATCCCTTGTAATGCTAGATGAAGGTGTGCTAAAGAGAATGGCAATTACAGATCCACCAACCTCCTGCAGACCACTGTAAAGGTGGCAGAATGCATTACATCCACATTGGATGTCTAAGAAAGGGTTAAACACTTTACTCAGATAGCTTCAGTTTGGTTACGTTAGTGCTTTGGTTGTTCGGAGAATTAACGAAAGATAAGCTAAAAGTTCATTTATAAGAGTATTAAAGGATAATTATGATGGAGTAAATGCAGAGGGTCAAAAAGCATTATGATGAACATAGTCATAATATAGGGCTTGGGAAAATAGGCTAAAATGCATTCAGTAATACGGTACCTAATATTGTCTCAAATTCCATTAGACTCTTGGCATACACTTCTTTTACTTTTCCTAATGTAATTATTAACACGCCTGTGATTTACCATTTAAACGGATCGATGGGTGTCACAGCAAATTGTTTGCTGCAAGTCCAGTTAAAGTTTAAGACAGTTGCAAATTTGTGACCTTTTAATAACACAAAATAATAAAAAAAGATTTCAGAGGAAATCTGTTTCAATCAGATTATAAAAGAAGTGGGTAAAGCTGATTACAAGCCCACTAAACAAAGTATTTGTGCAGTATTTGTTCTCAAACAATAGAGTTAATTCCACTTTAACAAGTATTATCTATAAAATCAATAATGGAAAATCATTTAAAAAAGTAAAAACACTTTTGCTGTTTTTTTTTTTTTTTTTTTTTTAGATTTAGTGGCTAAATTTACTGTAATATAATAATCATATTTTAGTAATCATTTTTTATGCTTGTTGGGCAGATGTTGCTTCATGTTTAATAGATGTGCAAGGGTGATAGTGTTGGGGTTCCTCTGTACTTTTTAGTACATTCACATCAAAGCATCAAATGTGATGCATTTTACTAAATACACATACATTGGCAGTCTATTCAAATGAATGGGTTGCTGATTGCAGCCCACAGTGATATTTACATCATCAGCTAACTAAGGAGGTTTACCTAAACCACATACATAAATTGTTACATTATTTGAGAGCTTTAAGCAATGACTCTGTCAGATTTGGATATATGATTATTACTCTTCTCTAATATCAATATGAAACAACAATTCCGAACCTTTCAATCTTGTGAGGTAGTTGCTGTATACATAGCAAGAAGGAATAACTTTCCCTATTCCCCCTCCTGATCCCCCTCTCTTGTTGCTTCTCCTTTTCCTTTTTATTCTTACTTCTTTCCCCCACTGAGGTCAATATCTCTCTCACTTTCTTTTCTCTTTTATTTTGTCCATATGTCATGACTTACTTTGCAGTTGTTCAGAAGCATAGCCTTTCCCTTCTCTATTGAGGTCCTGCAGTTCCTGCAATTAGAACATATGGCCTAACCTTATTAAAACCTTACTGTGATCCCGCATTCCTTTGCAGGGCAGCACAGTTTGCAGGTTCTCCCCGTGTTTGCGTCGGTTCCTCCGGGTACTTTGGTTTCCTCCCATGTCCCAAAAACATGTAGTGAGGTTAATTGGTTTCCCCCCCCAAAACTGATCTTAGACTGTATTAATGACATATGACTATGGTAGGGACATTGGATTGTGAGCCCCTTTGAGGGACAGCTAGTGACATGACTATGGACTTTTTACAGTTCTGCATAATATGATGGTGCTATACAAATACTGTGTAATAATAATAATATTAATACCAATAACGACACCTGAAACATTTGTGGATTACTTAACGCATTGTATGTATGTTTGATATGAAACCTGCATGCTAATGTTACGTTGCATGCCATCTCAGTCAATGTGAATTGACTTTTTTAGTCTGCACTGTCACTCTTTTCTTGTTTGTATATCTTTTATATCTTTAATAAAAATATATTGAAAATTAATTGTTAAATAATTAGTATTACTGACTTAGGTTCATATCCCATCAAGCATTAGACCTAGCCAAGATTCATCTGTGATACTCCCAGTTTCCATTTATAAGTCCATACATTTAGAGGGGGTATAGAAGTATCGAGAATGTGCAGGGGGACGTAAACTAAATGCATAGTGTAATAAGTTGGATATTGAGTCGTGAAACCATCATGTAATACTTAGATTATGGCCCTAATTTATTAAAGCTCTCCAAGGCTGGAGAGGATACACTTCCATCAGTGAAGCTGGGTGATTCAGCAAACCTGGAATGTAAGTCATTAGCTATTTGTTAGCAAATGTTATTAATTCTGAACCAGATACATTCCAGGTTTGCTGGATCACTCAGCTTCACTGATAAAATGGAATGGAAGGAGAAGCTGTAATTTAACTTTAAGCTACTTACTACTTACTAGGTATTTAACTGACATTTTTACAAAGCAAAGCCCAATGATGGAAAGTTTTTTTGAAATTCTCATTCTTAGGCTTACAGACTGTACTCCATTGATTCCATGAGTGCAGAAAAATGTGGTTTAGTCCAATGCTGTCCCCCACTGCTTTTACTCACAATTTTTGGTCCCTTATTATTGCTTTCAGGTGCCAATAGCAAAGTACTTTTAGGAATGGGATAGCATGTTGGCTCACCACCTTCCCTCCAACAGACAGGTGCTGGGTGCAAAAAGAAAGAGAGAGCTAAGCCCTGTACAAATCATAACTGTACATCTTGTGAGTGATATTACATTGAACTTGTTTATTTGCCCTGCCTGGGCAACATACTTTAAATTTTGGTCCAGTTATAGGAAAAGGAGTGGATGGGCAGATGGCACAGGACAGGGACCCCAGATTTGCCACCAACTTGACCTATTTCTGTAAACATAAAACATCAGACACATAACTTAAGCTAACACAAAGCCCCAAAGCACATGTTAATATTAAATTTTTTTCCCTCATACATGTATATGGGCAGTCAGCACCACTACCAAACAATTTTCAACTTCTGTGTTTAAAATTATGTTCACACTGTGATCAGAGGGCAAGATACTATTTACGGTACTCAGTAACTGTTTAATGAATCTAGGCCTCTACCCTGCCATGTAAATCCTGGTGTTGTTAGCTGTGTATAGTCTAACACAGGTCAATTCCCCTGCTGCAGTTTTTGGGTTAGGTTCAGACTGGTGGTGAGGTCTCTGTTTGGGTACTGCTTCCTTGGATGAGAAACTACACTCTCGATAGCCCATAGAGAATGAATGATGACAACAGCAAGTGGTTTAGTACTACTCACTACATCAGGGGTGTGAAACTCTGGTCCGCGGGCCAAATCTGGCCCTCAAGGTCCTTGAGGGATCTTGAGGACACTACATCTGGCCCGCCCGCCCACGTTACCACCTCACATCATCATTTTCAATACATGCAATACATAGACATTATTCCTGTATACCCATCATGTGACACAAAGCCTAGGCAATAATCACATGGTGCCTGACTACCAGGGGCATTGTGTTTGTTTCAATCCATTAGAGGCTGCATAGTGTAATATTTAGTGTCAGACAAACTTGTGATGTGAGAGGATGAACAACAACAGCCTGCATAGATAGATAGAAATTAGTCTTTTCAACCCTAAAGTGTGTGTAGAGGGAATTGTTTCTGTTAGTTATGGATGAAGTAGTAAACTTTCTCAATTTCAAATAAATTTCAAGTTTGGCCCCTGACTTGGCCTAAGTTTTTATTTTTGGCCCTCTGTGGATTTGAGTTTGACACCCCTGCACTACCTGTTTAAATGTACAAACTCTGATTAAGTACCAGTGCAGTAGTGTGGGCTGGCAAGGTGCCAGCCACCAGGTGTTACAGGGGTACCATGGTTCTCAATGTGAGTCTAAACATAGCCTGAATTGTTACAACCTTACAGTCTGACCACTGGGGAAGGGTGGGAAAAAGCAGACCAATTATATCATAGACTAAAGAAACTCCCAGGCATGGAGTGCAAGGAGTGCCTTTTAATGAAAAAAATACTGTTGCTGGATGTTGTCACATGCTGGGATATTATTCATGCAAACTTGTAAAGTTACCGAGAGTTCTACATTAAAAAAAACTTGTCAAGAAAAGACTCATCATTGTCATTTGTGATTGCTGCCCACACTTTATTAAAAAATCAATACTTTTAGTCTCTAACCTGGAATATGCATTAAGATATACATTCTGACACTTTTCTGACTTTTTGGCATTTGGCACATTTGTCGGAGGGCTCCAGACATGGACAGTCATTTTACAGGGCAGTAAGAGACGGCAGCCATCATAATGCTTCCATGTCTGGTGCATCTTAAGTCTCTTTCAAGACAGCGGTTTTAGAGCAGCTTTCTCTTTGAGCACATGAAATTGCTTTTGGCACTCCCAATGCTCTTTGAACCTTCTGGAGGAAGCTAAAAAAAAAAGCATTACTGGTTATAAAGTAGCATTAAGTCAGTGTGAGAATTCGGTTGGGGTAGTCTATGCAATTGGAATGAGGATTGTCGTGTAGCTTTATTGACAATCAAGGACATTGAAGGCTTTAACGATTTAGCAGATTGAAGGCAGATTGTGCAGACGAATGGGGTAGAATTCTATATATCTGGGGAGTGGTTCCGGAGATGACATTTAATCATTCAACATTAACACAAGACATCTGTCACATGCTGGACAGAGTGAAGATACTGAGCAGCTTGCCCTGATACAATATCCCTTGTAACCCATAATCACTTGAAAATTACGAGTTTTTGCAGGAACTTTGTTTGGTACTGACTGTAAATCCCTGTCTTTTATTATAGCTATGCCAAGTAAATCCTTCAGTAACTTTATTAAAAGGCAAGAAATAATTGTAACGCAATCAGAAAACAGATTGATTCTTTAGTAGTTACAGAGTCTGCATGGACATATCATATGTTTGCAATGTGATGGAAAGAATTCACTTTAGATTCAGATTATAATTTACATCATAAAATAATGAAGTGCAATGTAAAATTATGCTTTATTGAAACAAAGCTTCTGGGGGTCAGTTAGGTAGTTTGTCAGCTGCTGATAGTAGATAATAAATGAACATGCATACCCTGACCTAAATCTCATCTCCCTACAAAGGACCATGTTACATAACAGTTCCTGTTGCTGCTGTCAACTCATCAGTGTCAGAATTGCTTGGGCACTCCCCTACAACTACAACCTTACCTCCTTGCTGGTTTAATCAGCAAGGTACTGTGCCCAAACTGGTAAAATGTAGTCTGTAGCATTTTGGCCAGGGAGAGGTGTTGCCACCATAGTCAGTATCACTAATGTGTATGTAAATCTAAAACCTTTTTTAATTTAACAAATTTAGTAAAGTAAACTTGCTAGTTTTGTTCTTTTACTTTTACCATCTGTGTCCCATTGGTGGGATTTACAGTAGAACCCCAGTTTTCTGGAATTCAGATAACCAGCACCCGACAGCTCTGCTTTCTTGATTGCTCCTGCAGCCCTAGCGGAGCTGTGGCATGTGCTCTGCATCCAATAACAAATACCACAGCTCCACTAAGGTTGCGGGAGCAATCAGGAGAGCGGCGCTGTCAGGAGAGCAGAGTAGAGCTCCGTGATTGGCTGAGAAAAGGTAAACCCTATGGCGGCTCAAGCATCATCAGGGTTTCCCTTTTCTGGGCTTTTCAGCACTAGAGGTGATTGGGGACAAGTCTCCCCATTCAAGTCCAGCGCCGAATGGCTGAGAAAAGGAAAAAAAGAATTAACCTCAGTTAACCAGAAACTACACTTATCGGCCATTACCCATGGATGCCGGATAACCAAGGTTGTACTGTATTTCCATTCCTATCCCACAAACTCAATTAAAAGTAAAATGGTTGTTTTTAGCTTTACTTTACCTACATTAAACACTAAATAAAAGTATATTTTGACAATTTGAGCCCTACATTATTTGATAAAAGAAGGTATAAGCAGTTTAAATTGGTTGAAAAACTGCCAGACACATCCTATGCCTCTATATTGGCCAGTGATACCACATACCACCTGAGCAACATCTTTTAAGTATACCACTACCTCAATGAACTATAGGCAAACACAAATAAAAATCACAAATACATTTATTTACGGGAATTTAGGGATATAGTTATAAAAACTTTGAATAGTGATATGCATAACAAAAAGTGTTTATTCATTCTCTGTGAGCTGAGATGGATAAACATATTTAATGTACTTAAAATGTAATGAGTTGACATGGGTGAATGTTTAGAGAAGTGCACTACAAAGTGCTAACTATATGTAAATGTAGTGTAATGTGCTGTATATGAGTATTATGAATGGTTATTAAGGTACCTGTTGGCTTTTAGGCCAATTACTATGTATTCCACTCAATAGCAATGTACCCTCTGTGTACTCTCTGTGTAGCATTTATTTATTTTAACCCGATGATTCTGCCATACACATTACCTGTTCCAGGGTATTCTGCCCACTGTACTGTATATAGAAGAAAAGCAATGTCTCCCTAGGAGAAAATATGAATTAAGTATCACAGAACTCTTCATTTACATGACATAGAGAGGAAGGTGTTTTGTATCTCACATTAGACAGGAAGATAATATTCTTGAAATAACACTACAGAAGCATAGGATAATTCTAGACAGATGGGACAAATAAAAGAAGTTTATTGTTGTGGTTATACTCTTTAAATTAGATGTTTCAAACTCCTAAATCACCGTAGCATCTTGACAGGTTGTTTTTGCTGTATGTTACATGCCGTATGCCTGTAGTGTGCAGAGTTACTAAAAATACAATAAGGTTGACCCCAGATTTAAGCACTGGATAACGATATGGCATCAGAATTAATGTTTGACTATGTCAAGCCCATGGGACTACCAATTCAGCTTCACACGTGGGGGCTGCCTTTGTTGGGACACTCAAGAGCTATTAGTCCTCAGGACTGAAAAGAAATTACCTTTTGCAAGTAATTAAATTAATTCATTGGAAGTGAGCCTGTAAACTATGTGATTATATACCAATCAATACATTCCAATTGCCATGACAAAAACCACTTAGCTGGGAACAGCTGAGGATTCTAGACATGACTGGTATAAGAAGCAAACAGTTTGTCACCATCAGCAAATTCATATTTGAAAGACATTTCATTTCTGTATCATTTCAGTTTAAAGCAGAATTTACCTTATAGAATTATAGTTCTTAAAATAATAATTATAATATATTTCATGTCATAATATTATTTTATGTATACTTGACTGACGCTGTTGTTTTGTTATCAGACGGATTTCTATGTCCTAGTGTAACAAGTTATCGTTATATGCTCAGTACAGGTGAAGAAAGCTGTTTATAAACCTTGCAATGTTTGTGAAGGACATACCCGGGTTCTGAACATAGGACAATCAATTCTGAGCTCCATATTGGTTAAATAAATGCTTCTGTCCCTTATGTTGGAAAAAATAATAGTCTGTAAATCAAAACTGGAAGCAAAAGGCTATGAAAAAGGATATTTCAATGTTCGTTTACTTATTGGTCTTGGTAGCAATTACATTTTTTCCTTTAGTTTAGGGAAAGTACAAAGGCTGGCCTATTGTTTAAAGTAAACCCATGGCGTAGTTACAGCCCAACTTCCATCTTTATTTTGCTTTTGAATAGCAGGAAAAACGTTTGTAACATTGTCGGGTTTTCATTAATGTCTGCACTCCCTTTGGGAAACTTTTTTACTACCTCTTGTTGCAATAAAACATGTTTAGAGAGACAGAGAGTAATGAGAAATCTTTCAAACAGAAATATATTGAGAGCTAGGGTAACTTTTGGTGAAAGGGTAAACCCTCTGCTCCTTTCTGCGCACACTAGAGGAGAGCAGAGTGAAACCTTGCAATGGGTATGTGTTTAGATGCCGGGTTTGACAATACCATCCTGTCTCTGTAACTCCCTGGTGGCACAGAAAAAAAGTTTTTATTATTTAAAAATATTATTAATACTAAAATAAGAAAGTTTTGTCTGGATCTTAGCAGTGGAACTCCTTCTCTCCCTAAATAGCTGTCACTGTTATATTCCTACATGCCAGATTTCTTTACTAGCAGATTTTACAAATACAGGATACAAATTGGGATCACCTTCCTTGGTCAACAACCTCCCTTACCTGCCACCTTTGCCTAATATTGGAACATTAATCTGATAGGTGCCCTTACTAACAAATTGTAGGATGTTTGGCAGCTGACAGGGCATGGTAGACTTACAAGGAAAGATGAGAGCAGTTAGAGGAGTTGTAGGAGTCTTGAAGTTTACAGCGAAGCTCAGACTATTAGTCAAGAGCCATATAAGTTGTTTTGAGAACCAACATTTTAGTAAATGATAGATACTAGATGATTTAATACCTTACATTTCAGAAGTGGTATTTTATTCCTCTAAACTAATATGCATGCACTATTGCAACTACTGGGATAGGAAAAAGTTTAACATATAGGTAGCAATCAATTTAAAACAATACAATAACGAATCTGCCTGCTTACAATTTTTGATTCAGGTTAGGTTCCACTGATTGATTAGGTTTACTTCCACTTTAAATCTTCTATCCCAAGGAAATCATTCAGGCTATAATTACATTTAAATTTTCTTTGTTTTTCTGCCTTTGAATAAAATAGGCCATAACTGTTTGCAATGAGTATACTGGTTCTTTTTTTTTTTGTAGCCAGAACTACAGGAATAACAGGAGCAATGTTTATTGAAAATACAGCACAGTAACTAGGGCTATAAATCTTGTATATTTGCGTGCATTTACATTATGGCACACTAATCTTTTTTAATACTTTCTTTTTTATCAAAGTCATTAGTATAAACAATGAGATTAGTTACAAGCTGAAACACAATAACAATGTGACCCACTTAGCCTCTGCTGACACTGAGCATGCGTGCACATATGAGGACAACGATAGGTTTTCTAACCTCGCTATATGATTTTACAACTGTCTGTGCCGTTGGGCATCCTAATCATGGCATTAAACAACACTGCCTAAAGGTGTAGTAAGTTGCCTAGCAAAAAGTATGCAAAAATGTTATGTTTCTTTAGTTGATATTGCTGTGCTGTTATTTATAAACCATTGATATCTTCTGCAGCATGGTATAGTGTCAATTCCAAAGAGGAGCTCATAATCTAATGTCCCCACAATAGTCATATTAATATAGTCTAACAGTTTGAAGAACTCATTTAACCTACTAGTTTGTTTTTGGAATGAGGGAGGAAATTTACACAAGCACAAGGAGAACATAAAAACTCCATGCAGATAGTGTCCTGGCTGAGCTTTGAACATGGGACCATAGTTCTGCAAGGCCAGTGTGCCAGCCAGTGTTCCATTGATTAACAAGGTCTTGGAGCACTAACACTCTAGTGATGTAGAATTCAATGCTAATAAAATAAAAGGGTTGTAAATGAGATTGTACTATCAGATCATATAGTGTATGACCAGCTTTACCAAGTGAATTCATCCTGCTGGGTGCCATGTTGCTTTAGGGTACATTAAAGCAGAACTCCAAGCAGATATAAAAAACATGATTTAAGCAAAAACTTTTGTGAGAAATAAACTAACTATGTATTAGCCCTCCCCTTATTATTATTTTGCTTAGACTATATTTCTGGAGCACATTCATGTACAGCGCTGCGTAATATGTTGGCGCTATATAAATCCTGTTTAATAAATTATGCAAGACTTAGGGATCCCCAGCTTTCCCTGGAGGCTGTGATGAGGCTAAATACATCACCAGCACCTACAGGAACAGGCTGAGGCTGGGCTTTATATCTTTTCTTTTTTATTCAAATGTTTTATATTACAGCTAGTAAACACACACATCATAAAACATATAGTTGTGTATTCATGTTCATTCTTATTAACCTAATAAATGTTTTACATATATGTGTTTTTATATATAGGACCAGGTCAAAAATGGCAGCTTTTATAACCTCTCAGTAAAAGGACCCTGATAATAATTATTTGGATACCCAGACATACAAAGAAAATAGTCTGATGGTAACTGAGCTGCAGAAAGGCTTTCTGTAAAACAACTAATTGTTCTGACTTTGGTAAACCAAAATCAAATATTGCAAATATTTTTCTAAGCATACTTTGCTTTTGAACACAATGCTTCTGTTTTAGTAAATAACCCTGAAAAAATATTTTGTGTTTAAATACTTCTATTTTAAATTTATACATATTTTGTGCTGCAGATTCAGCTAAGTATATGACTCGCTTGCCTCCTGTGCAAATAATACAAGTGGTACTTTAGCCAAATGTTTTCATTATATACAAGAAAAGGTAAATATCTAAGTAGGAAAACTTTTTTTGTGCTCCTAAATATTTTTTGTCAAAACGAGACAGCGATCAGGCAGGTAAGAATGCTTATTTCTGAAGATACATCCTCTGTCCCTTTCTGCAACAAAGCAAACACATTTTTAAATGACAGCTGAAAGATTCTACCTTGACCAGGGTAGCTCGGACCTTCTAGCCCATCCTTTACCAACACCATTGTCATAACCTCCGCCTCCTTCCACACTCCCCCCACCATTAAATACCCCAACACAAATCTTGAATTAAATTGGCTGGCAAGCAGCCGTTTATTTAAACACCATTAAATAAATTAACCAATCAAGTAATTAACAAACAAATATCCAAAATTAAATAAATGCCAAATAAAAAAACTACATTTTACACTTTGATAAGCATACATTACCATAAAATAACATAACACTCCATTATTATTATAATTATTATTAAACCAGGATTATATAATGCTAACATATTACATTGAATATAGCTTAATTAACCAACAACCTAATTCCCCTTTTAATAATACATACCCATTACAACAATATCCATAATGTTATCAAACTCCCAATTATACACCCAAACAACCAGGCTGCAGGTCTCAGAAGGCAAAATTCACACCCAACAAGAATTGAACTCTTACAACATCTCCACCTTAGCCCCTAGCCACCCAGCACTGTCTCAGGAGCCATAATCATCTGTTCACCATAAAGGGGAGACCCAACCAAAGAGGATCCCCCCTGCCAAAATCCACCACTTTTCCAATGCACTGGATCCTTGCCTTCCAAGACCCCAACTTCTAAAACAAACCAAACTTTTAACTTTAACCCTAACAGAAGGGGCGAGTGGGTGGGAAACTTTTTCTTTTCAAAAGCGGGCCTCTCACTTTCATCCAGCCCTTTTTAACTCTCCTATTCCTAATCTCCTCCTACCCCGCGTTCTATACTAGCCCAGCCCCTCTAGCATCACCTTTTCTTAACCCCTAACACCTCTGGGCTAGGCCTAGAACCCTGTCATGTAGGCCCTGCACCTACTTCTTACGGCTACGGGCCTCTCTTTCTCCAAAGTCAAAAGGAAAACAAAACAGTATGCAAAAACAACCAGGCAGTGCTCATATGTAAAAATGGTTATATTTAGTAACATATGATTGTATCAAAGGTTATTTTTACTAAGGTTAGAGACATGGGACGGAATGTTGGAGATCCCTAAAAACTTGTGGTTTAATCTAGGGTTAAAAAGTAATTCATACATGTGTTTGTCCACCAGGTTTGCTTATTCATATTTTCTTACTTTGTCCACATGGGTTGCTTTTTCATGCTTTAATATTGGTTGAGCAGAGGTCAGTCCACACATGGAATGACCTCTGCTTGACCAGTAAGAAAGTGGATGTTGTAACTACAAATCTGAGCTGAGACTTTATACCTAATCATGTGGACCGAATTTAATCCCTTACCGAATAGGCAAACCTGGTGACAAACACTCCTCACATGTATAGATTACTTTTTAGCCCTATATTAAAAAAACAGCCATTGAAGCAGCTGCAACATTCTCTCCCAGCCCTCTAACCTTATGGACTATATATCTTTGATACAAATAGTTGTTATTAAATTTAACTATTTTTACATATAAGCACTGACTGATACTTTTGTGGACATAAATAGGAACATCTATCAGGTTTTGTGCCCATGGTGGAGATTTCCAGGGACAGGGCATAAGCAGAACCTTTTAAAGAGGAACTATCTTTAAAAACAAAAAAAACAAACAAAACAAAAACACACTTACCTTCTATCCCGCAGGGCAGTCCGATCACTCCGGGGGGGGGAGGGGTGCGGCATTTGGTCCTGCGTTGCCCAGACATCGAGCGCTCTGGGGGCGGACATCTTCTCTTCTCTTCCGCATTACCACAGTGTAAACTCAATTTTTTTGGGGGGGGAAGCCATCTGCAACTTACCTGTATGATTCTTGGATGTGGGAGGACATCCATGCAAATACAATGCAGATAGTGTCTTGGCTGGGGACCTAGTGCTGGGACCTAGTGCTGCTAAGGCCAAATTGATCATCTCTGAGCCACCGTGCTGCCCCACATCAGTTAAAACCTGTTAGGTTGAAGCTGCACTTTACCATTTCATTTGCCATAAATTAGGTATTTGTCGATGTATGGACAGCTTCACCATAATTTACAAAGCTTGAACTATGGTGCACAGAGCCTGTCTGCCACAAGTAATTATGCCATAGCATGACTTTTTCTGCAAGGTTATATTCCTGCCTGTTGTGTCCTGTTTTAAATTCTAATCAAGGCAAAAGGCTTACTCATTGCACAATGACCATGCATGTTATTTTCCAAGTCTCTTCCATCATTTCCAATCATTTTCACTCCTCCGACTTTTTTTTCTACATGGCCAATTGACCTTTATTTCCTCATCATTTATAGACCTGTCATTTTACTGTGGCCTCTTAGCTGGAAATTTGCCATCTTAGCAGCTGGAGATTTACTCTCTTTTGCTTTCCTGTTAGAACTGATAAAAGATCAACCAGCACTCATGTGAGACTGTCTCAGGTGGAGGACACACAGAGGTAAATGCAGAAGATCAATGTACACTAGAAAGGGTTGACCATGCTGCAGAAATCTCACACTAGCAAATATTTAAACATATCTTTTTATTTATGTTTAAAGCTGAAAATCATTAGAATGATTCCTAATCAAATAAAGTTAGTAACTGAAGAAATCTGTAGGCAGCAGAATATGGATACTCCATAGAGAAAAAAATAAAAGTAAAAAAAAAAAGAATTTTTTTTCTTGGTATTTGGTCCCGGTTGGATTGGAAGTTTGAAGTTTAATCAAACAATGTCCAATCTGTGTTTCAGGCAATGTGGTGAAGTGGGTACGCATTATCACATATGATGGACTTGTCTAAAGATTAGACACTTTTGGATAGGGGTATACCAACTAGTGTACACCCTTTTGGGATGAAACATGCGGAAAGACCCGTATGAAGCGATCCTACTATTAAAACCCAAAACCTGTATGAAACACCAATTTAAGCTTCCTAATTTTGTGTTTATCTCTGCTAAACAAACACTTGCTAGGGCATGGTCTTTAAGCAATCCTAATGTAAATCAAGTAAAACACAAAGTCAATTGGTATTTCCTTAATGAACTATTTGCAGCTAAACTGAATGACACTATGGGTACTTTTCAAGTGGTGTGCTCACCCTAAATAGACAACTATTTGCCGGTTGATATTAATAGAGATTTACTTTTACTTTAAAAGTTTTTCCTTTTGTGCTCACCCCAGCGAATAATGTTGGTCCTTATCCTCTCGATATGTATCGTTTCCATATCCACTCTTTCCCCTTCTGTACCCATTTTTCATCTTTATTTCTTCCGCCCTCCCTTTCTTCCTTTTTCTCTTCTTTTCTTTTTTGGTTGTTTTTTCTGGTGGTAATTTTGGCTAAAACGAACTGTTGACTTCCTAGTTGTTTATTTTTTGACATGATTCACAGTCATAGTAATTTTTGATTGTTTATCCACAGTGTGTGAATTGGACAATTGTTTACGCTTCCTTTTTTTCTTGTTAATGTTTTGTATTTTTTATTTCCTTCTTTTTCCTGAAAAATTGTAAAACTTTTATTCTTATGAAAAATATTGAAAACAAAGATATATTTTTCTTTCTCCCAATTTCAAGCTTCCAAATACTATTTTATTTATGTAGAGGTGACTAGCTTTACAAAATAATGTCATTCTCAGCAGTGAATATACTTGCAGAATGTAAGCTCTTCAGGGCAGGGTGCTCTCCTCCTCCTGTGTGACTGTCTGCATTTGTCTGTTATTTGCAACCCCTATTTAATGTACAGCACTGCGTAATATGTTGGCCCTATATAAATCCTGTTTGTTATTAATAATAATAATAATAATATTAATAATAATGTAAGCTGCTAATATATACAGCTGCCTGTATCCTTTAGTATGGGTTCTTCAGACTGCAATAAAAAAGGATGTGCCACCACAAACCTCCTTGTACATAATAGATCACCTGCAACAAAAACAAAAAGCTATACTTACCTCTCCCCTGTATTTCCCATACCACTTCTCTGACCTGTCCTCCTCTCCATTTCTTTGCTGCTCTTCTGAGTGTGTAGACTACTTGCTATCCCTCTGGTCTCCTTATTTCCTCTTGCTGGGTTGTAAATTACTACATTGCCTGGCAATCAGGGTAAGTATTCGACTCATCAGTCTGATGGGAAATGCAGAGGCTTTTTTTATACACTTATCACCAGAAAGGTAAATATAAACTTTTCTTTTACAGGTAACCTATCCTTTGAAAGTGACCATGGGTGATTGAATCACTTTTGCTATTAGCAAAACAGTGGGTGGAATAAACTTAGAAAGTTTTCTCAATGTAATATGGTCCTTATAATCCACTCCAACATTATTTCACAAACCATCTAATAGGGCCAGGGGAAGCTCCCTGGTGCATGTGCTCTGTGACCCCAATTGATCGTCAAGGAAATAAAAAATTTAGTGGCAGCTCTAAATCTAATTTATGGCAGTGACAAATTTAATGCTGGATCCTTCAGCATCCAAGATTTTCAGATTCAGATGTCAATAGACCATGGGGTGGACCAGTAAAGCAATGTCTGACTGAATTATGTAAATGGCTCAAGGCTTCAATTTCAACAAAAGGATACATTAAAAAAAAAATAAACAATAGAAATATATAATTATATATAAATAAATATATATGTAACTACCAGTTTTACAAGTGAAGGCCAACAGTGGCAGCTTTTGATATGTATCTTATGAAAAACTTAGCATCTCTAGTGCTAAGTGATGAAGGTAAATTTTGATATAAGGTATAGAGGAAGCCCATATTAAACACCTTAGACCCATGACTGGTAAATATCAATATTAGCAGGCCAGCTGAAAAGGTAATTATGGGTTTGATTAGAGTCATCAGTTTGGACCTTGGGGAATAGTGGATGCTGAGTACATGGATTTGTTCTCTGCTAGGCATCAGAATGTGTAATCAGTTACAAATTGGGATGTCACTTGTATACATTACAAAGAGAGCTTTGATATGTTTACTGTATCATTTAACACCAACAAAGCAAACTGCTAAAAGCCACAGCCTGCAGGAGCAACAAAGAAGCTAAAATGCACCTGCCATCTACACACTGCTTACAGACATGATGCACACAGTCCTGAGGGTTTATTTAAAATGTTCTTTAAGCTGTGATAAATTGTTGTAGCACCTTAATGAATCTGAGGGATTGCATTGTGTTATACCTGTTTCTTTCTACACTTATATTAGCATGTGTGTATGCAGTTACCATCTTGTAGGAGCACATTCAAGCCCACCCAGTCTTCTTCTACCAGTTCAAACACAAATAAAAATATTTTATTTATGTTGAAACTTCATAGTATGTATATGTAAGGAAAATCCTTTAACCAAAAAGAATTGGATACAACATATATTGTGGTATAAAAATTATTTCAATCATAAGAAGTAGAACTGTTTCTTGTTTAAAATCTGAATTTAAAACACCACAGTTTTTATACTGCCAAAAATGATAGTTTTCTTTCACTTCTCTCCCCATATATACAAATACAGAAAACATTTCTTACTTTATTTCTTTTAAGAATAGGATTAGCTTTGTTAATAATAATCATGCATGAAATAGTCCTATCTGGGGATGAGCGAACACCTGTAAGTTCGGGTTTGCCGGTTATGGCCGAACTTCGGCTCAAAGTTCGGGTTTGGGTCCGGGTACCCAAAATCCTAAAGTTCGGTATGGACCCAAACTTTACAGTTCAGGTTCCCTCAACACTAATATTAATGGTTAGTGGGTAGGGATGAGCGAACACCTGTAAGTTTGGGTTCGCCGGGTTCGGCCGAACTTCAGCTGAAAGTTCGGGTTCGGGTCCGGGTACCCAAAATCGTAAAGTTCGGTATGGACCCGAACTTTACAGTTCGGGTTCACTCAACACTGCACAGTAATTCCTAGGTATGGCATTATTTGATTAACTGGTACTGTGTCTACCAATAAAAAAATCTGCTTCTTAGTAGTCCCTAAAACAATCTTGGTCCCAATGGAATGGTGAAAATCTTGCTTTACTTTCAAAATGTTGAGCTTGTATAGAAGCATGCCTTTAGAACTCAAATATATTTACACTGAGAGTGTCATCCAGTGTTTAACATTAAAATCCTAATCCATACACAAATAGGATCAGAATATAATACCAATATAGAATGGTGTAGTAATCAATGCTTATCAGAGGTACATACAGAGTGAAATACCGGACTCCATTCAAAATAACATCCTTTGAGTGCATGTAACATTATGGAGCGTTAAACCAACCCTCACCATATCATGATTCTAACACAGTGCTGGGATGGGGTTTACTGCTGGCTTGGGAGTTACTAGAAATTTAATGGATGTTACTGGGCAGGGGGATTCGCAGAACTAAAATTGCCTGCCCTGGAGGTACTGCTTGTCCAGACACTTATTAGAAGTTTTTGCTTGAGGTTATTATTTCTGGCCTTAACATTTGCTGGGGTTGTTAATGGCCCCAGCACTTTTTTTAACATTGTGATCAAACATACTCAAAGGCTGTAAGGTGAGTAAAACTCACTTAGGAGACAAGCCTGTTCTTAATCCATCACTCCTGAAAGTGTTGATATAATGGCTGTTTTTTCTTTGGCTGAATTGGGGGATAACTGTGGCTGGATGTGTCAAATTCTTGAAAAGAACAACCCGACTTTAATCACAATAAATGCCAGTCCCACAGCATACTGAACTTCCCAGAAATGGGGCAAAAGCCAAGTGCTACCCCACTGACAACCCTATTAGACTTAAGCCAAACCACCAACTGCAAAGATACTCCCCTCTTCTCAGCACATATCTGTTCTTATAGTGCTTTAATGTCATGCTCCCCAGGAAGATCCACCAGCCAACCACAGCCTTTACCTAAAGCTTAACCCATCTGGATTGCAATTGTAACAACCCACAATGAAAGGGAATGCTACCCATGTTTAGATGAGCACAGGGGGACCGAGATTTTCCCTACATTAAAATCCCCACTTACCTGGGTAAGTGGGGATTTTAATGTACCGAAAATCTCGGGCTTAACGAAAAGAGCAACTTTTTTGAGCCCGTACGAAGGTCGGGCTTAACGGCAAGGAGGTTAAAGTTTTAAAGTAAAGACAACATAGTCTGTTGATCCAGGGAACATCCAACTGCCTCATCAGATCAGGAAGGATTTTTTTACCTATTGATCTATGTGTTATAGTGTTTTTTATTTTTTTTTGCCTTCTCCTTGATTAACTATGTCCATAGGGTTTTATATCTGGGATATGTTTATTTCCTTAGTGGTTGAACTTGATGGACTTAAGTCTCTTTTTAACCTGACTAACTATAAAACTTTGTTTGAGCATCAGATTATCAGTAAGAAAGAGAGGTATTTCTAGCTGTAATTTTTTCACTATACAATTCAGATTTTTGGGTGTTACGTGCATTTAGGAGAAACAGTAATGGATGATTATAGATGTCCTATAGGCACTTTCCAGATTCCTTAGGCAATTGAGTTGAATAGGAATTTCAGCAAGCAGCATTTGTTTCCAACAAAAATACCAAAGAAGTATTAGGTTCAACACTTTCTGTGAAATAAATTTTCTTAAAATATCTTTCCTATTTAGTGTGATTGTTTTTCATTTCTGATCCTTTTACTCAGTAATTCAGCTGAGTAGATTTGAATCAATCAGGGTTAAAGCCGTATTAAGGCAACTAAGACAATTTTACCTTCCTTTTTTACTTTATCTGTGGTTTGATGTTTGTTTTACTGTATCCCTAAATATATACGTTTACCTGCTTTATTCTGTAAATACATAACATTTTAATTATGTTTTCTGCAAAGCATTATTGCTATGGAATTAGATGTTTATTTATTTGTATAAAATACTAAACTACTAGTAAAATAGTTAAAAATACACTGTAAAAAATGTTTCTAACTTTGTTCTAATTTTGTGATCCATGTACCCCACCCAGGCAGTACAAGCAGGTCTTAGACCTATTCACAGCATCAGCACAACCCCGTAAAGAATACATTTCCAGCAAATTTGTTGTTGAAGAAGCAACAACACATTGATGAGACCATTCATCTGCTTTTTTTTTTTCATTTTTATAATGAATGCATAACTTATAAGACAAGATAACATATCAAGATTTGCTTTTGTTTTATAAATTCAGATAGATAGATACATATTTATTTTGATGCTTAATATTATTATAAAGATTACAATATTACTATCATCAAAGTGTATTATTATCTATGTGTGTATTTATGTGTGTGTATCTATCTGTACAATATGCATGTAGTTTATTAGATATTAACTTATTATCCCATTTAGATGACAGTAGTAGTGTGTCTAAAAGCGCACAATGGAAAAATAAATTGCATAATACTTTTTCGGTCAGGCCACTTCGGCTGGCTGTGGCTTTCACATGGTGATGTTTCCCTTATGCAAGGTTTTATTTAGTTTTAATGAGAGCTTCTCTCTAATTGACTTGATGATTTCTGTTTAATTAGCACATTTTGGAGGGTAGATCAAAACATAATAAGCTAAGGTAATCAGACAAGCATTCTGCAATAAAATATTAGAGCTTTTGTGGGGGATAATCGGAGTGGACAGTCTTTCTGCTAGTTTATGGCTGTTCACAGTTGGAAACCTTCTACCCAACTCTGTCTTGTGCCCAAAACTTTCCAGGCAGGCAGTCCCACAGACATAGCTCATACAGTCATATCAATTAGCCTTAATGAGCTTTAAGCCAGCCTAACTAATAAACCGCGACGCTGAAGGCAATTTCTCTTTCTTTTAGGAGATTCCGGCATAGTAAATGCACTTCTAGCCATTTGCTGCACTAAATTAGTGATGTAATTGTATTTTTTAAATTATAAATAGCTGCATTATACTAATATCAATGTGTTTAAGACAAATTATTTTTCAATTGAAGAATCACCCAATATTATCAAGTTATTGTTTTTAAGACTTAAATTTATCAGTTACTTTAGAAGTGATAAAACATAGAATAAGCAATCACAGCTAAAAGTAATACTATAGATATATTAGGCAGCAATCTTGTCAGTTTCCACAATTAGGATAGATTCACTCTTTGGAGTCTTCAACCCATGAATCGTTAATCACAAGTTTCAAGTGGCTTTAAAATAAAATATGTTAAACTTTTATTTTATTATTTTTTTTTTTGCATTGATGGGTTTTTTGTTAACATGACATTTCTGCAGGCTTTTAACTTAAGAAAAAATATTTGCTTGGTATAATGTAAAACATAACATTTAATTTTTATGGATTTAGAAAACACAAAATGCCACAATAATTAAATGAATGAGAATAAAAAAAGAAAGACATATGGAATAAAGTTAAACTGTAAAACACAGAAAAGAAGATCATAGTTTTGAACAGTGGAATTATGCTCTTTTTTTTTTTTTTTTTTTTTTTTTTATTCATGCCGTCAATAATAAGTATTTTTAAAAAATCCAATTACACTGGATTTGTTTGGAAAATGTGTATATTAATTTTACACATAATTTATACAATTTTCTACATACATCCAAAATAAAATTTGTGCATTTTAGCATTTAGAGACATCTTTGTGTTGTAAACTATGTCGTTGTTAAAAGTTGGGTGAATCTTGGGAAAACATAAATAGACCTCCTAAGGAATCCCTTATACTCTAGTGCTCTGTTGAATGATCCCATAGCTTTCTAGTCATTATATAAGTCTAAGTCCTTTGTGAATCTGAATAACCCTACTAGATAAAATCAGCCCACATTTTCTTTAACCACTTTTGTCACGTTAGGGTAGAGTAGAGTTTCTCAACCAAGTTTCTGTGGAATCCTGGGGTTCCTCCAGAGGGGTTCCCTGAACAGTGCGTAGTTTGTGACTCATCGGTCAGTTTACCTAACCACAATGATCTTTTTGGCTACCCACTGACCACCAAAATAATATACTGTGTGTTGTGAATAAAGCAAATATAGCAGGGGTTCCCTGAAAACCCGAAAGTTATATAAAGGGGTTGCCCCATTAGAAACACTGGTGTAAAGTAAAGAGTTCTATAGTATTTTCAAGAATAAGCAAAAGGATTTCTGTATTTATCTTTATTCTGCAGTCAGTGATTTATGTGCTGTATGTACAGTTAGCCATACAGACAGATTCTGCCTACATTTCTACAGCAGACATCTGCATGGATTGTGAATTTAGGAACATTGTTCTATGTCTGGAGCTGGAGCCAATTACTTAATATGGCTGACATACTACATTTAGCATTGAATTACAAAATTAATCTTGACATAATTACACTAAGTATTATTAGTTTATTTTGTCTAATTAGTACCTTTTTATTGTGTTTAGACTCTAAACACTCATGGACCTTTGTCACATTAGAAATGCCAAAGCTGAGTTAGTTTGTTTGAGGGGAGAGCTGGCTTTAGCTTAGTGAACTTTTTAGCAGGGTAACTTCATCCCTGCTTGGAAATTATTGAAGTCTGCCGAATATTGGTGAGAAAAGGTTTCCTTGTTACCATGGGATGGAAATGATTTCAATGGGTTCAAGATTAGCAGTTTAATCTTGGGACAGTTCAACAAATTGCTGATTAAAAGAAAAAACAGTGTTCACCAAAACCTTTTCACACCATACTACCTACATTCACTGCACCCATTAGATATACTTCTAGTCATTGTATTGATAGATATAGATATTAGGCACATTATGGCCTATTATCCATAACTGGAACTGTTCTGCTGCTAGCCAGCTGTACAATGACGTGCCATCTATGATCTCCATATCTGGCAGTAGAACATTTGTATGTATTGCTTTTCTCCAGCACGTTCTTGCCAATCCACAAACTTCAAAACTGTCCCACCTCTGACTAATTTTATAATGCTCTATCACTTGGACTCCCCTAATTCCTGATAGGAGTTTTTAAGAAATTGGACAGCCACAGTTTTGCATTAACAAAACCAGAGGAAGCCTCTGCAAACTACTGGCTAATTTCTAGTCAAGGTTCAAAGTAGGCCTAATACTGTATGGTGAAAAAGCAGATGTCACTGCTAAAACTACCTAAAATAAATCATATTTGGTTGCTGCTGCTGTATGTAAGCCTGATGATAAAAGAACAGAATTAGAATTTCCATACTAAATAATCTACAATGCTGCTGAGACTGTATTGTTCTGTAACACTACACAAAGCATGTTATTTCAAAGATTTCTGTATTTGCAAAATCACAAAAACACCCTTTCACTACTATGGTATTTTAGATTGATGTCCCCCATGCCAGTAGACAGCTCCCCTCCTTTTAGACACAAAATGGCCAGAATTTAATCTAAAGCGTACCTAAACTCAGAATTTCTACGTTATATAAAAGGTTGGACAACCCTTTTAATTAAATTAGTTTGTGTTTTTTTTTTTACGTGCAACACCCTTTTTTATTTATTTTTTTTAAAAATGGTGCAGCTCCGCCCTCCTAATTCTTCATCTCCTAGGCGGTCAAAAATGAATGGGAACGCAGACCCTCCCTGGATGCGTAGGTATCCCCGGAGTCTCCTGGCTGCTCCTTCTACGCATGCCCGAGAATCTCGAGCTTGCGAAGAAGGGGCCCTTTCATCAATAGGGAAAAAAATTGCCGATCTCATGCATGCGCCTTAGAACCAGCAAGTTTTTTCCCAGTCCAAGTCACCTGCACAGTGCGGGATCGGGTGATGTAGGAAGAAGAACCCAAAAGAAGAAAGGAGAAGATGTCGGCACCCGGACCTCTGCTCTGGGCCAATGGCTGATAACAGGACAACGCGGGACCCGATGGAAGAAATCTCCTGACGGATAGACTGATTTGGGGGATTAAAGGTAAGTGGGATTTTTTGGTTTTGGGTTTATATCTGCTTTAATAGAATTTTAACAGAATTACCCCCCATAGACTTCAAAAGCGTTTGACTTCTCCTTCCGCCCCTGCCACAGGCACATACTTTTGTAGTTCCAGCACTCACAGCTCGATGTTTCATTAAATCCAGCACTGAAAATCGTCACTGTTCTGGCTGCAGCTTTTATGGAACCTTCTGGCTCAGGACTTAGGACAACACCAGAAATCTATAGGGTTATTCATATGCAACTGTGGAGAAGCAGGATGGAGTAATGTAGGTCAAGAGAAAGGAGCAAACAGAATCAGTGTATTTTATTTTAATGTGCAGTTATTCCTTAAAGCTGGATAAATGCATATGCAAGTCAACTAGCGCTAATGCCCATAGAAAAAGGCTATGTACACACATTAGATTTTAGTCATTGGAAACTATCTATCACAATCATTTCCAATGACAAAAGACCGAAAGATGAATGAACGAGTGATGTACATATAATGCCATTCTGTTCTGTGAAAATGGGAGAAGGGAGAACGAGCCTTCACTTCCATTGTGGTCAATTGACTTCTGTTGTTCGTTGATCTACCAGGACAGATCCATGAACAACGGTGGATGGTCGATGTACATATGACAGATTCTCATCCTAGACAAGCCACGAGGCTCGTATCTGACGAGAATCATCTGATGTGTGTCTACAAACAAAAGCTGCCATTTGACATGAGATAGTAGTTTTATGTCTATAGGGGAAAGCACATTCCATGGGTGATAGGGACACCATAAATGAACCCAATCCTCCTAGAACAGTTGTCTACAGGGGAATTCCCTCACAATGGATACATATCTTTTGTAAATCATATATCTTTCTCAATGATATTCAACCTAGGTTTTGGTAAATGTCCATCTTCAAAATCGTGAAGAATTATTTTTAAGGTATTCTATTGAATCTACAAGGACCATGAGGACCAATGATGCTATTATTTTTGAGTGAGGCTCACTATGCAAACTACTTCTTCCTTGCCATCACTAGGAATACATTCTGCAATGCCATTGCTTGTTGGGTGCTGTGTATTGAGTCATGTATCTTTGATAAGTCAGATGATTATGTAGGTAGGTCTATAATCGTTTTATTTTGCAGCAGCACTGAAGAAAAACAACACTTGGAAAATCTGGATACAGGGAGCTAAACAGCCACAGTTACCATGTAATGTAATGAAACATACTGTTTATTACATTTTACATACATAGGCTTATATGAAAACAAAGAAAGATTTTTTTATATAAATATTAGTGTTGGTCGAATATCTCACTATTCGATTCGACAACTATTCGATCAAATAGGGGGATATTGTTCAGGTGATCAAAATCTAATTTGAACACCATTGAAGTCTATGGGGGGGAATTTTTTTTTCGGACTGTGTAGAACTGCAAGAGCAATCAGAGGAGCAGAGCTGACAGCCGTGGGAATCATCCTGTATGTGTCACGGGCCGTACAGTTCCTCTGTATCCTGTATGAGTCACATACAGTTCCTCTAGGGCTGCAAGAGCAATCGGAGGAGCGGAACTGTGGAGCTGTGTGTATTTTAGGTAGAGATTCTCTAGCCAAGAACACAGGAGTCCCACAGGATCCCCGGGCACTAGAGGTTAAATAGGGACAAGTCTCCCCATTCATTCACCTCTAGTGCTCTGTGATTGGCTGGGGAAAGGAAAATCCTGATGACGCTTGAGCTGACATCAGGGTTTACCTTTCCTCAGACAGGAGGATTACACAAATCACACACGTTTTAAAAAAATTACTTTAACATTAAATTCTTTTTTTTTTAACACATTTTTTACACACGAATTTGCAAAGTCGAATCCCATGTTTTTTGGGTCGGGACTATCCGAATTTGAACAGCCATATTCGGGTCGAATATAAGGACAACCCGAATTCAAACACCAACACTAGTAAATATATAACTGTATATCATCTTATTTGGGCAAATTTCAATGTTTTTTAAATTAACTTAGGGAAACTTTTCTCTAATGTAATACTAAGGTAGGGTCAATAGGCTAATTTTTACTCTGCTTTATACATTTTACATTTATTATGTACAAAAACATAAAATCAAAAAAAACAAAGAAAAGGGCATTTTAAAACTGGGCATGTGTGTACAATTTAGTTTCAAATAAAGCTGATACAGTTAAATAATAAATTAAAATTCAAATAAAATATTTCAGATATTTGACTAAATTTAACAACCAAGTAATAAAAAAATGGGCTTTCAAGGATATCTTAAACAGTAATTCCAGCAAAACATAGACAGTCCTGGAAAACAAAAAATATAGGGCATTTATGTGTACAGCAAAAATTAATTTGCATAAGCCTCTCTATTTGAAGGACGTGGATCAGCTTATGCAAATTAAGCTGTTTTAAGATGTCTCGTTTTGCCCCAATTTGCTTAATGAGCAATAGACATGCAAGTATTTATATGAGCAAATTAGGGAGTACAAATACTTAGCATAAAAAACAGGTTTACAATTAAGCACCAGCGTGCCTCGTGACGGATGTAATGCCGGGCTGGTCTAAAGTCTTATTTCATAAACTGGGTCAATTGGCAACCCAGACCCTATGCAGAAAATTGCCTATTTCAATTCAGATTTTTAATTAGTGTCTTTAACTGTTTAATCACACGTGTCTTTTTATCCATTGTTGATGTCTGGAGGTTTTTGAATTTATGTTTCATGCATCAGACCTAAAAAACCTAATTTGACCAAATAGGTGAAGAAGAAGAGTTCATATATTAAATTCTATCCGGGAGATTACAGTTACGATGATTGGTGGTGTGTCCTTAAATTGTTTTACTGAATTAACTTGTACAGTTTTAAGGCTAGAGTCCAGATTATGGAAAAACAAAGCCTTGCTATAAATAATTTTAAATTACAGATTTGTACAAATTTGTCACAATTATATTACTTCCAGAAGTGATAATTTTAAAAAGCAATGTTTAACTAATGTCTTCCATTGGTCTATCGTTAGCTGCATGACAAACGCATACTGTAATACAATTACAGTATAGATTTTCATTCTACATAAACCAACAATGCCATTCACACGTAACATATAATTCACAGCCAAGTGACTTAATTTCTAATTATATTATATTGTCAAATTATTCTCCATCACAGTTGTATCACTTCCATTACGCTGGTAGATATTTTTTTCTAGATAGTGATTGTTTATATTGTATATAGGGCAATTTTTATTTGCTGGCTGATTTTTTAGGTATTAAAGTTATAAAGTTATTACAATAAATGTGATAAGGTAACAATATATTGTAGGAACAGAATCCAAATTGATTAATAAAATAGTATTTGTTTACGTTATGTAAACAAGTGAAGGAATATTCATTTTCCTTCTGTTAATGAAGCAATCAGATCATGATAATCACAGGATGAGGTCTTTAGAGCCAAATCAATGACTGCTTGTAGATGTAATTGAGGGCTACAGATAATAAAACGAGATCAGAAGCCAGGGCACATTACTTTGACAGCCACTAGGCCACTAGAGATTACTTACAGACCTGAAGGAAAGCTACTAGAAGCTATTAAAAAGGTGTTGCAGCAACTGCTCATATTTACAAAGCGTCTGCATAATTTGTGACCATGGACCATCTGGTGGATCAACAGGCACAGCAAAAGTGTCATCCAACCCTCCAGGGAACCTGATTGCATGCGTGTGCCATTAATGAGGGTTGTGGCTAGGAAATTAGAGCAAAAAGTGATTTTTTTTGGGTTTATGCTCTTTAAGAGATTAATAATCTTTCAGCTGTAGAATCGACTTAAAATCTTCTCCGGAAAATAATGAGCAGAGAAACATTTACTGATTAGTAAAATCCCAGATAATCCTATCTGATGAGTAGATATCAAGATATCCTTTAACTGCTTTATGTTCTATGGAAGACATGGAAGTAATTGTTTGATATACAGGGAGCAAAAGCAAGAAGTGTGCCAGATTTATTGAATAAATACTCCTCTAAGCATCAAAATTAACAATAAGCTTTTGGTGCGCTTGCCGTTTCTTAATTGTCATTAATTGTATGCACTTTATTGGTGTTATTTATTCATTTTGTATAAATCGCTTTTTATTGAACAAATACAAAAGTACAATACAACAATTCAATGAAAATACAAAAGGCATCAACATTTGTAAACCAGTTTAATAATTATGCATAGAAATTGTAAAATCTATTTTTACAAGTAAAGGTCATGTTTTCTGATGGTCATATCTCACTAAAAAATGAAAGAAAGTCATAACTTGTACCTAAATTCTGCTCCATGACCACCCCACTCAAATCTTATACTCATCTAACCCAAAAAGATATTAACCTGCAAAACCACAGACACTTGTCAAAATCTTTGGGCCTTTGCATGCACTTTTATATTTTTATTTCATCTTCCTGTAGATAAAGGAATTCTTGGTGGTTCTATGTTTTTGTTTTCCCAGAGAAGTTCTGATCCACCAACATCCTATAAATTAATTATCTCCTCCACACTTAAAGCTTAATATTCTGTAAACTGCAGAAGAAGCATAGCATAGAAAGAAGAAGAAAGCATATATTTTATAGTTTCGTTGTACTGTGCAGATTTTTTTCTTGTCTGTTACATTTTGTTGAAAAACGTCATCAAGGTGCAGTTTTTTGGGGGGATCTGGTACATCTGCCGAGAAAACAGCAATTCTCACCAAAACTCTTCAGATAGTAAGTGGACAATCTTTCTGCATACAGGTAGGCAAATGTCTCACTGCAAAGCAAAGATATTGCTGAAAACACGGGAGAGTAATATGCTAATATAGGCTTCTTTGAAGTCAATTGATGCCATTCAAACCTGTGGTTAAATAGCAAAATTTACAGTGTGAAGGTATCTTATACTTTAAAGCTTGAGTGTCAATTTACTCCTTAAGGACTGGTCTGGTTTAAAACTTGTCTCCAGAGCCACAAGTAGAACCCTGTAAATCTTTCTGAAACTAGGACAGACAGGACTGGTTCCTGTTTTAGGAGTGAGTGAGTGTATGAGTGTATTGAAGAACTTTTATCTTACCCATGGATCTTGGCATACGTTTTAGGTCTTTTGGACTTGTAGGTCCAAATGTTTCTCAGACACTACCTTTATTCCCAATAAATCCGTGGTCATCTTCATTCTTCTTGCAGATATGAGTGGTCTGATTGTCTAACGGGCACTTGATGTTCTTGTTGATTTCTGTTAAGAGTAACTCAGAAAATGGGCTTAAATACTTTTTTAGCCTTTTTTTAGCCAAAATTCACCCGTGAGCTTAAATTTTCTTTCTAATATATATAGATCCTAGTTCAGCTTGATTTCTTGTATGAAACTTTTGTCCTCTAAGCCCTTGTGGGATAGGCCTGTGTTTCCTCCAGTGACTCTACAAATAGCTTTATCAGCTTCTCTCGGAAGAGGGACATTATATAATAGGTAATGATTGTCTTTATGGGGGATGGCCAGCCCATGACTTCAGACATAATGCTCCCTTAGCTGTCACTGCTTGATGTATAGCTTGGCTGAGCCACCAAGTTTTCAGACAGCTTTTCTTACCCATACATTTAAATGCTTCGTCAGACCATGGTTTCCATATTTTCAAATCAGATCCTAAGAGCCTGAAAGATGGATGTGTGAGATACCACTGGCTTACAAGCAATCCCTGCCACCTGTTAAGTCCTCTGGAGATCTGCCTTAGACAGAGGATGTCTCTAAATGAGACCAAATATTCCATAGTAAGTGCCACAGTTCCATTGTTTTTGCATTCTTCATTGCTAGGGTGAATGGTTCAACTAGCGCAGTCACAGCCAGATGGAGCTAAGTATTCCCCCGTCTCCTCTCCCCCTGTGTCTGCAGAGGACATGTCATATGTGGTTGGTAAAACCGGTACTACCAATTTCAGGGCTGCATGGGAGTACTGAAAGTACTTGGTAGCATCTTTTTTGGGTAAGGTGGTATGAAATGCAACAGGAAGCTGAGGTGAGTAGGCAGGAGAAAACATCCCTATAGATGTGCACAAAGAAGGCATCAAAACAAAAAGCAAAAAAATGGAAGACAAAACATAGCTGGAAGAATGCACACAAGACAGACATATTAGCTTGGAAAAAAGGGCCCCAGATATCCAGAGTGACTCCTGATATAAGGCCTGATTTATCAAAGCTCTCTAAGACTGGATAAGATAGACTATCATGGGTGAACCAGAGTGATCCAGCAAACCTGGAATGGATCTAGTTCAGGATTGAAAACATTTGTCAACTAATAGCAAATTATTTGGGTTGGAGTTGGCAAAGTCACTATCTATATGTATGTTGTCATGAATTGGCTGTACAAACATAAAAAAGCATTTCTTTTTTAGAAACATTAACATACAGTACAAAAACAAAAAGAAACACAAGACATCTAAGAGAAAAAGGGGATGAAGGAATTAATAAAAGCTAATTAGGTTCACCAATAATTAATAAGGTGCTAAGAGTTATTTAAAAATGAAACTTTTTTTGTTTTGTTTTCAGAATAAACACATTTCATAAATGAAACAATAATTTCACAAAACAATAAACAAAACAATAAATTCATAAATGAAACATTAGTAGTCTTTGTTAATCATCAAATGTAGATCAGGTTAAACTAGTAATTATGTCATGCAGAATATACAGGGAGAATGCAGCTCCGTCTGTATTATTATCAAAAGTTTGTTGTCAGCAGCTGGTTACACATGGAGATCCGCAATCTCCTTGTGTAATCTGCAGCATTGATGTTGCTGTCATTTTGACAGCTCAATACTACACAGGGCAGAACACTGCTGGGATATTCAGGAAAGGCTCCTGCTTCAACTTTACACCCTATACCTTGTCATTCAAAGTGGGGAGCGTCTCTACTGCCTATGTTTGTAAGGTTTTCTGTTTTTTGTTTTTTTTTATTTAACTCAGACCTGCCATTTATTTGATGATTTACTATTGCTTTTTTTTATAATCTAAATGACTGTCAGAGTTATATTGACCCTATCCTAAATAGGTGTTTTTCTCCTGAAATCGCAGTGGTACATATTAAAGAGGACAATTTAGGTATAAATTATCCTCTTGTCCTTTAAATAAGGACCTTTTTTTGGCAGGAGCTTTTGATTTTTACACCTATTGATATAGGAAATTACATTTTAGTGGTATATTCAACAGGCCAATATTGAACAAATAATGACCACACTATTTTTTAGCTACCCTTATAATTTTATCTGCATAAGTATGGTAATTACACATGTAATCACAAACTGATATCTTAGATTAGATATAAAATGTGTGTTTGGGACATATAGAAAAAATACCATGTTTTGTTTTGTTACTAAGATCAAGATTAAAACAGGCATATAAAAGCTTTTGTTGGTAAAGAGTTTTGAGCCAAATAAAGTGATTGAAAGCAGAAAAAAACTTCATAAATGACTTACCCATATGCATATTTAGGGCTTCATCATCCCTATAGCTCAGCTTTAAATGTGAACTGCTGAAATTAAGCTGATTCTGATGCAACATCAAAAATTAGGGTTTATCCACTAATATCTGGTCAGACAGGAAATTTTCTGCAGGAGGGAGGCCGGATTACCACTTCTAATTACAACAGGAGATTTACTCTTAGTGGTGGAAGTGAAAGTCTTCTGGCCGTCCTTGAGTTTTAACAAAACTAAAAAAAGGAAGAACGCTTGCTTACAAGAAGCATCAATTACGGAATCACAAGACAATATACCAAGGAATTCTAAATACATCTTGTTGTATTAAAGCTGAACTCTGAATGAATAGCTATGGCACTGATAAAATACATATAAGGGAACTACCTACCAAAAGAGATCTTCTAAATATTCATAAAACATAATTTATTTATTATTAAAAACAGAGGTGTATCTTTCATATTCAACATGTAAATAGACAATATACATACCCAGTCTCCATTTTCAACCTATTTTGTAGAACAGCCTCTCCAGAAATTCAGAGACCAGCATCAAAACATCAAAAAAAATTTTGGAGATGATACACTTCCTAAAGCCAGATAGACAGCATTGCATCTGCAGACACCCCTCAGCCTTCTTTTTATTTGTATGGTTTCTCAGAGGTTAGCATTCTGGCCTTTGCAGGGCTGGGTCCCAGGTTCGAATCTCAGCCAGGACACTATCTGCATGGAGTTTGTTCTCCCTGTGTTTGTGAGGGTTTCCTACCAGTGCTCCGGTTTCCTCCCACATTCCAAAAACATGCAGTTAGGGTAACTGGCTTCCTCCCAAAATTGAAATAGACTGTATTAAAGACTTCTGACTATGGTAGGGATAATAAATTGTGAGCCCCCTTGAGGGACAGCTAGTGACATGACTATGGACTTTGTAAAGAGCTGTGTATTATGTCAGCCCTATATAAATACTGTATATTAATAATATTATAGGTAGGTCAAACTGGTAATTTCTCCAAACTCATCCATATTCATAATGTCACTCTTAAATGTATTCCTCCCTATTGGCTGATTGTTATGGTCACGCTTTTTGCAGTGTTCACCATATGATATTTGGTGGCTGGGGTTGTTGGCAGATCGCAGCCAAATATGCAACAGGAAATATTTTCAAAATGTCAACCCTAGGTTATTCCTAAAACAAGGCATCCCTCATCTATTATAAATCCAGTTATAAACCCAGGTTCACTGATGAAATTGTATCCTCTCATGTCTTGTATAGATTGGGATAAAATCTTGACGGAAGGTCTAACACTTTCTACCTTACCCAAAACTTTGCCTTTATAAATACTTTGATACTTTTAAAGGTGTGAATAAATTTTAAGGCTTATAAAGACCTTAAGCCCAACAAACCACCAGGCTTCCCATTGCGTTAAAGCTTTTCTGCCTGCACTCCACAATGTCTCCAGGAGTGTCTGACATCAATCAAGTATGTGAGTGGCCAACCAGCTAACCAGTCATATCTCTATTGCCACTAGGAATATGAATAATACGGTTACCTTATTAACTATATAAAATGTATATCTAAATACCTTTATTACCTTTAGCAGCCCCCTGAGTTCCTATGTCACATCGCATGTTATCTCTGCAGTACTATTCCATTAAAAAAAATATGCTGCATTACTTTGTGACTTTTATATCTGCTTGGAATCCAGCTTTGAGAAATACATTGATTGAAGTTATTTAATAATGCGGTGACTGCAATAGAGATGCAAATAGAATAGACCTAGATTAGCCAATTTGCATAAGATTTCACCTTTCATCACTTTAAAATAGCCAGAACAATGAAAGATGATTGGCAATTAATTGCAATGGGTTACTGCACAGTTCTCTAACCTAATGAAAACCTGCAGACGTGTAATTAATATAGAAAAAAAAAAAGCCACACAATTGGCTTTTTACCAGTTGTTCCCTATACCTTCCAGCTGTTGCGATTCAATCTAATTCAAAACACAAAGCAACACCAAAAGAAGAAGTAACCTGTATGACACATGATGGTAAGACTTGCAGGCATGATCAGAAACCCAGTTATATGCAAGATTTTTCTAAAAGTAAACATTCAAAGCAGTTACATTTACTACTGGAGAATGGTTGATGTTTGACCCTTGGGACATCAGCCTTTGAAGGAAATTAATAATTAATAGGTGGGAAATCAAACCTTGATGATCAATTCTTACCCTAAAGATGATAAGCCAGTGGATCTCTGTGGATAGTCCATCCCAGTGGATGGTCAGGACATGTATATGTGATCATTTCCAGAGCCAGCCAAAACTGTCTAGATTGGTAAGAGTTTTTTTTTTTAGTTTGGTGACCTTAACCTTTTGGAGCTTGTGGACCACTAAATTAACAGACTTTGGATCGCACATGCGTGGAGAGCCGTGTGTCACTCAAAGGGGAAGAAACTTCACCCAGAGTGACGTCATGAAGCCCGAACCTGCTTACTCTCCCATTGCAGATCTGAGCCTGCAATGGGAGAGTGGGCAGATTGTGTCCAGAGACACAACCCTCCTACCGCCCTGAGCCTGCGATGTGTATCGGAGATATGGTTCGTGGCTCTAGCTGGTGCGCCCCCCAAGTGGGGTGGCCCTCCTAACCCCACTGGGGGGTGCAACAGCCAGAGCCACGGCCCAGCTGTCAGACGGGGTCAGCAGACTGGGGTTTGGGAACCCCTGCCTTAAGTGACACATGTGCTCTTATATGCTTTCCACAGTATTGCTTCCATAGTATTAGGGCTATAACTGCCCTTGCAGTTCCTATATATCTACACTGTATCTCCAATGTAAAAAATAGAAAGGAAGAAGGAAGTTTAAAGCTGGATTCAACCAAAAATAAAGCCTTTTTAGAGCCATTCTCATCTGAATGCTTAAGGCGAGGGCTTGGTAAAGAAAGTATTTTATATCCATCTTTTAAAATAACTTGAACATAAAATGTTTTATTGGAAGCCATATTGGTTTGCCTGTAGGGTAATAAATCAAATTCTGAGCTTGATCAAAAATAATCTGTGATATATATAGAAATGTTATTGTAGTTTCTGATTGAACTGAGTGAGAGGCTTTTCTAAATAGCTGAAATGCAATATATATGTACTGTATATGTGTGGCTAGTTAGGGGGAGTGTGATAGGTGCTAGTCTGTCTTGTTCCCACTATATCAGGTGCATTATCTTGTCTACATTATTTTTTCACCATGAACCCCCAATAAATTGGTTTTACAAGGGCTCCGTTTGGGGTAAAAATGGTTGAGAAAGGCTGTTCTTGATTGTGGAGTGGAAGATCCTTTAGGTGAATACATCACTCTCTTGGTAATTTGGACAGATCCTATTGTATGTTAAGCATTGGGGTCCTTGAAGACTCCATAAGATTTCTGCAACATACTAACATTGCAACAAGGTGACCGGGCAGCACTATTTATCACCAGCCTTCAGTCCCAGAGGAAACTGTGCAGTGGATGACAAGACTCTGGAAGGTAAAAACTGCTTAGAACTACAATACAGAAATAGTGGTATTTGAATTTCTGAAAATACTTTTTTCAATTGCCATTAGGAAATTTACCAAAAAACTTAAGGATGAGAAAATAGGATAACTATTACAAGAAATAAAAAAATCATAGCAAGCAGCATAAAAAATATTTATCAAAGTAGCGGGATAAATTATTAAAAAATATTGTTGGGAATTATTATTAATTGTAAAATCTTCCACTTTTAAATATACAATTATCCTTCTGATAATGCTGGGAAGATAAGGCTCTCTTCACCACTGTCCTCCACATGGCAAAAATCAACATTTTTTTTCTTCCCTACCAGATCAATGACCTCATTGCAGTGTTACAATCTGGCTCATTCCCTGGACAATGATACCTCTTATTGGTACCTGAAAAAATACCTGAATAATTAGATTTCTGCTTCCTCTCCAGCCAAGAAAAAAATTGTAATTGTCAAAAGCAAAGCATAAACCCCAGCAATTCAAATTACAATTATCCTAAATGAAAGTTATTATTTTGCTAATCCTGGGAACAGCTTGCAAAGGGAGATTTGGGTCTTTCTTTAATAATGTAAAGTTAATACGTAGTCCTCTTGTAATTATCTTTATCAGAAGGCCCCTGTTTAATCTGCATGTTTAGCAGAAAAGGACCAAATCAAAAAGAGATCTGCTTTAAAGCAGTTGATGTAAGCTGTTTGTAAGTCGTTTGCATAAACAGATGAAGCATGGAATTGCAATCCAGGTGCAGAAGTGGAAATCACATAAACTGATGGGGCTAGAATATGACTAAGGTCATGTAACAAACTCTTGCTATTTCTTTCTGGAGTGACAACACATGGCACAAGGCTGCTGCGATCTGCCTCTGAACATAATGATTGCATCTGGGGTGATTTCAGTGCAAGTTGAATAAGCTTAAACCTTCATGTAAGGGCCCGGCTCAGTCACAGCCTATAGGACAGACAACATGTAAGCATGGGACTAATATTCCTTTTATTGGTAAGATAAAAATCACTGGTTTCATGGAGGGAAAAAACAAAAAGACAACTTCTCTTTTTTTAAATTGAAATCCTATTAGATTAAGATTAAGATTATTCCATACAACATATTTTTTTTAGAATTTTACCTAGAAAGCTGATAGGGTGTGTAATCAAATATTCATTTATTGGCATACTTAGATTTGGGTGCTGCACAAGTTTTCTTTTTTTGCTAGGATTTTTTCTTATTTTTCATCTGATGAATCTGTCTGTAACACACTTCCTAACCTAAGGTGACAACACTTAATCGCTATACCATATTTATGGTTGAGCAGTGTTGTCATCCTAGAAACAGTTTACAGATTGTCAGCTAAGTCTGACCAGCGCACCCAGTTCTACAAGCACAAAATTTGAGTTTATTATATGCAATTGCATTTCAACCTGTCAAAAATAGCTGGCAGAACAAAATACATTGGACCTGATTTATTAAATCTCTCCAAGACTGGAGAAGATTATGGGAGGGCTTGTGAGATCCAGCAAGGAATCTTGCACATGATTAAAAACGTGTGCCAATTAGTAGTGAATAATTGTTAGGAAATCCATTCCAGGTATGCTGGATCACCCAAGTTTTTTCATGATAGTCTGTATTCTCCAGTCCTGGAGAGCGTTAATAAATCAAGTCCAATTCTAATCTTCCTCATTTACAATCACCTAGCTGCCAGCCTTCTTCTGCAGCTTCCCGAGACACCCAGTATCTCGGAGCTTACATACAGCATGGAGGGTGGATCTGGTGATACATCATTAGAATCTGGCTACAAGAAGAGGGATCCCTGAAGATGTAGGAATGAAATATGACAGAAAAGGATATAACATGAAGTTTATAATGAAATAACACAGAAGAATCGAAGAATAAACAGCAAAAAAAGTATAGGTATAGGAAACTTTTTGAATGGTTGCTACAACATGATAAAATATTCATATGCACATTTTACAGTATGTAACATACAAGATTGTATACACAGTGTAAAAGTCCCCTTCTATTAATAATTATTTATATAATAATATAATAATTAATTAATAATTAATAATAAATGCTCTTCATAAATTGATGTGGTCAGAGCCAATGTCCCAGTTACATTAATAGTCAGAGCCAATGTCCCTGCAACACTGGTTTGTACCTGAAATACAGCAGTTATTCAGTGATCAGTGTAAATATCCTTTTTATTAGCAGGAAGCTAAAATCATTGGTGTCAATGATTTTTTACCAAACTTCTAGTCCTGTTTTGTTGGCTTTGCCAAGCAATGTCTGTGCTGGATCTTGGATCTGTGCAGTTATCAGAACCCGGAAGAAGCCTGGGTAGATTACCAGAGACCACATGATTCTAATAACAGGGATGCATGCAGTTAACCTTAAAAGTTATGTCCTTTGCCATGTTGTTGAGGACACAATATACTTTACACTGTGTTGTCAACAATATGACAATTGACAGATCTGTTAACTGAATGTGTCCATTCAATTCTCAGCTGCTAAACACCTGAAGCCACACATCTTACAGGTCCTCTTTAAAATCAGGGAAGATAGGCATGGATCTTTCTACTGTGTAAAAGAGCGCCTTCTGTTTCCTGTCCCAGTTACCGCTGTGCTGGAAGCTTCATAGACACTTTCAGCTTTATGGCCTCACAGCTTATGCTTTATTTCTCTCCCAATCTGTAGTAGTGTTTCCTGACCTTTATAATGGGGGAACCTTTAAATAACTTTCAGATCTTTTGGAAGCCTTTGCTATACTTATTATATCCACAGCTCACACTACATTAGTGTGGTAGTCAGTGGGAAGAATACATGGCTGGCCATTGGGAAGAATGTCACCCTTACATAGCCAAAGAACATTGGGGTCACCTTTGGAGGAACCCCGGTCTATACTTTCATTGGTATACACAGAACCCTGGAGTGGTTCCTTACCCAGAAGGTGAGGAGTTAGCCATTCCCATGTAGGAAAGGTGAGCCTATTGCAACTCTTGTCATGGCCCCTGAAAGTTTTTGAAATTTATCTGTAGTTAAAGTGGACTTCACTTACATGAGAGTGGAAACTGTCATTTTTAACTTCCTATATTTGATCTTTGGGAATGTCTTCTGTTTCCCTGCTCTTAGAACAGGACAAGAATTCACAACCACACCCTCTACAAACTTACTTCAGTTTTTCACACTGGGCCTGATTTATTAAATCTCTCCAAGGCTGGAGATACACTTTCATTAGTGAAGCTGGGTGATGCAGCAAACCTGGAATGGATTTCTTAAAAGTCATTTGCTATTTGTTAGGAAATGTTTTCAATCCTGGTTAAATCCATTTCACTGATGAAAGTAAAGCTCTTGGAAAGCTTTATTTAATCGGGCCCATACAGAAAGTTAGGCATAAACTTCCAAACAACCAATCAAATTCATACTTTTCTTGCCATACTGGGAGCATGTAGTATTTTATCAACCACAGAGGAAGGGACAAAGTACAAACATGACACACACATCCCATGTGTGCTGTGATCAGAAAGGTAACTCATTTTATTTTATTTATTGTATTATTATTAATTACTTATTTTGAATAAATTGTATTTATATAGCGCAGATATTCTACACAGCTCATATAACACAAAGTCATATCACTAACTGTCCTTCAAAGGGACTCACAATCTAACTGAATGTTTTTGGAATGTGGAAAGAAACCGGAGCAGAACATATAAATTTCTTGCAGTTAGTGTCCTGGCTGGGATTTAAATTTGGGATAGCATTGTTAATGAATATCAAGGATTAACTATTTACTAACATGTGTCAGGATATCATTATAAAGATATTGTAAAAAGAAGCTTTGACTGTGATTAATATTAGTAGGTGAATTCTTCAATTGTACACAGTTTAATTCAGGATTAGAACACATTAAAAATACAAAAAAAGTCAAGGAAAACAGAGGTAGTAGAGGCAGTTATTTCACCCTTACTGGATTGCTTTTCGACCTGAGCCAGGAAAAGTGACGCGGAGTAATCTTTACTGAGATATGTGTGTCTCTGCCAACCAGGATTGCCCACTTTGTGTTAAAAATGCCTGGCTCTGGTTTTCCATCGGAAGTGTGCCCCTGGTGAGCAGACTTTGCATCAATCTGGGGAGATGTACAGCTCAGAATCTGTTCAGGCAGTAGGAACAGTCTGCATGTCTGTATTAATATTATTATACAGGATTTATATAGCACCAACATATTACGCAGCGCTGTATGTCATGTCTCCTGTACTGTACTTTGCAGATTTGACTTTTATAGCAGGGGCTGAGAATATGGATTTTATGTTGTGTATTTAATTAATGTTTTCATTTTCAATATCTGATCTAACAGTTTATTACAATGTCACCCCATAAAGGTATTTCTTCTTATACAAGTTTGGAAGATTTTGATTACTATACTGTAAATGAGTATTATATATATCAAAAACCATTAATTCACTTTGACAATTCTACTTAGAAGATTGTTTCTTGCATCCATTTGCATCCTAGATAGTAAGATTTTTTGATTATTAAGTAACATTATGATTAAATTTAGTACATTTCTGCAATTTGAGTTTAACTTGAGTGGTCAAAACCTGAATAATTACACAAGACAGAGGAACTCTTTATCACCATCTAGTGCTGTGGTGGGAAGTCTTTTTTATACACAGGGAAGTTTGGTGCAAATCTGTGTTTTGTCCATACATAATAAGTTTGCTGTAATGCCCTTTTTCCCAGCAGCGTATTCTCACCATTTCTTTATTTTCCATCTCAATTCAGCTAGTAGTGAATAATGAAATTTCTGTGTTGTAAGGAGAGATTTACCCTAGGCCAACTTACTTTATTTTTTTGTTTGTCAGGGTCGACTCTACCTACAGGCAGCAGCATAACCCAAATCTTCAAGAATTCTGTGTCCCTCAATGCACTCATCTTTCACTTGATGCCTACAATTGGTCCTAAAATGGTGAATACCCTATAATAAATACACTATAATCTCCCACTGGCATTTTACATTTTTTGATCTTGGAAGCAATATTTCTGCAATGGTCTTCCAAGGTCCAAGCATCAACTCAAGATTTTTTATATTACAATATATTATAATTAATATAAAACAAACTCATTTTGTTTTATAATAATTGAGAGTAAGACATAATGTACTCAACAGAGTGTAGTCATTGCAAATTTCAGGACTAGTTTCACATGTATCTAAAATATAAAGTGTGGTTGTATTGGCCTGAAATGTACTAATATATGATGTTTTACTTCTGATGCAGTTCATGTGAATCTAGTTTAATGTCCTGTAAATTATGGAACAGAAGAATGGTTTCTATAATGCTTGGAGTGTCTGAGTCATATTGTAACCCTGGCTATATGCACAGTAGTCAGCAAAAGTGTTCACATAATGAGAACAGTGTGATAGAACTGATACGTCTCTGCTTGCTGGTGAATCCATATTGGGTGAACTTTCAGCACAGATTTATTATATACTGGACCATATAATCCTCCCTAGCTGTAACCCTGAGTTTGACAGGGTCATCTTCCTTCGGCTGGCTTCTGCACACGATTAGTCACTGGGGGAGTTCCCGGTGACGTCGGTGCGTGTGTACGTTGCTGGCGGGGGGAAATTCAAAATCAATTTGTATTGCATTCAATACAAAATAACTGTATTGAAGGCAATACATTGGATTTATATGTATAAAAGCAGTACATTGTTTCCAAGAACATTTATTTTACAGTAAATATAATAGTATAAGTATAATATGTATTTTTAAAAAAAAAAAAAAAAATTTTAATTTATTCAATTTATTATTTTTACATGATTTTGTGTTTCAAACTTTATTATACTCATACTAATATATTATACTAAAAAATAAATTTTCACGAAAAACAATGTACCGCTTTTAGACATGTAAAACTGGAAAGAAATGAACCACTAGGGAGGGTAATAGTTTTCTGGAAAATCAACCACTGTCATTTACAATTTGCACTTTGTACTTTTACCAGCAAGGTGACTGAGAATGTCCACTGTCCCAGGCCGCTGCTTAGGGAGAGGTCAGTGATGACAACTCACAAGTTTGTGCTTAAAGCCTATACTAAGGCATTGCTGACCTTTCCTTTTGAAAATGCTAGTTGCCTGATTTCATTTGCTATATACTGTTTAGACCAGTGATTCTGTAAGCAAGGAGGAAGTAGAATTAGCGAAAATGTCAGACAACTAGCATTCCTATGGAGGCCAGCAGTACCCTGTATTCCCCCTTGCACAGGTCATCCTAACTGTGGTCAGAGGGTATATATGGACATACATACCATTCTTGCAAATAATATATAGTATCATTAGACCTTGAATTTTTCCTGACCTGAATTGTCATCACATGGCTTACAAGTTGGAATTTTAACTAAACATTTGTAAGCGAAATAATTGATATACAAATAATCCTTATATCAGGTTCTTTGAGGGCAAAAATGGTAAATATTTTTAAAGGATTAGCCAGATAGTAATACTCACTTGTTTCTGTTTTTTGGTTTATTGATTATTGGAACTGCTGATTCCTAGTCATTTTGGGTGTAAAAACAAATTGATATAGCTAGCAGTGAAATAAGTTACTAGATTTACAAACAGTTAAAAGATCCCTAAAACCTAAAGCGGAACTCAAGACATAGAGCTAAAATATATACTGTATAAGGAAAGGTGCCAAACTTCAGGCATACCTACCATACAGCACAACCATATTGTAGGTTATACTGAAGTGAAGAAATAATCTAGTCATGTACTCACCCCTACCAGATATTCTTTAATATTTTAATGACAATGATGTCCTACACACTCCTCAATGCAATAAAGTGCTGCTGTGCCTGAGGATTACTAGGAGCTGATAATAAAACAGATTTATATATGTATGCGCTTAGAAAAAAATATATCACTCATCAGAAATCACTTGCTGTGCTAAAGACCTGATAGTTAGCATGGTATGCTGAAACAGATTTTTATATATGTATGCACTTAGAAAAAAATATATCACTCATCGGAAATCACTTGCTTTGCTAAAGACCTGATAGCTAGCATGTTATGCTGCTATCTGTAGTTCATTTTAATCCTTGGTCATTTAAATAACTTATTCCCGCCCTGTAGTACACTAAACACATCATAGTAAGCCTCTTGTAAACGATCATGAAATAAATACTTTTCTATTTATCTGTTTTATGTATTATATAAAGCGTGTGATATTGTTATATTACCATTCAAACAAGTTGTATTAAAGTTGTCTCTTCCTATTAGTTCTAGCAAGGATTAACCCTAAACTTGCAGGATCATTGGTCACTTGAGCATCCGTAGGGTGAGTCTTGTCCTTCCTCAGTGTTTTCTCCTGGTGTTGGTTATATCAGCACCCCCTGTTGTGGTCTGGTAGTTATGTGTCAGAATCAATCAGGGGGCAATGAAAAGGAGGGGTTTTAACTCACTGTGTTAGGTCGCTATGTGCCATTCACTACTAGACAAAGGGTCTCCTCAACAGATGTAAAGTTAAGTGAAATCTGTCATCCTGCGTAGAAAAAAAAAAAGAAATGACCACAAAGAGGAGGGAGATGGAAAGAGGAGGTCAGAGCCAGGGAATTTATCGGATTGAGAAGGATGGGTTGGGGGGAATTGGTGCCAATTAATCCTGTGGGATTGGGAAGGAGGTGGAACCCTTTTTCTACACTACGAGAGGCATGTCTGAGAGCTTATTGGGCCAGGGAGTAACATAAAAACCCTCTGCCTGGCATTGGCCCCTTCTATCATTCAGATCAGACTGGTAGCAGGAAAAGAGAAAGTAAACTTTACATATAACCACACAGTCATGACTGGACGAGATGACATCTCAGAGGGAAAATCAAAAGTGAAGATCCTGGCACCAACCGCAGGGAATGAGAAGTCAGGGCGATTCCATGGACCTACAATGAGATCCAAAGGATTTGCAATCACCGATCTGCTCGGTCTGGAAGCAGAACTTCAGCCACCATCAGTATCTCTGCCCAGCTGTGAAGGACCTGGAGGTGGTCTTGGTGGAGTCTCTTTGGCTAATGGCTCACTACCTCTCGGCTTGGGGTTCCTGTGTGGTTTTGCTTCCCAACAACCCACTGGGACTACCTGTCTTCTTCCAACCCATATCCCATTTCTCCAGCCCAGAGCTGATCATCAGTACCTTCACAACTCAGACAAGCATAAGGAAAACATTTCTGGTAAAATACTGTATATTATATGTTAACTATACCAGTATGTAAAGGGGTAAATATGTTCTGATATCCTAATAGGCATTGATTATATTTGAAAACCTAAGTTAGGTATTAGGACTACAAGGTTCACTAACTTAGGGAAAGTTTTTCTGTAATTATTCTTAATTACCATAAGTCGCCTTGTAAAGAATCATTGTTTCTTACCTTCTGCCAAGATTTAGTTTCTAATTTACAAATAATGATCACCCAGGGTGTTTAGACGCCAGGGATGGGTTGTTTTCTTGGGTGACAGCAGCTTGAGAAAGTGAATTCAGTGGGAAAAGATCTTTTGTCTTTGCTGGATCAGAGAGCTGTCCAGCCTGGGTGACCTTTTTGTGGTGCTGAAGGGATGAGGGACATTTAACAGCATGCAAACTTTCCCCTTTCATCTGCACAGGGTATTGTGTGCTAATTTACTTTCTAATGTGCTTAAGACACATTATAAACATTAATTGCTTTTTGTAGTTAATCACAGTTTTAAAAGTAGTTAATGGTTGATATAAACAAAATAACCGCTCCTGTATTCAAATGATGTTAGTATTATGCTATATCCAAAGATGCAGTAATAGGGAAAAATGACACTGGTCATGTACTGTTCTGAATAATAGTTGACATATTGTTTTATTAGAGTAATACTAATTTCACAACTCTTATATTCATAGATGATGATAGCCTTCTCGGGGACAAGAATGATATGAAGACATCTGGCTCTCAAGCTAAAAGAAAGAAGAGACGACACAGGTAAATTAAATATAATGTAATAGCAAAATTGTTCTTTACAAAGACCTAATATAGTTGTTCAAATTATTTAGATATTATTTATATCAATGTGATTGCAGTTGTTTTGTGTTAGTATCAATGACAGCTAAATCAAGTGAATGTTTATTTATTCCTACAGAACTGTATTTACCGCTCACCAGCTGGAGGAATTAGAGAAAGCTTTCAATGAAGCTCATTATCCCGATGTGTATGCCAGAGAAATGCTGGCTCTTAAGACGGAGTTACCAGAAGACAGGATACAGGTAACAGAGAAAGCAACCATCCACATATGGCCACTTATAAACTTGTATTTTACAGCAGTGTTTGGAAACAAGCATAGCCATAAAAAAGTATAGTTAACACTTAATAAATCGTACAGTTTACATAAAATAAAATGTTATTTTGTGAGATGCATTTAAATAAATTATCAGACAACAGGCTGCAGTTAACATAGAAAGCAATATTCTACCTTTGGCCACTTGCTAGGAACACATAACTGATATAATATATCAGTAATAAAAGCTAACATACTGGCAAGTATAGTTATCAATATTTGTTTATGTACTTTGTACACTTTTAAATGGAAGAAAAATGTTTTGTTAAATAAAGTAAAATGTAATTTAGTGAGATTTATTCAAATAAGTATTTATTTTTTTACTGTTAAATAATAATTATTACATTTTCATAGCAGTCAAAAACCTTGTTTGTATTTGGAATCAAATTTACCTAAACCTATTTTACCTAAAAAAAGTGTTTTCTTTTTTGCTGCAAAGATATGTATTCTTTATCTTGGCATTAAATATATTGTATTATACTAAATATATAAAAATTGGCTTTTTAAACTGTATATATATTGAGATTTGTTTTCCAATGTTAATAATATGCACAATAAAAGAGTATAATAGTATAACAGTAAATTATATATAGTAATTGATGGGAGTACTAGCGAACATCAGAGTGAACCAAGTTTTATCATTGACATTACAGGTGTGGTTCCAGAACAGGAGGGCTAAGTGGAGAAAACGTGAAAAGTGCTGGGGTCGAAGCAGCGTCATGGCAGAATATGGGCTCTACGGTGCCATGGTGAGGCACTCTATCCCGCTTCCTGAGTCTATCATCAACTCTGCAAAGAATGGACTGGTTGGATCCTGTGCTCCATGGCTATTGGGTGAGGCTCTGGTGCCGACAAATTATGTGTGTTCATAACTATCTTCCAATGACCTTGAAGTTGATTAGTAATTCAATATGAAAAGCAGAAACTATATAAACCTATTGGAAATCATTTTAGTTCAATTGACTTACGTTTCACAGATTTCTTATTTGTTTTATAGGGTTATGGTACATCATTGTGGCTTTCTGTCTTACCTAATGAATTTAGATGTCTTGTTCAATACTTGAAGGATGATCTAGGAAATTAATTATGAATAGCTTTTGCAGCAAAGCCACAGATTGATATATAACATAATGTTTTCATGAAGCTCTGATATTAGTTGGAATAATAATAATAGGTCAGCTAATCTATCATGAAGAAATAAGTTCATTTTATGCAATTTATAGAAAAAAGGTCTATACCCCATAGGATGATCCCAGAGATCTAAGATTTTTATGTTTATGGTAAAAAAAAACTACCATAAAACATAAAAATATATAATTGCTACTACATTGTTAATTATTTTTTGAATAACACAAAAAGCTCTTCATGATGGTTACACTTTTAATCATACTCCTTAACTGATTTTTATTGCAAAGACTTAATCTACGGAACTTTGTAAAATGTTATCCATATAAATGAATAATTCTACAATCTTACATATTATATACACTTTTATGACCATTGTATGTTTGGTGTTCCTAGGTATGCACAAAAAATCTGTAGACCTTGGCCATAAAACAGATATGGATGAAATGAGAGAGAACTGCAGAGGAGACCATTCCACTGACATAATCTTATCCAAGCCTGCAGAATCCCAAAGGATCACACAGGACAGAAACAATGCAATGGACACTTCAGAAGAGAGAGCTATTGATCTCTCAAGCACAGCAAAACAAGAGGCACCATGCAGTATAAAGCACATATCACTGGCTAGAGACAGTCAAAGTGACCTCACTGACAGCGAGCACTAAACAAACTGCTTTGTACATCAGCAGAAAAAGCACGTAGTGAGGGCTGGGTAAAGGAGAACATGGCAGAGCCATGAAGCACTGGGATCACATCACAATCATGGACTTAAATTATTGTAAAAATATCATCAAAAGCATTTTCTGAAGATTTTTTAAATGCAGTTTTATAGCAAGAGATTTTTATGAAGGTTGTTTCCTCTGCAGTATAAGTTAACAATGTAATTGTGTACAGTATTTTCTGTTTCCATTTATTCTTTAACTTCGCTATCTCCCTCACTTCACAAAAAAGTCACATAACCAGATCCAGATTTTTATGTAGAATTATGAATTAAAACAAACAAATTATTGTACATGTGTCATCCATACAATTACACATAAAGAACTACATTATAATTAATAATAAATTATGCAATATTTTTTTACATTCCTGGTTAGTTTTGCCCGGGTTGCATATGTTTACAAAAACAGATCACATTTAAATAACTTTTACTACTAAAAATACAACTGCATATGAAAAGGTATAAAAAGGAACCTCAATATATATGTAAATTGGTTCTGCTTTATGTTTACAGTTCATTGTTTCTAAAATACATTTCAAAATATAATTCTCAATGTTGGCAATTATTTTAAATTCATCCATTTAAATTCAAATATTTTTTTCTGCACAAATCTATTACTGTATAGGGTTGTATCAGAAGATATGATAGGAAAAAATATTGTTTTGCAACCAATTTTTTTCAAGCAAATGTTTCCTTAAATATATTTTGAACATTTAAACAGCACATCATTTAAAAGGGTCCATAAAACTGTATACACATGCAAGAAAGTACATTTATAATATGCATGATGTAAATTGACTTTTGCACAAAGGAGGAAATTATGTTTATAAATATATTCTTAACAGAAATAATTGTGCAGATTATTTTTTACCAACAAATAACAAATATTCCATTTACTTCAATTATCATTTTATTAGATTTATATAACTGATTTTAATCTCCAGATTTCCATTTCCAAAATATTTTATTAGAATGAAAATAAAGCATTAATGAGCTAAAAAAAAAGGTTGAAATGTTGAAAACCAATTTGTATTTTATATCCTCTGATCAACATAGGGCTAATATATACTTACAAAATTGAAGTATATCTTCTTTTTGTTTTCTCTAGCACAGAATAAATGAAAAAGGTGCAGCCTTATTTGTGTATTTTGTAAATAAATCTTAATTTGTATTTGGACTGGTATAGAAGGAATGAGTGTATTTCACACACTATTTTTACATGGTCTATGCATAGCACAATGTAGAAGACATTGAGACTAGATGACATATGTTTCTAAAGAGAAAAAAATACTATATTTTGTGAAGAATCAATAGTTAATGTTTTGTAATGATTTGGATTGTCTGTAAAACATTGGTATCATTTTTAGGCTTGTCTTTCAGCCTTTTTATATTTATGTATTGAAGCACTTTGGTAGCCAGTTTTTTTTCTAATTTGTTGTCTATATTTTATCATATATTTATTATGCATAAACCAATAAAATTTTATGTATATTTAATGTGTCTATTGTATCTGAAAAAACAAACAAACAGAAAACTAGAAGGGGTCTTAGAGGAACATAGTGCTCAAATTTTTACACCTAAATAGAAAACTTATTTGGTAAGGATCCTGATTTCAGAGCATAACATACATCTCCTTACACATGGCATGTGGATGTGCATTTATGTCTTGGTATGTGCAAACAGTTACTCTTCACATAATACATAGGACAAAATATAAAACCAACCATCTGTTGAATCAGGTTACAATTTAATTATAGAGGACCTGTAAGATTCTGTTTCTGTAGATATTTCACAGACATGAACTGTCCTTTAAATTAACAAAACCTCATACATATAAGCAAGTTTTATTGTAAAATATTAAGGTTCAACACGTTTGTTACTTTCTGCTGTACAAAAAGCATTACAATTTATTTATCAAATATATTTCACGCACTGCAACCACACATCTAAACAGTTATAAAACATTTTTTTTATTATTGGGTAGTTTTGTCAAAACTTTTGACCATTTCAGAACTAAATTAATATAGGCAATTATTGGTAAGTCCGAAGAATCTTTTTGATAGTAGAAAAAAGTCTTATTTTACCTAAATTAGCTAGGTGCCTCAAAAGGAATATATAATGTTTTATGCTTATTTGTTAAGTAAATAATTAAAACATTGTAAATGAATAATATGTAGTCTTCTATCCAGCCAGCAGGGGTATTTCTAGTCTCTTTTTCACATCATTAGTATGATTTATTTCTGCTGTGCTGAAAGAAGCCCATTGTTTTTTAGAACTCCCAATTGGTGATCAAAATGGAGAGGATACACTTTGTGATACAGCAAACCTGGAAGTCATTTGCTATTTACAAGCAAATGTTTTGAATCTTGGACCAGACCCATTCCAGCTTCCCTAATGAAAGTGTATTTTCTTCAGTCTTGGAGAACTTTAATAAATCATGCCCAGTGACCTTTAGAATAAACACAACAGCAATAGACAACAAAAGCTACTTAACATATATGCATAAATACATTTAACATCTCCACATTTGCACTAAAAACTTTTATTTGGCCTATATTATTTAAAGTTAGTTTACTGTTTTACGGCTGCCATGACATGCCACATATCGCTCTCCATCAAATGTCACTATTTGCTCTGGATGTAGTATTATTAGCTGATCATAATCAGTTAAAAGTTGAAAGATAAAAAAAATCAAAGTAATGAAAAACAAAAAAACAATTGATTGGAACATATTTTGTTCATCAATCACTGCTAACAATTGTGTTCTACCCTTGCAATCTTCTAGAATTATGTTCGATCTTTTAGTGCATTAGAGAACCTGGTAATTCTAATGTCTATGTCTACTTTATAGATTAAGGACTAGTTTACACTGCAGTGCTTACATTAATATATATTTAATGCATGTCCGCTAGTATGCATTTCTGACAAAGTTTTGTTGAATTGTTTTTTGCTTGTTTGCTGTAACAACAGGCCTTTTGTATGGTGCAATGGAAGGGGACCCATTATAACACATTGTAATATGCTACAATACATTGTACCATCTTCCATTTTTTCCAATGCAGACTGAATGCACACTAACACAGATGGGGTGAATATTGCATTTTATTTACAGAATATTATTATTTTTTATGCATGTAATGTGCTTTTGAAACATCTTGTCATTGATCTATTTTTAAATTACTTTGAACTAAGTAATGTTGATGTAATTATCGTTTACCTTCAAATATTTCAACAGAGAAATGTAGATATTCCTCTCTATATATTTATTAACAGTAAAAGACATTCCACCTTTTGAATTGGGGAAGTTCAGTATAAGGTATGGTGGAGGTAGCTACATTGCAAAGTATCATTGGGCGTCCTTGTAAATGTTTTACTTACCTGGCCTAGAAATGCTCTCAGCAAAAAGCAAACTAATGGACATGTCATAAGAATACAGCTAGAAAAGGGCAACACATCAAAGAGAGGGAAGTATGGAAGTAAGGAGAAGAGAAAAATAAGGAGAGATTTTGGGTATATCAAGATATAATACAACACTAGATATGATACATGTGTATTAGTGTTTCAGTGTATCTGCCCCAGGTTTTTTTTAATAGTTGATTAGTTAAAGAAGTTGATCTTTACTTCTTCAAGATTTGTACACATTAGTTTAAAAAAAATGCTTTGACATTTGGCAAACACAAGTATGTCAAAAGCTGATTTGACAAATAACATGGCCCTTTAAAGACACAGAACAAGTTTTCCCACAATGTATGGCTATGGCAGTAAGTTACCAGCAATGATCAACTGACGGGTACTGCCTATTGAGTCCATTTCTACACTTACATAAGCCACATTAGCTAGGATTTGTTCTCACCTACTGTATCTATGTATGAAATAATGTAGTTTGTCATAATGTACATGATATAATGGATAGTAACATATGACATGGCAAAAATGGTTGGTGTTTGTACAGACCTGAGCAATACTCGCGGTATATTGAATTTTTTTGCAATGGTGCAAATCAGTAGGCCAAATAAAACTGACGAAAACATATGTAAAATCATGTCTCACATGTTTGCAACATGTGCATGGCAAGAAGTAATTGGGCCATAAACAATGATGGGGTTCATTAAGTCCTTTCTGATACTGGTACTTAAAACTGGAATTGTCTAATTCTTGGTTACAAGTTTTAATCACCATAAGCATCTATACTGTGGCATCTTTTATATTTAAAGTGGACCTATACCAAGAAATTAAGTAAGCTGCCATCACTGACCTGGTTGTAAAAAATCCTTCCGGTCTAGTTGGTGTTCTGATCCTCAGCCCCTACTACCTTCTGAATCAATGGGTCTGATATATTAAAGCACCCCAAGGCTGGAGAAGATACACTTTCATCAGTGAAGCTGGGTGATCTAGCAAACCTGGAATGGATTTCTTCATAGTAATTTGGAATTTGCTAGCAAATTTTTGAATCCTGGACAAGATCCATTTCAGGTTTGCTGGATCACCCAGCTTCACTGATGAAAGTGTATCCTCTCCAGCCTTGGAGAGCTTTAATAAATCAGACCCTTTAACTGCACAATGCATATGAAGCTCAGGTGTTCAGATTTTTGTGTTATGTGCATGTCTGTTTTAGGTGTGTGACTGAAACTACTGGAAGCAAAAGGTCAGGTTTATATCCAGGCATTCGGCATTCTTTGGAATAAGTTAAGCATGGATAGCTTTTATACTTTCCTGTGTAGGTACACGTTAACACTGCAGTCCCACATTTTTAAAGTACTTACCCAAATGGAAATGTCTATTACTATTTAAAAATCACTTCCACTCTAACTACCAACTGTTGGGGTCCAGGGTCTTTTCCAGAAATACAAAAGGGCAGAGATTCTTATCGGATTTCAATAAAGTGGTGAGAAATCAAAAACCCTGTCAAGTGCTTATTGCTATCTAATAGTTCTGATCAGTAATATCACCACCAGAACAGGAATAGAAAGAAAAACTTTCACTAGAGATATTTGTTCCTGTTTAACAACAGATATCCTCTCTGGACAGAAAGTAAAAGAAAATCCCCCAATGAGACATGGATTACAACTAGAAAAGTGTTCAGTGTTTTTAACTCTGCCCAATTCAACAACTGCAGTGTTTGTCTTGGTCATTAAAGAGTTACAAGAGGCTATAAATCAGCTCTATAAAGGCTATAAATGGTTTAAGATTATCCACAACCTCAGCTGTGTTTAGAAAGGATTTCTTCTGCAAGTCATGCAAACTGCCCCTCCAAGCCTCCGTCCTGCACACAGCAAGCAGGGAAGCCCCGTTCGGATCTAGGAGATGTCTGTATGTTGGATGTCCGTAACCCGGGCACTACCTGTATAAAAAACACATTTGTTTTTTATTTTTTTTTTACTTTACTTGTTTTCTTACATTACATGTTTTACTTTTGGATACACTTGAAGTTTTTATCAGTATAACTGAAATAACGACAGGGGCGCGTTCTCCATCTTTGGTCTAAAAGATGCCCCTCTCTAGTAGTATTTTGGATGTTATTTTTTAGTGCAGAATATGATCTATGTATGGATATGGAAGAAAGAATTTATATTATTTTACTCCAGGTACAGTAGCCCTCAATTTTGATAGCAGTAAAGGCAGTGCAGAACTGAATAACACAGAGATATCAACAACTTAGTTTCATTCTCTAAACTTAGTTGGGAAATTGATCTACAATATTATTCTTATTGGTTATTATAAACAAAAAGTTCGCGCTCAAATATTCCAATTCTCAGAAAGCAGCTCCAACATATTCTAATCCTAGTTTTCAATTGAACACACTATGGGTTGGGTTTATTCATATTTTTTTCTTGTTTCTCTTAGCATGATCCACACTTTTATGTCATCTCTGAGATGATTAGAAAAACAAGTCCAACACAGAAAAACATCCACAAAGTGCCTTGTTATCCCGAGGAAAGGAAGGCGTAATTAGACTGACAGTACAATACAGCAGCCCTGAAAGCTTTCTAAAAGAATCTGCTGGCCAACTTGTAACTGAATAAAGGACAAAAGATTTATTAATTGAAATCTGGGTAATTCCCATTTGGAATGAATCCCAAAACAGTTTCACACATGACCTGCATATTAATAAACTAACCCATCTGTCTTTGGGTTTCATCACATAAACTGGAACCTTTCACAAGCAGGCTCAGTGAACATGGCTGGTAATTTTGCCTTATACAGTGCTCTGTTCTTTATGTGATGTTTAGAATGATCAGAATTTCATCTGTAAATCCCTCTAATTTATAGGATAACTATAGTATTTTCCTGCAATTTAATTTAAACGCGTCCCTATCTAAAGCCCCATTCCATTTTTCAAAAATTAGTTGCCTGGCTGGGAAAATAAATAATCTTTCCTTGCTTTATTTCCTATGCTGTCTCAATAAATACATTGTTGGTTTAGTGCTGGTCCTCCCTGGTTGAATGATGTTCATCGTGCCATTCACTTCACTTGCTGTATGCCCAAAGCATCATAGAAACTACCCATTAGATGCAAAGGATGGCACAAAAACAAATTGGGCCTTCAATAGTAAAATTGCCAATATTTCATGTTTGTTATTAATTTATGTTATAATAATTAGGAAACTTTATTTATAAAGCAGCAACATAATGCACTTTGTATTTATTAGGTGTAGCAAATAACAAGCAAATACAATGCCAAATACAAAAACAATGACATGGGAGGAGTAGAGGACACTAACATAAACTTTAAGATATAATAATGGTATTAGACTTTTTACTACTACTAGTGTTCATTACAGAAATGATTATTTTTTCTCACCTTCCCTTTTAGAGATACATAATTACTGTGTGTACTCAAATATATTCTGTTTTTTTTTCAGATAAAAAAAGGTCACCATAATGATAATGTTTACTCCAGGTCTCCTTGTTCTCATTTTTATGACATGGGGTTTTTGACATCGTAGCAAGTTAGAAGGTGCTGGGCAGGGTTAGTTTTAGAGTCTGTTAGTAATTGAAGTTCAGAATTAATTTTGTTTTGGGAAAAGAAAAGGGCTTTAGTGCTAATTTTCTGCTTTTACCTAGCAGTCTTTCAAAACTGAGCACTGCACACTGTATGAGTCAAATGCTTTAAGTAAAGTAGCTAAAAACTTTAAATTGCTGCTGCAATTTTTCCTTTCACTTGGTAAATTTTAGTCTAAAGTACAGGTGTCAAACACAAGACAGTTTTATGTGGCCCACGGTGACTGTGTTGCATCCAAGCGCCTGACATTTGCAGGCAGGAGGGCACTCCCAGAAATTTAGGTAGAAGCAGGGCGGTCCACACAAGTGCCTGACTGCGCTGCAGGTAGGAGGACCCCAGTTGCCTCTTTACACTTCTGTGAGACCCGTCACTAAGCATGACTGGGCCAGAGTCCCGATCCTGCTGCCAGTAGTATGCTGCTGCTCCAGGAATGGAATCTTAGTGGAATGCTACATTAGCAATGTCTCCAGACTCAGAGACATAGGCCCTCCACCTCAGCACAGTCAGTGGCTCCATTCCCCTCACATAGACAGGCCAGCATAGGTCAGGTACACCTACTTCAGAAAAAGCTGCTAAGAACAAAAAAGCAATCACTCATAAAATGTTCAACAAAAGAAAAGTTAATGCAAAAGGGACACAATTTAATGAAAGATGGGAAAGCAAATATATGTTCATGCTTCACAAAGACAAGCATGTTCCCATTTTCAGAACATGATTAATGCACAAGGATGGCGTGTGATATGGTGTCCCAGGGTGAGGAGGGATCTTTACTTTTACTAAGACTATGTATCTTAACCTCCCGACCTTGGTACGGGCTAACATTGCTATAATGGTTAACCCCGAGATTTTCCGTAAATTAAAATCCCCACTTACCTGGTCCCACTGTGCTCATCCAGCGTCGTGTTTGTGTTCCAGCGTCGTCCTCCATCGATCGTCGTCCGTCGATCTCCCTCTCCAGCGTCGGGTGCCTTCTATACCAGCGGGACCGGTAAGAAGCCGGCATCTTGTGTTCCGCTGGCCGGTCGGCTTCTTACCTGGTCCCGCTGATCGTCC
>NC_092861.1:118382720-118394938 GCF_032062135.1 Pyxicephalus adspersus | reverse complement strand
AAAAGTAATTTTTTTTTTTTACATGATTGTGTGTTTCAAACATTTTTTATATTCATTATATCTACTAGACCCCTATTCGGACATATTTCTGTAAGTTACAGGTCTACAATTTAAAAAAAAAAAAATAATGAAAACCTGTAACGCTCTTGGTACAGAAATCTAGACCTCAGTGTAACACTCAGGTGGTTAATAAAAATTTCGGCCCATGATTTGTGTTTTATATTTCGGCCTCTCATGTGATTTGAGTCTGGTCTAAAGGGATCACTATGCAATTTTTTTATGTTAAGAAACACTATCAGCTAGAAACACTATATGCTTTTTATTGCTGTCTGTGTACCTGTTCCATAGTTTTTCTTCCTGCCTGGTGAAACTTTTGTTGCTGCATATAAAATCATGCAGAGTTTTTAATTCATCCTTATTGTATCCATAACTATAAAAAACAGTTTTGGCTTGATATATACCCTAAAGTAACGATATTTTAAAGTAATGGAAGAAGACAACATTCTAAAAAAAAATAAAATATATACTAATGCTGCTTTAAAAGACACTTGTGCTCCTCATTACTGAATAGCTCTGTACTACTTTTTTTTTAAACATGCATTTTATCTCATCTTATCTTGTTAAGCAGCTTTACATGGGAAGATTACTATAACTTACTTGAAAAGTAATTCCACAATGACTGGTGAAGGTCGCCCTCTGCTGGTATGGTATGTGCAATGCTCAGGATCTCATAGTGGTAAATCCCTGTATATGACTTTTTTTTTTTTGGTATGCTAAGGCCCTGCAAAGGGATGATGACGAGCAAAAGGGACACCTTACAAGAACATCTTACTTATGTTTAGAGTCCTCTAATTCAACTCTTGCTGTGTTTCCTTGATGAGTTGAATCTAGATCTTTTTCCATATGCTGTACTCTAAATACTCCAAATGAATATGACATTTTTAAAGGTGTGCAACAGTAAGTAATGTGGGAAACTCATTTTTAATGTATGCATTTAGGTTTGTTTGAATTGTGAAATGGTAAAATACAATGCACCAGTGACAACAATTTTCCTAAAATAAAGATATTTATGAACAAAAAAAAAGACTGTTGCAGGTATAAAGTGCAGGTAAAGTGAAGCTGTAACAGTCTTTAAATCACTGCTGCAAATCTAGGGCTGTACTGACAAGCAACGTTCTAACACTTCTGGGTAGTGTAGGAACTTGCTGCCACTTCCTGTCCTAATACTGTCCTACCAGTTCTTTACTAAGATTGGCTGCCTAACTGACCAATAGTATTGTGCAGTAGGTGGGGGCAATAAAGTGCTGAGGAATTGCCTGACCTGTATGCCCATCACAAAATGGTAAAGCAGTCCAGGAATTTATAAACAGAATATTACAGCCAGATGGAGTTTTGCCCTGCAAATATATCTTCAGAAGAATTTTTTTAAATCACCAAATCTCTTTTAGCTAATCTAATGTCAGCCTATCACAGATCAGCTCCAATCTTTGGCCCTGTAGGACAACCCTTAAAAAGCCATTCAATTTAGTCTTACTAAGTGTACAGTTCTCCTTCTATTCTCCCTACCAGCCTAAACCAGGTTCAATCTCTTTTGTGCAGTGAAGTCCCCAGTATAAGCAGTGAACCTTCAGTCAGTGGACCTCCATAGGTGCTAATACTTTAAAATCACATAAAGCGTGGACAAGCCTGAATCACAAAGTACCTAAACTATACCCCATATAAAGAAAAACAGAATTGTGGGAGGTTTTTCTCAAAGTGGATGCAACCTTCCCAAGGTTGACTGGAGCTTCCAATGAATATTCTGGTGGCATTTTAGGATACAATAGAGCAGAGATATGACTCTGTCCATAACACTCTTTTGTGGTAGTAGGATTTGGAGACTGGATGTTACCATTTTGATGATGTTCCATTGGCTCCTTGTCATCAACTTTTTCTAAGATTCTCCCTCTTTAAGGCACATTTTTACTTACCAACCTTTGGGTTGTGTATGACCTCAGGACTTTCTCCAAGATTCCATCAGTAATTATTGCCCCCTTCTGTCTAAGGGGGTTGGGAACATTTATAAGTTTTAAGTTAAAATACCTGATCATAACACATTCAACTACTACACTGCAGGCCCAGATGGATTTGAATCAAACAACATTGAAAATGCGTGGTTGGTTGATAAATGGCCAGAAGCTTTGATTGACTCAGAAACTCAAATAGGTACATGTTTTATTCAAGACAGCTCAGGGGAAGGTGTGTCTTCCTCTAAGAAAGATCCTGTAGATTTGCAATTCTGCAGGTGAAGAAGACATTAATGTCAGTAAGGAACTGTATGGCACTAGTGTAGGGATTGTCACTATGGTCAAAAATCACAGGTGCCCTGTGGGATGGTAGACATCATAAACTCTTTCAGTTGAACTATTTTATGACAATGGAATCAAGTCCTAGTTTTCCTAAGCTCCTTCCAGAATGGGATGTTTCCTCAGGCAGTAGACAGTTCAATCTAACTTGACCTCTGGCAGACATCTTGGGTAAGGGTTGGGGATCATTACTACAAATACCAGTCTAAAGTTTGGGGAGCCCACTGGTTGGCAATACAGGTGCAGGGATGGTGAAATCGGTGATGGTCACAGAACTCCAACCAGTTGGAGTCTAAGCAGATATTTTGCTGGCATTAAAAGTGTTTGAGAATCATCTTCAGCACTTCAGAATAACTAAAGAAACAAGGCATTTTATGTCTTCTAGCAGGGGGGAAGCAAGTGTTTTACTTGTATAGAGGTCACGGGCAAGTTTTTGCCTGGGAGAAACTACACTTGGTGTCCCTAATATCATTCTAACCACATAACCACATGTCCAGATATCATCTAACCAGAAACTAGAATGTGTTCTTTAAAGTGGACCTATCACCAAATTTTTTCTTTACACAAAAGGGTGGACAACCTTGCATTTATAATTTTTTTTTCAACCCTTTTTTAAAAAATTTCAAGGGTGAAGCCCCTTCCCTCCTCTCTTCCACGGCATGGGAGCGCAGAACCTTCATCATGTATCCCAGGAGGCATCTGGCTGCTTCTCTGCGCATGACTGATGTGGGACATGCGCAGAAAAGGCTTTCTTCCTGTTGTGGTGAAAGAATGCTGATCTCTCTCATGCGCAGTGAGATTGGCACTCTTTATTTCCCATTTAGAGCACGCTACGTCACCTGATCTCCCACCTGTGCCGTGCCAGAAGAAGGAAGAAGATGGAGGCAGATGGTGGTGCTTCCCCTGAGCTGGGGGCGAAGGCGTATTCCAGGATGGCATGAGACCCAAATAAGGACAACGCAAGAGAAATCAGGGGCTCTACAGAAGAAAAGGTGAGTGTGACTTTTTTTTTGGTTTAGTTCCGCTTTAAGCTTTTTGTGACCAAAAAGAATTAATGGTAAATATCATTGCCAAATACACTGGCATAGGATTTTTAACTGATCAGCTTTAACACTTTATCCAAACTAGACTGCGGGAACTTAAAATCAGTGTAGACTTATGGTAGTACATATTGTGTACACATAGGTGTGTCAAATTAGTCCAGAACTTAAAATAAAAAAATATGATTTTGTTTGAAGCCAATGAACTACTGTTTTCAAAAGGGGAGGTCAACAATGTCTCCATTTGTCTTCATATTTTTCTACAACATATCCCTTAAAAAATGTGGCTTTTTATTGTTTTATTCAGTTAGTGCTGTTTTGTGTATTAATATTGTGAACTGTATGCAACCTTATGTACCCACTATTGGTTTCATTTTTCTTCAGCTATATCCTTACTAAATATATACTCTTAGTGTATATGAAGGTGACTCACTTTACCTTGGCAGCACACACACCTAAGGGATAAGACTGCACGATTATTGGAATTTAAAGATATGTTCACCCGGGCTTCTGAGCTTTTTTGATTTTAAACACAAGCAATAAAAACAATTGATAAGAGAAATCTGAAAACATGTAATGTATATAAAAGGTGTCTTTAGTATTACGTAGGAGAATACTAACTGCTTTGGTAAAAGCCAGTTCTTTATATTTCCAGAACCCTGGACAGAGTGTCATTTAGAGCTCAAGAAGGAGATAGGTCAGACTCTGAGAAAACACACAACAGCATTGGTTGTTGCTATTTTCCCCAATATTATGATTCCTTTTCACCTTATGTGGGAGATGGTTGTTGGCTAACTGATGGCCAACCGGGTGTATGAATTTACAATCAATGCAATTGGTACAAACATTTGTTTAAGAATTGATACAATGTTACAATGTTATTATTTCTAAACAAGACGGGCCACTAGTACATTGCTAATTAAACATTAGTACTGGCCTAAATAACGCTGATTTGAGTCTACACCCTGAGACTACATTTACTTTTGTAGTGGCATCATACCATTAACCTCCAAAACATAGGAAGTGTGTTACTATGGGTTATGCTGTTCTTCACAGTATCCAAATGTAAGAATGAAGACATGGGTTTAATACACAGTTGAGAAAAAAATATCCTAGACACCATATACTATGCAAAGAAAGGCGTACTGGTAAGCCTGGAAGTCTGTTTTAGGACTGGATCCAATTGGACTGCAGGTAATCAAAGACTTTGTGGGCTAGAGGCAATACATATTCAAAACCCAAAAGTATGGTTAATTCTGTGCAGAACATGCAAAAACTAGGATTTTTGTTTGACCCTCTGAAACAAAGAGGTCTTCTTGTCACTTGATAAGAACATCCCACATTGGTTAACCTTGTTGCTTAGAATCCATGTAAGCCAATGGATCAGCATAACAGTCGAGAAAGTGGGAAATTCAGAATGGAAGGCCAACAATTTTTCCTTTAAAAATGTTGCAGAAATGTTTTTTTTTTTTTTAATAGTTTTAGACTGATTGCCAATTGGTTATGCACTTTTCTTCAGCTCTGTCTGTCTACTAAATCTATGTTCTTATTGTATCTGAAGGTGACCCACATCACCTTGGCAGCTTACACACCTATACCTAGGGGATAATAATGCACAATTATAGGAATTTAAAGGTATTTTCACATATTCATGTGAGCTGCAGAGATTTTGTTTTTAAAATTTGTAATTTTATTAGGTTTTTTCAAGTAATAAACAAAACATCACAAAAAATAATAAAAAAAAAATATATATAAGAAAGCATCCAAGAAATACATGCATAACACAGAGTTCAGAAAAGAAAAAAAAATCGACAATCGACAATCGACAAAAAAACCCAAAAAAACAACTTACTCTACAAACCACAGTATGCACATTGAACAAATCCAATAATTTAGAGATAAAGAGGAAGGGCATAGGGAGAATGTAGATCAGAAAAAAAAAATAATTGTAACTAATTAGAAGAAGTTCCCGGTGTTACTCCTAGAGATATACTGGGGAGAGATATACTATTCAGCTTTGTCTGAGAACAAGTAGGTAAACGTTGGAACATATTAGTGGCTGATAAAAGATATGAATCCCAAAGGGTTCCAGATTTCTATAAATTGTTCATATCTATCATATTGTCTTGCCGTAATATGTTCAATATGTTGAACTTTTTTTATCCTGGCATAATAGTCCGTGATGCCCGGGGGCAAAGCAGATTTCCAGTGTCTAGCAATAAGGCACCTAGCTGCAGTAAGTATGTGACATACCAATTTCCTATGCACTTTATTGAGATTAGACAAAGGTAATCCCAGCAAATGAGTAACTACATCAAGCAATATAGGTACCTCCAGTATTTCAGAGAGAACGGCGTTAACCGTTTCTCAATAGGGCCCATTAAGCGAGCATGACCAGAAGATATGATATATATGATATATAGTGCCAGTTTTTGTGCCACACCTCCAACATAAATTACTAACATTTGCAAAGATAGTGTTTAACTTATGTGGAGTAAAATACCACTGCATAAGTATTTTCTTTTCTTATAAACACAAGGCAAGATGCAGCTTGAATGTAGTGTGATACAACTCAGATTTTAGGCAAGCCAAATCAACCATTTTCAGAATTCATATGATCTTAGGTACACCTGAAAGCCTTCTGCGTTTGAATTGCTTCTGAGTCTGAAGACTGTCTATAAAATACCTAGAAGGTAGATTCAAGTTATGAAGTATGCACAGCTCTATGACATCCTTTGAAAACTCAGACAAAAGGTTGGGCAGCTGTCACTATTTTGACAAGAAATATGAGTGAAAAACAGTGCACCTGTCATTTAAAACTTTAGAATGTAAAAGTCCTATCATACTGCAGACACCATAGACAGACATGCTTCTTTAATGTTTTTGAAACTTGTGGTTTTTTTTTTACTTAATTTTAAATTTCCTGCGCACGTAGCAGCTCCCTCAACACTTTTAGTGCCGACACTAGCCACAGCATTATTCTTATTGAATGGGAATAACAGGTACACGGGAGTGAGTTCCAAAGTCAGGAAAGAGCCCATTGCAAAAAAAAAAAAACAAACAAAAAATGCACACTGCAGGAAAACCATACAGTTGTATACTAAAATTTGCAAAATAATGGTAATACCTTAACACAGCTTTAACTTCTTGAAAAAGGGTTGCTGTGTAACAGAAGCTGGTGATGATTCCTGCTAGGAAAGGAGCATAAAACTGATCTTCATCAAGAACCCCTGCAAGGGGCGATTACTTATTTTACTGATGTTAGGTGTTGTGACGACTTATATCTTGCAGGGAGGAGATCTGAGTTAGCACCAACCCAGCAACAGAAACCACTTCACACACACAAAGTCAATGGTTAACTATTACAATTTTATTGTTGAAATGTTTATATACAGTTTATAAACGTTATTACCCAGGAATTGCCCATCATCCCAGACCATCTGCGAGTCCTCCCCAACCGGCTTCCTGTATCAGCCCCAGCTACTCCCTTGTTTAGAATAAACACTCCAAGGCCATGTGTGAAGAAAACAGACACAAAAATGTGCAATCCTTAGCAGAAAAACCATCCTTGTCTAAATATGATGGAGGATTCCTACTATCATATTAACAAGATGGCGGCGGTTATTAACAAAATGGCGCCAATCAGGTCAATAATTGCTTACAACTGAGTGATGCTTTAACAATGAATCCCTCATGTTAGCAGTGAAAACATTGGTACCTAAAGTAATCAAAGGGCAAGACAAAATTAGGGTTCAGTTGTACAGCAAGCAGAAGTTGAAGCTGGTAGTAAATGATGAAAACATACAGAATTAACAATAATAAATGACCACCTAGCAAATGATTTACACTAAACACCAGGAGGCTGCATATTTTTTTACTAACACAATATCTTTGTTGCATTCTCTGTATCATCCACAATCTGGAGCAAATGTATACCCGAAGGATATGCCTTACCTTTATTTAATGTTGACATGTTGTTCTTCATAACATTAAATTGTACGAGGAGGTGCTGAGAAGTTCCTGGCTTTGTCTCCTTCCAGATGAAATAGAAAAATGAGTGTGGGGGCATATGACAGCCTAATATCTCAGTATGTAACTGTGCAAATATCAGGTCTTTGTAATTCTTAAAAATGTTTTTTCTTTTAGTGAGAAGCTGTGATGGCAGACACAAGCAAGTTTCACGTCGTTGGAGTTACAGACCGTCATGAAGTAAATCCTAAATATATGAATGCTCCATAGAAGCCAGGACTTTAAAGTCACACCTGTAAGCAAGACAGGACAAGCAAAAAGTATCGACCCAAAAGCCAATATACAATTTTCTATATCAGCTGGAGCAAATCTGATGCAGATTTATCCAGAAGGTTACACCTTATCTTTGTTCAGTGTTGATATGTTATTCTTCATAACACATACCTGTGTTCTATTTATGTCTTAAAACATAAATAAAAAAAAAATATATATACATAGTTCACCTATATTCCGGTTTTAGTAGCAACATGCAAGTATGACTTCTCAATGTAATATTGTCATTTTTTGTACTTTCCTGTAATTTAAATCCTGTAATTCCTGTAATTTCCTGACTGTTAGATCAGCGGTTGCCAAACTGTGGTCCACGAGAAAATTTTAGTGGTTCTTGGTTTTTGCCGGTGCACCCCCCAGCGGGGTCAGGAGAAGGACCCCGCTGGGGGGACACACAAGCCAGAGCTGCGAACCACGTCCCTCGTACAGTTCCCATGCTCAGGGAAGTGGGTGGGCTGTGTTCCTGGACATAACCCGCCCACTCTCTCATTGCAGACTCAGATCTGAGTGGGCGGGGTTATGTTGTAATGACATCACTCTGGGGGAGGTTTCTTCCCCTTTGAGTGATACCCAGCTCCCCGCGCATGCGCGGTCAGGAGACGGTTATTTTAGTGGTCCGAAAAGGTTAGCTACCACTGGTTTAGATGCAGTCCTGTTTGTATTTATTTGTTTTTTTATTGACCATTGTTTACCGTCTGTAGCCCCAATAAAAGTTGTGGTTTGAGCTTGGTTGATATTTTATTTGTCGCCGTACCTCTGCTTCTTCTATGAAAGACCTGTCCAACTTGAAGCCCAGGAACCACACACATGATAGTATTTCTACTAACAGGCAACATTTAATTTAGATAACTGTAGTAAATAACAGTTTATTTGAAAATCCTGGCCTTTATGAGACTCTTTAAGGAATGGAGTTGGATATCCGTACACTATGATATCTAAGGTTCCATAAATCTATTTTTCGAAGATAACAACTGTATGGGATTTCTCATGATGTAAGTGAAATTGCACAACCATGAATTTTCAGTTTCACTTGCAGAACCTCTGATCTTACCTTTTCCATAGTGAACTTCTTTTCAGAAAATCTTTAAGAGATACAATTTGGTGTGTCTGGAAAAAAGTGCGCCTCATTTCCCAAAACAGAAAAAGACACAAAAATACAGTCTTTCATGGGAAAAAAAGCCTTAAAAGCAGTATCATAAGGTAGGATCATATCATTCCATTAGGAATATTTTAGGTAAACCTGAAGGGATACCCAGGGTTCCTTTATAAGCATGAAAAATATGTATCCCAAAAATTTATAGCTGCTGAAAAAAAGTTTCTAAAGTTTTAACCACTAGGCTTTTTTCAGTTGAAAAAAGTTTGTTCCATTTCATTTAGTCCTGGGTTGAACTAGATTTTAGACAAATAATTATGAATACTGTCAGCAAAGGTTATTGCCCGGGTATCTGGTTATTGTAAGCCTACTAAAACCATTTTTGCTAAAAAAATTAAAATTAAAGTTTTGGTATTTGTTCATCAAGACTACCTATTTCGGAAGAATCTTTTCATTCTTCCCAGTTGCAAAGCCAGAAAAAAAGCAAATTCACATCAATGTCTTTATGTATATGATGTACTTTTGCTTTTATGTCTTATTTTTTTTATCTGTATTCTGTTCAGGGATGAACCAAGAGATTGACTTGTCTAGTAGGAAGTAAACACAAGGCGTATTTTTGCCTGGGTATAACAAGACTTAGTGTTGCAGCATTCTTTGTCTAAGTAGCCTAGAATTTGGCAGCGGACAAGTAAATATTTTGTGATCACAAAGTGCAGTTTGGTGAGTAAACCTCATTGCGAAAGGCAAAGGGGCAAAGGATGCTCCAGCATGGGACTTTCAAATGGTCTGCATCTGTCCTCTGTTATCTATAATTATAAATTTATCAAGAGAGAATAAAAGGTCTTTGTGATGTTCCATTCTTGCAAATAAGAATTTGGTTTTCTGTGGTATGGATTCTGTCAGAAGTGTCAGCAGCCCAACATATCTTGCTGGACCCTCTAGCTTTATGCTGGGGACCTTAGATGTCTCAGTCTTATGGGAAATAAGTTGCCCGAGATGCTCGGGCATGCGCGGAAGGAGCGCCCAAGAGCCTCCCGGGATGCCTGAGGTAGGTATCCTGGGAGGCTTTGCGCTCCCATTCAGTCTCGACCGCCTGGGCAGGTTCTCTACCCTATTATTATTTATTTGATTTTTTTCCTCCTGTTAAAGCAGATGTATCATATTAAGTGTTATAAGGTCTGATGAGCCGGTGCTAACTTCTAGCTGAGCTCAGTGCTGCTATCAGGAATTAAAAAACGTGATATAACAAAGATGTCTTTAGGATTATAAAATTTAAGGCTTTAAAAATTGATTTTCTTCAGTGCCCTACACAAGGTGTCATTTTGGGCTCCAGAAAGCGATAGAAAAATAATGCGCACACCTATACATAAGAGATAAGGCTGCACTGATATATTAATTTAAATGCACGTTGAATTCCGAACTTCTTTCCTTTTAAACACAAGGAAATGAAAATGCAAAAACAAATCAAAACAGCAAAATGTAGCTCAGAAGCAACTTGATACAAATTGAAAACTAAAGCTACGTACACACGTCAGATTTTTATCGCCCGATAATTGGCCGATGCCGATAAAAATCTGCCGTGTGTACAGTCGGTGTCGTCCATCGTCCGGACGACCGACCTGCCGGATCCACGGATGATGGACGACAGCCGATCCTAATGAAAGTGAAGGGGAGAGCGCGCAGCAGGGTGCCGCTCCGTCGCTCTCCCCCTCCCCTCACTGCCTTCAAACTCTCAAGCGCTTCAAACACTCAAGCTCTGAGTCCATTGGTGCCTCTATAGGGTCATTTCTGTCACCAGCACCTAAGCCTAATATACAACTTCCTGCTTTCTTTTCTGGGGATTGGAGTCAGTTCTAGGTTTTCTGCAATGCCTGTTAAGTATTTTTTTCTCTGCAACCAGAGACTTTCGCAGAAGAACATATGAAAATAGGTATGGTGATCTCCAGGGGCCTTTAAGCTTATGGAATGTGGATATGAGGCCCTGTAATGTATATACACTCTGTTTGAAAAATTAGCTCAACTCTATGATGACCCACAGTGGTCTGCCAGTGCTGAGGCAGCTCTTTGTAGACCAGTGATTGCGGACCTTTTAGGACTGGCGGACCACTAAATTTACCGGCTCGCGCATTCGCGGGGAGCTGGGTGTCACTCAAAGGGGAAGAAACTGTCTGAGCCACTGATGAAAGAGTGGGTGGGTTGTGTCCAAAGACCGCGGACCATCAAAATTTTCCCATGGAGTTTTGATACTCAGTCGAATAATGCTGCATTTTGTCAACCCCCCAACCCCAAATTTCCTGTCACCGCCTGCCTTTGTGGCCACTCCGCCACCACGAAGCTTGTTGAGCTCTTTTTTTCTCTTGTATTGATTTCTTTGTAACGCTTCCTGGAGCAGAAAATACTAAAGATGACACCTCTGCTTCCCATATTACCATACCGGCTCTGGCTCTAATAATCCAGTCAGACCTCATGGACCTGTCCAACCCTGATCTTGATCACCAAAGGACATATGGTGTTTGGATTTATAAAGTGAAGATCTTTGTTCCTGACGCAATCTTACTCTCTGTTTTTGAGTCCTGTCATGACAAGCCTTTGGCAGGTCACCTTGGACCTGTTACAGCAAACCTTTTGGTGGGCAGAGCTCAAAGGATTGCAGGGCATGTGTCCCTTCATGCTCCATCTGTGCCCTTCCCAATAGCAATATAAAAAAACCCTAGGGATTACTTATGCCTTTGCCTATCTCATCCCACCCCACTACTATGTTGTCAATGGGCTTTATTGTTGGCCTTCCTCCTTCAGGGGTCTATAACTCAATTTTTGTCGTGTTCCACAGACTTACTAGGATGCCTAATTTCATCCCAATGAGCGAGAACCTCTTTGCCACAACTTTAGCTGAGGTGTTGTTGTAGGAAATAGTTAGACTTCATGGAATCCTGGAAAATGTGTTGTCCGGTACTCCTTACTATACCTGGTATCTGGTACCAGTATAGTTTACCACCAAAATTTGGCAAGAAACTTCAGATACAATCCTCACTTTCCTCTGGTTATCATCTCCAGAGCTATGGTCAGACAGAAAGACTAACCAAACTCTATAGCAATATCTTTATTGATTATCTGTCTCACAGGATAGTTGGGCTTCCTCTTCCTGGCAGAGTTTGTAATAATGCCAACTCAGCTACTTCCCTGACTCCATTTTTTGTGAACTACAGATTCTGCTCAGCAACCGTTTCTCTTGTGCCCTGCCAACCCTTTGGTTCCTGGTGTACAGGATTGAGTGGCTTTTATTATTAATGGCTTGAAACAAATTAAGTTTTGGCAAGAGGAGGAGAGCCTGTCCCGAGTATATACTGTATTCAGTATAAAACACAGCAATGGAACACTTGTGGCATTCTAAAGGTCATTGGCTCATTGATGGGACATGCTACACAATTTAGTAAAAATACC
>NC_092861.1:118380251-118382065 GCF_032062135.1 Pyxicephalus adspersus | reverse complement strand
GCAAAAATAAATGCAAAAGCAAAACAGCACGATAAAGCTCAGAAGTAGCTAGATATAACTTGGAATCTTAAAAGAAACTTTAAGCAGCTCAAAGGCAAATCCCAGGAATTCAGACACAAGTGAAAGGATCTAGGAAGCACCTGAAACTTTATTGCTTTTGACTTGCTTCTAAGTCTGAAGACATTCTGAAATACGCACAGTTCTAAATGGGATCCCTTTCAGACAAAAGGTTGGTCAGCTTTCATGCGGGTATGACATTGGGCTGATACTTCTGTTTTGACAATATGAAAAATATGAGTGAAATTGTTTTGATGATTTGAAAATATGAGTGAAAAACAGCAGCTCTGAGCCATTTTCACCTCTAAAATGTAAAAGTCCTATTACACAGCAGACATCACAAACAGACAAGCTTCATCCACCCTTCTGAAACTAGTTTGACTTTATAACTTAGTTTTTGAATTTGCAAGGATTAGTTCCAAGGTTAAGAAAGTCATGTCCTTTGCATATAAAGCAGCAGCAGGTTAGCAATCTGGTCTTTGCAGCGCTAGATCTCAGGTTCAAATCTCAGCCAGGACACTAACTGCATGGAGTTTGCAGATTCTCCCCGTCTATGCGTGGGTTTCCTCCAGGTACTCCAGTTTCCTCCCACATTACAAAAACTTCCCCCTGGCCCTAGACTGTAATAAAGACATATGACTATGGTGGGGACATTAGATTGTGAGTTCCTTTGAGGGACAGCTAGTTACATGACTATGGACTTGTACAGAGCTGCGTAATATGATGGTGATATATAAATACTGTGTAATAATTACATAGGGATCTGTTTTTTGCTTACAAAGGTAACAGCAGTCAGCTTTCATGCTCAGAAGTAGAACCATTCCTTTGATATAATAATAAAACAACCAATATGTGCATTTTCAGCTATTTTAAAGGCATTTCACATGCATCTCAAAATGATAACCACCAACCACAATAGTTAGTTACTGCAGGAAACCCATCATACAGCTGTATACTAAAACTTGTGAAATGATGGCAATACTTTAACATAGTTTTAACATTTTAAAAAGGGTTTCTGTGTCAACAGGAGCAGGTGTGGGTTCCTCCTAAGTAAGGAGTAAAATCAGTCTTGATCAAGAACTCCTGCAAAGGGGGTGCAGACCTTATTCTGGGAGTGATGAATCCATGTTGAAACTATCATGTTTGCAGTGAATACAGGGGTACCCAAAGTAAAGTACTTAATAAAAGGGCTGGAAGGCATTTAGGCTCAGTTGTATAGCTGATGGCAAATGATGAACACGTACAGGATTAATACCCATAAATGACAATCTTAGAAAATTATTTTCACCGAACACCAGTAGGCTGCATATTTCTCTACTAACACAATGTCTTTGCTACATTCTCCTTATTATCTACAATCTGTATGCCTGAAGGTTACATTTTATCATTTTTTAAAGTTGACATGTTGCTCTTTATAACACATACATAAAAATAGCTACATAGTTCACCTATATCCTAGTTTTAGTAGCTGCATGCAAATATGACTTCACAATTGTTGTTTATTGTCTCATTATTGTCGTTTTCATTTGACTATTTAGATACAGTCCGTATGGTATTTTTATTTTATCACTCCTTGTTCATTTTCTGTAGCCCAGATGAAAGTGGTGGTTTAAACCCCCTGAAATGTGTTGGTGTGTCTTCATTGCAAATAAAGCAGTATAAAGACTTTCTCATGATATAAATATATAAACGGTCCATATAGAGAACTCTCTTCCCAAATATTCACTTTGAGATCATTACAAAGAACAAGAGGGCAC
>NC_092861.1:118362679-118379655 GCF_032062135.1 Pyxicephalus adspersus | reverse complement strand
TACCTAAACCTAACCTTAAACAATGCACCTGGTAACGACCTATAAAATACTACAGAGCCAACCAGAAATGCAGAACACCGATAACTGTCTGTTTAGGAACCGTTACAGCACGGGCACTCAGCATGCCACCCAATTTAATAATTTTGATCTATGTTGCCATGTTTACAATATTTTTCTATTAATAGATTGTGCTTTTGTATTTTTAAAACATCATTTTGCCTTGAATATTCTTTTATAAGCCATTCCCTCCAATAAACCAAACAAGGCAATCTAATGTGTAGGACTTAAGATTTCTGCCAGTGAGTTAAACAGCCAAATGTCCTAATGGAATCCTCAATCACTTCCTAAGAGATGGATAAGCAAAAGTAAGTTTTTTAATCACTGGAGTGAGAAAATAAACAAATGCCTGTAGCTAATCCTGTGATCATCGAAGCTTTTAGTGGTCTAAACTCTTTAACCCAGATAGACTTGAAGAAGGGCTGACTTTAATGGACGTGATCCCTGCACACATCCCTTGATCTTAATAATGCCTTGAACTATTTTCTGTTCTTATCAGCTGGCCTTGGCGAATATCCTATAGAGATATTTAATGGTCGCTTTAGGTCAGCCAGCAAAAAGATTTCAATTAAGCTTGCATGTGTTGATTCAATCAGGAAAACTTAAGCTGTCCCATTGCTGCCAGTGACCTTGACACATGTCTCGGATAAACTTGAGTGCGTATAAAACCCATAAAAGCCATAACAGGTCTGTAAATGTCTTGTGATGAGGGGTTATAAACCTAAAATGAATAACTTATAAATAACTTTTTTTGTAAATTTGATATTCTCAGTAAACTCAAAATTCACCTATTTTAAAATATGGTTGATGATTCCTTTAAATTTCTTGATTACCTGAGCATGGATTTCTGCAGCAGGATTGGCCAGTTTTTAGGAAAAAGAAGAATAATTATACATTAATATTAGCTTGTATTTATATAGCGCCAACATATAACGCAGCACTTTAGTGAAAGTTCAATCCAAAGCCTGGTCACTATCTGTTCCTCAGAGGAGCTCACAATTTATTGTAGGCTACATGTATGTCAGTACAATAAATCATTAACATAGACTAGGGGCAATCTGAGGTATCGGCGCCATCCCATGGCAGCCAGCAGAATTATATTCCGAGTTTAAGCCACTTTACCTTTATAGCTTGCAAGGACAGTGCGATGACTCCCAGAAATCAGTACTGTCCTGGCAAAAACTGGACAGTTGGGAGCAATAACCCACTACTAGCAATCTTTAAAGAAAAAATATAAAATAAAAATTAGTAGTTCATTAAAGAGAAAATAACAAAAACAGCTTTGCTGCAATTTTCACATTTTTTCCAGAGGTTCCCCCGCAGTATTGTTTTTCTTGCCACTAGTTGTCTTCAGTTTGACAACCAGCATTATTCCACTACCTTTGAGCCTAGGTTTTTTCTTTGAAAGAGAAGAAGCAGATCAAAGATCTTATCCCTCTGTTACTTTGTTCCTACCTACTATCAGCATACACCTTATCACTGATTGGCCTCTTTTACTGCTTCTTGCTTTTACACTCCAGCTCTGCTGTAAATGGACTAAAGATGCTAATACCAGGTCAGAGTCAAGAACTTTCACTGCTTACTTTTAAAAAATACTGTTTTAAAAAATGGATATCCCCACAAAAATGTACAGCCCTGCGTAATATGTTGGCACTATATAAATCCTGTTTATTAATAATAATATTATTATTATTATTATTATTATTAATAATGATATTCATTATAATAATAATAATAATAATAATAATAATAATAATGGGTTGTTACACAGGATAGATTTGACAGGTCAAAGGACAGTGACAAGTTGCCTTGAGCTATAGCAATAAGTTGTTTTTTTTTTAATATAAATTCATAACTCCATAAAGTTTTTTATTGTGGGGTGTATTTTCTACAGACAAACACACATATGAAGCATAGTTATGTTGTGTTTTATTTGTGCTTGACATACAATATGTCTACTAGATTGTAAGCTCTTCGGGGCAGGGTCCTCTCCTCCTGTATCACTGTCTGTATTAGTCTGTCATTTGGAACCCCTATTTAATGTACAGCGCTGCGTAATATGTTGGCGCTATATAAATCCTGTTTATTATTATTAATAATAATAATAATAATAATAATAATATTATCATTAATCTCTATAAAATGAGTAAATCAAACTACACAAAATATACAACAAATAAATTAAAAAAAAATATACTGAACTAAAATTCATAGATTTGAACTGTTCCAGTAGTACTGACTATGCATACACAAGGTTGTAAGTTTATGGGCCTAACTTTGGGCTACATGATCTCAAATTGCTCCTCCATGCAGCTTGCATCAGTTGAAACTGTCTCCTGCAGTACCACGTCTTCACCACAAGATGTCCCTAGGTTCCTAGGTTGAGTGACTGGGCGCCCTGTACTCGCAGTGTATGATACAAAGCGCAGTGCTAAGGTTAGCGTTAGCGCCACTTTATTCATTATTAGGAACTGTCCACTACCAGAAGAAAAAAAGTCAGAGAGCCTTTTGCACTATTTGGCATCGGAAAGGGAAGTAATAAAAAAGGTGGTAGGAGGTCTCAAGGAGTAGGCACAGAGTTGAGCTTTCACATCATATACATCTAAATAATTAAGTAATAAGTTATTATTATTACACAGTATTTATATAGCACCATCATATTACACAGCGCTGTACAAAGTCCATAGTCATGTGACCATGTGTTCCTCAAAGGGGCTCACAATCATAGTCATATGTTATTATTACAATCTAAGGTCAATTTTGGAGGGAAGCCAATTAACCTAACTGCATGTTTTTTGGGATGTGGGAGGAAACCGGAGTACTCGGAGGAAACCCACGCAAACACAGGGAGAACCTGCAAACTCCATGCAGATAGTGTCCTAGGACCCAGCGCTGCAAAGCCCAGAGCACTAACGTATGAGCCACTGTGCTGCCTTTTACTTCCTATAACTTAATAAAAGTTTATTCCAAGGGAAACCCCTAATCCGATAGCAAGCCAAGATCCATTTTTTTCTATGAGCTCAGGTTGTACCATGTGTAGCATTGTTGTATATTGGGTAAAAATGGAACACACGCTAATTGCGCCAAGAATCTGTGAATCTGTGTTACTGTCATTTCTTGCCTGCATGTACTTTAATATACTTAGTACAACCTAATTTCCTTTTTTAGATCTAGATAAAGCGGTGAGGTATTGGAACTACTGTCAGGTTTATATTGCTGCCAGGATCCCTATAAGAGGCGTTTCCGGTCTATAATTTCCCTGACCACCACTGTCACTGGGAATGTATCTGAGGGTAAAATCCAGAAGAATAGAGGGAATATCTTTTAACTGAACAAATGAAGCAAATTCATATTTCATTTTGAACCACGTGCATGAAATATTATTAACAAAAATAATTTTTTAGGGCTTTTTACTATATTATGCTAGCAAGCACTGCATATTCAAACTATGATGCAGATTTAGGCTACGTACACATGATAGATAATTGTCGCCAATGGCAGGCAATAATTTAGTGAGTGTACAGCAGCCCTTCTGAAGTCATTTAGCCTGCCATGGCAGATCACTAAATGACCTACCAGAATGATCAATGTCATTTCCTATGGTGGAGGATGCAGCAGGGAGCCTCCCACTCATTCTTCCCTCTTGTTAGAATTAAACATTGCTGTGTGTTCAATGCATGTGTCTCTGGAAATGACCACAAAAGGTTGATTCCAATGACATAAATTTGATGTACATACATAGCTAGTGAACCCCTCTAGTGAAATGCAACATTGTCTATATTTGTTCTTGCTGCTTCTTCAGAAATCCTCCCTTACTGGGCCAGGATGCCATAACTGCAAATGTCTTTGTCTCTGCAAAATGTTTATATATTTTTAGAGGTGTGATTGTCCAAAAAACAGAATGAATATGTTTGTGACTATGAATGTTCACCTTATAATATTTTTGTTATATGTGAGATCTTCTGATGAAGCGGATTTAGTTTCTGCGAAACGCGTAGGAAAATGTATCATTTAGGGAGACTTGTGAGAACTAATTATATACATAGGATGGTGATTTGTTTTTATTTTATTTTATTATGAACATTTAAAATGGAACTTTTATTGCTTTGATTTCAATTAGATTGTAAAGTATATTTTTGTTGCCTTAAAAGTCCCATGTGTGGTTTGGTTTGTTTGTCATTGTCCCTGCATGGCAAACTGAGCACTGTGCTTTGTCTGTGTGGCTCAGTGCAGAGGTGGATGTAGCCAACAGCGGGCCCCTGTTGGCTGAGGAAGGTCCAGGGCCCTTGTGCATATGTTGCACCTCCCTATGTCCACCCCTGGCTTAGTGTGCACCAAGGGTGTAGTTTTGAAAAAAGAAGAGGAGTGACAGTATTATCCATGGCGAGCGTGCATGTGCATTATTGTTATGTAAATGCCTAATTCCCGAAAAAAGTGAAGGCACGGCGTGCCCATCCGTACCCGCCCCACTACACCCCACTACACCCCTGGTGTGCACATAAAGGAAAGCTGAAAGTCAAGACTGGATTTTGGCAAATTTAAAATAGCGACCCCCTACTGCACAACACCCAACTCCCTGCCACAGGGTCACTATGGGGGGTTACGAGGGGTACTCCTGTATCAACAGAGCTTAACTTTTACAATACTGGAATGTTTAGTCATAGGGGCCCAGGAAGTTTACCTAGTATGGGGCCCAGAAATTTCCACTGTTGGTCCTGCCATTCTGTCTTTTAGGGCCCTGAAGAAGGTGAGAGCAATTCCCCCAAAAACTGTTCTTCTTGACAGCTGGAAATATCTTTGACTTCCACAATCTCCTCTCTCGAAAGATCGGCCCGCCTGTCAGCACTTTTCATAAACCAACTTTAGTTCCGCTTTATAGTCCCTCCTGCATGCAACAAGTGTGAATGGGGCCTTATCAATACCCGGCTGGTTTTTAATAACATGTAGGATTGTATTTCCCTGTGCAAAGCAAAATTTCTCCTTGGCAGTATGTTGATAGTATAGTCCCTGCAGAAACTGATAAAAAGAAGCATCTGCATGCAGATAACCATGAGAAGGCGGCAATGTTTGGCAACAAGACAAAACTATGACACACCAAGGTACATGTGTCATTTACACAGGAATTAGAGAGGGGACAATAAACTGTAAGAGAATTAAAGAAAAAAAAAGTTTGTGTTCTATTTCCTGGATAAGAAATAAGGAGGAGCTCTTGGCCAGAGTATTTCTAGCAGCCCCAGCAGATGCACAGTGCAGTTGCAGTTATCAGCACAAGTAGTGAAGCTGCTAAAACTTTTTAGACACTTTTGGAAAGTTATGGTGCAAGTTTTCCACTGATCTTCTGAAAATCATTGCTTCTTAGTCAGAATGGCAGTCAGCCTTACAAGTAGACTTCTCCTGCACCAACTTTTCACTAAGCAATCAACACCTTCAAGAATTTGCCCATGGAGAAGGCTTAGTGCCAGAATCACTGTCTCCTACCAGAAGCAGAAAGTCCAACCAGCTGTGCAACCTCAATGGGATGTCCATTCCTACATGCCAGAGGCCACTGCCTTATCCAATGTGAACAGCTACCAGGACCTATTGCAATTCTCTCTGGAGGATCCTGAGACATTCTGGGGGGTCCTGGCCAGGGAGAGACTGACTTGGGTAAAGCCACATCAGATTGTTAAAGATTGTGACTTCAGTCAAGGGAGAGTCAGATGGTTCCTTGGTGGTCAGTTAAATGTATCTGGTGAGTGGTGATCAGTAAGGTTGCTAAAGCATTGCTTATCATTACCAATTTCCTATTTTTGCATCTTTTATTGCATTTTATTACTTTTGATCTCCTGCAGCCTCTTTGAAGCCATATTCTGCATGCATTTGAGAGTTGGCTGCCTGGATAATCACAAGGCAGGGTTGTTAATGATGACACTTGGTGCATGCATGATTTTGTTTTTAATGAGTCACTTGTCATCAGACCACAGACTGCTGCCACTCTGTAACAAGAATTATTAATATAACTATTATTAATAATTATAATAATAATAATAAACAGGATATATATAGCGCCAACATATTACGTAGCGCTGTACATTAAATAGGGGTTGCAAATGACAGACAGATACAGACACAGGGGGAGGAGAGCACCCTGCCCTGAAGAGCTTACAATCATGCCTTTATGAAAGAATACAGACTACACATATATATATTTATATAATGACATTGGCATATGGCATAACTTGTCTTGAGGTTTCTGTTTTGTGTTTTTGCAGAAACAGATGTCATAAATGTTTGCAGAGACTTTTATTAGCAGCATGAGTTCATAGCCTGCCATTGAACTGTCTTACCCCCTGCTTGGTCATACAGTGGCTGATCCCTATGCACATTATTATTAAATTAAACACATTTAAATATTACATTAAATAAATAGGGATACAAATACACATTCTGTAAATCAGATCAGATTATACATTTGCTGATTTTCTGCATCTCAGAATGGTTTGATGCCATATGGATCGACGCTTGCAGAAATCTGCTACAAATACACAATATGCATTACTACTTTTGCAAAATAAATTATTATTTTGTATGATATGTACTTTCTCCTGGATTGTAAGCTCTTCGGGGAAGGGTCCTCTTCTCCCGTGCCTGTATCCGTCTGTCATTTGCAACCCCTATTTAATGTACAGCGCTATGTAATATGTTAGCGCTATATAAATCCTGTTATTATTATTATTATTATTAATAATAATATTAATTATAAAAATATTAGGAATAATAATAATAGTATAACTTCTAGTAGTGCATTGAACTTTTTGCAGCCATTATCACTATTTCTGGATTGCATCATACTCTATATTTCTATAATGACATAAAAGTTATAGCAATAGGTTATTGCATTGTCTGCAGTGTTGATCTTCGCATTGCTTTTAGTTATCAGTTTGCAGAAGTTGGATCTGGCAATGAAAGAGTTAAAGTGTCATACCAATGACCTGGCTGTTGCTAAACTCTAAGGAGTTGGGGGATGGGTCCGGATTCGGCTTCTGATTGGTTAAGATGTCTATAGAGTGGGCGTGTACCCTTGAGAAGAATGCTCATGTCACGTGTTACTCCCAGCCTGCAATGTCTGCCCATAGTATATGTGCTGTGATCTGAGAACAAGTTTTCTGGGTTGTCTGTGCCAGGAACAAAATAATAGCATGTGCTGAGCTGTTCATGCAATATCCATCTGCCATCTTCCTGCCAGTATTTCTGTATAAACATATGTTGAAAATCTTGCAACTGAATAATGTTCAATTACAAATGAAGTAGAGAATATTCACTCAGCTCTGTGAAAATAGTTGTGTTCACCTTAATCATCCAATCACATGTAAGCAAAACTATTTTCTTGCATATGTTGTTCTGTCTACCCCTCTTCTGTCTTTTAAAACCCTCACAACTTCCCACCATTACACATCCCTCTCTTTGTGTGTTACTTCCCCCTGCGCCTAGATTGTAAGCCCTGCAGGACAGGGTCCTCCCCGCCTCTCGTGTCTCTATCTGAAACCCCTATTTAATGTACAGGGCTGCGTAATATGTTGGCGCTATTTTAATCCTGTTTAAAAATAATAAAATGATTGGCTATTCAAAATAATATAATTAGATTTTATTTACTATACTATATGTACTGTGCAGATCTTCCTCTAGAAGAGAAAAAGCAACCTGCATAGGTTACCTTCACGTCACCTTCATAAAATGTGTCACAAACACAACAGAGATGCAACCATGCAAATGCTTGCAAAAAGTGCTTCCCAACTTCCCCAATACAGTTGAATGTGAGTATGGAAGTTTGGCTGTGTATGCAGGAACGTTAACATGCGTTTTTTTTAAAATGTCCATGTAGACCCGGCCTTAACCCCCCTTACAGTATTCCTGGGTGTGGCTCGGGGTGGCATTGAGGACTTACCTGGTGCTCACAAGCCCGCGGTGTTCTCCAGCGATGCCGGCCCAGCATGTGTGTCCACTTGGTGATGCCCGGCCGGCATCTGCTCGCATCCCGGCCTGTAAGTGTTGAAGATGTGAGTCTACTAGATTGTAAGCTGTTTGAGGCAGGGTCCTCTCCTCCTGTATCACTGTCTGTATTAGTCTGTCATTTGCAACCCCTATTTAATGTACAGCGCTGCGTAATATGTTGACGCTATATAAATCCTGTTTATTAATAATAATAATAATAACTAGGGGATGTAGATGCTGGCCTGGTATGTGACGTGTATGTGGGCAGCATGCGTGTGTCGGAGGAAATTTAAAATTAGAAGTATATTTACATGTCAAATGTACCAATTTGACATGTAAAAATACTCAAATATTCTTACTGCCAGGGAGGGTAAATTGGACCTTTCATCAAAATGCAAGGTTTTCCTATACTGCCCTGCTTCATTCATATAAATCAGTGCAGTTCTTCCTCCAAAAAAGAAAAAGTAACTGCAGGGCCACAAACAAAATGTAATGCAAGGAACCATGCCGCTACCAAACTGCAAATGGAAAGTGCTTCCCAACCACTCCCATACTAGACTTCTGGGTCATTCTGGTGACCCAAAAAAATGACAACTCTGTTCTTCTGGTGCAACCATTGACTCCAATGGCTTTGGTTAGACCTACACTAATATGCTCAGTGTTATTTTGTCAGCTCTGGTAAAAGCTGATGTTGCAGCCACTAAAGTTTCTGGAGTGTTGAAAAATCACATCAATGTCAATGGAAGTGTTGATGTATAAACAATGCAGAATTAATTTATATTTCCATCTGTCAGTTTGACCTGCTAAACTACCAGCATAATTAAAATGCAGTCATGTGCCGCCAAACATCTGAAAATAGAAGTAAACTTTTATTTCTTAGCAATGTGAAAGCCGTCTTTCTTTTTAAAACCTGTATTAGCCAGTGAGACAGCCTATCACAGAGATGGGTTAAAAGGAATGTACGGGCGGGAAAGAGTGAATCAGATTTTGACATTGCTAGGGAGGTTGTAAATTAAAGTTGCCCAAATTTTAAACTTTCAAAATTCTTAAAAATATGTTAAAATAATTTAAATACAGTTTAAATACAGAATTTAATTAACTTATGTATTTAAATTTAATTAGAATTTAAATTACAGAATAAGAATTTAAATACAGTTCGAAAATCCGGCCACCAATAATTCGGATCCTTCAGTTTTCTGGCAATAATTTTGGATCGCATTTTCAATACAGGGACTGTAGTACACTGTTTGGCCACTGATTTTTTAATGGCGCTGTTCTGCAGAAACAGCTGTTAGGTCTTGCTTGCTAACCTAAATACACTTCCCTGCTGCCTGCTCCCTGGAACTATGCCAGATGTCCACAGGTGCTGAAGGAAAGCCTGGCCTGTGTATGGAGGTAAGTATACCCTTCAAAAATCTGGAATTTTCGAAAATATGGCACACCTTAGGTCCAGAGTTTTCCGGATTTTTGAATGTCAACTGTATTGATTTTTGCCAAGAAATTTAATAGCTGGCCTGTCTTCATATCACAACTCCCAGGATTCCAATCTAGGCTAAACAAGCCATGCCCGCCAGTAGCAATGCATGCTGCCCATTGATCATAATGCTTAATAAAATATTCAGTTCTCCCCCTTTCCTTTGCCCTTTCCTGCTACTGAATGACCTGAGACAATGCTGCTCTCATTTTCCCACCCTCTAGCATCAATAACAGCATTCTTTGCACTTAGTGCCACAGAGGTGCCTAGGAGTAAAGATTCTTTGTATGTACATCATAAGAAATAAAGGATAATGTGCTGCTTTATATTCAAGCTGATTGAAGAAGTGGAAGTATTCTTACTGCTGTCAGTAAAATACTCTTGAAGTTCTGTATTTTTGCGGTAGCTCTGTAGACATGCTTTTGGGTTTGGACAGTATGGTGCTGAGTGTTCTGTACATGTTGTGCTGGTTGTGTCAGTATGTTACTGATTGTGTCTCTGCACGTTTCTGTTTGTGTCAGTACAGAGTGCTGTAACGATTGTGTCTCTGTGCATGTTTAGATTGAGTCAGTTTGTTACTGATTGTGTCTCTGCATATGTTTCCTCTTACTTCTGTCTCTGGATCACCCAGGTTCACTGATGAAAGTGTATCTTCTCCAGCCTTGGAGAGCTTTATTAAATCAGGCCCAAAGACTCAACAAAACGTGACAGGAGTTTGCACACTGCTAAGTAAAAATTAGGAACTCAAACTCAAACTTTTTTAGAGAAGCCCAGTGATACCAGCCACAAAGTCCCAAAATATGCCCATTCCACCTGGTCTGCAATTGGAAATTCTACTGGTGTGTATCAACTAAATAGAGAAACAGAAAACACTTTAATGTATTAAAGTTACCCAAGATTATCATAAGTGACCCTGGGTGATCCAGCAAACCTGGAACAGGTTTCTTAAAAATGATTTACTATTGTTTGTCAAAGATTTTCAATCCTGAACCAGATTCAATCTGGGTTTGCTGGATCACCCAGGTCCTCCCTTGATAATCTATCTCCTCAGTCTTGATGAGCTTTAATAGATTGGGCCCCATGTGAGATAATCTGGGACAACATCCGGCACCCAAGTTGCATTAGTTTCCCGATAACTGAAGAAGAAATTGAAAAGAATACAACAGTACAGCATGAAGGAGATGCCACAAATATACATGGACAGATTTGGAGAAAGTCCTATTTTGCATAATCGTTAGTGGGCAGTGACTCAAGTAATAAAGCAAGAGGGCCAATGTGACAATCCAGTAACTGTCTATAGGAGATGTCAGTAATAACAGCCTTTGTGTCTTTCTTGTGTCGTGGTTTGAACAAGTAAAAAATTACTAATTCACCCTTTCATCAGAAAATTGGTGTTTGTGAAGGACAAGCTTATACCAATGTCCCTTTTCACCTTGGGGCTTGTAGATTTTTTCAGGCTATTACTACTTAGCTGTAATGAGCATGATACATGAGGACCTACAACACCATTAGAGCAAAACATATGGTTGTGTGACAAAGTCTCTACTCATTAAAAGAAAGAAAATAAGAATAATGCTTTAGAAAAAGAACTTGAAAGTGGTATAAAAGTAATGAAAAGGGGGAATACAAAGCAGTAATATCATATGATTCATTTATAGCTATATAGGGTGAACAAAAGATTTATGTAGATCAGCTTCTAACACTGCATTTATTTACTGATGGAAACAAACTTGTATCAGTTCTTTTAAATAATGGTCCAATTTGCTCTAACAAGAAAAAAATCTGTCTGATACCTAAAAACAGACAACAAATCAGATAATTCCTTGGGTTGATATTCTACAACGATTAGCAAAAGTTGAACCCTAGACAGATATAAAAGGAACAGCAAAATGCATCTCTGTAATCATTTGTACATTGTTCAACCTATTTTTTAAATACAAGAAAAGTAGACAAACTAACCAGTTACAGGCTGGGATGGGTGGGATGGATCGTTATATTATCTTTCAAAGGGCTATTCATTTGAACTTTTTTTGGCTGGAGTTCTAATTCAATCAATTCTGTTTTTCTGTTTACAAACACGTCCAGCTATTTCTTAAATCAACGCTACATAGACATGTCGGAAGATGCTTGTACGACATTGTTCATGGATCCAACCTGGCGGATCCACAATTGATCATAATACAAGTGAAGGGGAGAGAGCGCAGTGGGGTGTCGCTCCGTCGTTCTCCCCCTCTCCATAGAGCAGAACGGTGATGTATGTACATTGCTTTCAGTCTTTTGTTGTTGGAAAGGACCGTGAAAGATTCTTTTCAACAACAATTATTGAACATGTGTACCTAACCTAATCTAAAACCAGCTCCTCTGGAAGATAGTCATACATTTGGTCATCTCTTGCAATAAAGACATTTTCATATGTATGTGGGCCACAATAAGTGGTCTGGTGGGCCGGATGCATCCTGTGGACTACAAGTAGGATAGTTGATCTCTATAACCTTTTTTCCAAATGCATTATATGTATATGATAATAACTTACTAATGTTTTATATAAGGGCAGGACTTTTCTCTCTTTTATCCATGTGCCTTTGAATACATTTTTGAAGTTATCTTGTTTGTTCTCAAAGCTGCAGATTGGCATTGCCAGCTGTTATTAGTTCTGTGTTTTGCCATGGCATTCTAGGTAGAAAAACCTGAAATTGTTGCAACAAAATACTAATATCAGGTGTGCTTTATTGTCATATATTACCTCTTGAGCAACAGCAAGAAGGGGCACTTGATTGTTTGAGACAACAGTCTTACAAGTTTAGTTACAGTTGTTTTTCACTAACTTTTATATTTTGGAAGAAGACAGGTGTGGTTGATCTTTAGACATATTTTGGGCCTGTTCTACCTCTTAAGACTCCAGAACCTACAGATTGGGCTCCTAAGGTCAAACACTTGTGTTTCTCCATCCATCTTCTCTTTAGGGTTTCTTCCTACACCTCTTTTAATCCCTTCTCCCCCCAACCCATTAACCCATCTACCCATTCATTATTCTCTCTGTCCTTCATGGATATAGAGATTTTTGTAGAACACTTCTGGGAGCTGATGAAGACGGGTCTTCCCAGTTGCCTTATGTCAGAGTTTGGCCAAGGAACCAGACATCCAGCAAGTTAGCAATGGCAGTGTACCCATTCCTCATTAAATGTTTATTTTATCCATACACAAAAAAAAGCCAAAAAACTTTCTAATGCTTCTCCCAAAAAGTTATGGTTTGTATAAGCCCACCTTCAATGGAATTTGTTAATTACAGAAGGGCTGCCTGGTAACCATATCTCCGCAGATATAGAGTTGATTTCTAATAACAATTAATCTGCACCTTACTGTGTAATATACTTTGTGGTCATTATATGGCACATATTTCTATAATCTCTATAGGCATTTACACAGTATGATATATATGCAATCAATTTAAACAGATTCTGCCTTATTGATTTTACATGTTTTCTAAAATATGCAGGCGCACCCATTCAAGTGAGAATTACAGTATTTATGACCATGAATTAGACCGCATGTGTTTTTTGTCAGCTTGTGTTGGGTATAGCAAGTGGTGAAGAGATATGAAAAGCAGCTGGTGTTTACACAGGCAGGTACTGAGCACCTGTTGATAAAAACTGATCAGCACATCCAAGGTAGTTAGGAGCCACCAAATCCATTGTGAGCATAAAAGGAGCATGGAAGGTTTCTGAAACATTTCCTTCCTAATGCATGTTAAGGACATTAAGAAGAGTTTCCAGGCAGGACATAAAATCAATCAGTGAACTAATTGTCCAGAAAATGTGACTACTGAAGTCTGAAAGTCCACTTAATTTCCTCGGTCTGAGTTCTACCGGTATACTATCCGTCACAGGCGGATCATTGAAGTTCATTTAGCTTCTTCTTTAGGGCTACATTGTCCATTTTCATCTCTTGCTACTAAGAGATTTTGGGAAAAGTCCTTTTTATAAATGTTGCTGCAGGCACGTTTTTGCAGACTTTTTTTTAGTTTTTTTTTTACACTAGGCTGCTCAGTGTATACAGTGGATCAGCATCTGCAAGGTGCTGGAATAAATTTATTCTCATGTTCATGCACAGGAAGGAGTCATACCATCCCAGCCTGGGCAAAGAAACTGTTCAAGGGCAAATGACCCAGAAGAAGGCTGGGTAAAGATGCTGAACGGATCCATTTGGCAGGTAAGTCTTCTATATTGTGCAAATATGCTGTGCATACTTACACCATATGGCAAAAACCCTGGGCACCATCAGAGGAGAGTTTTAAAGTTCTCTACAACAACTGCTAGTGATTTACCCACTAGATGTAGTAAATGGTCTCCAATCATATAGAACAAATTGTTTCAATACTAAAAGTATTATATTATACTTATTATTATTTTTTGTTTTGGTATATGGTTAGGCCATGAGCTAAGATGTGTGTAATGGGTACTTATAGTGGCTTCAAGGAACAGCAAAATCTAAGTATGCTGTTATAGTTTTTATTTTCATGTTTCATTTTATGTATTATTTTGTATGCTATTAATAATAAAATGATTTTAATTTCATCCTATGTAAGTGTTATGTTGTCTTATTATATTGTAAGATTTGTGGGAATCATGATAATGGTCAAGAAGTGAGCAGTGGATTCGGGTACCCCTAAACGACCTCGGTCAAGATAAATTATTATGCATAACTTAGGTTGTATACAACATGGGAAATATCTGTAAAAATGAAAATTATTTTACATAAGTTGCTAAAAAACGGTGTGCTTTTACAAACTGAAGTAGTGAAAATTTCCAAGAGAAAAAAGTAGTACACCTCCATTCCTTTGACTTGCGTCAAAGCATGCCTTGGTATTTACTGGGGAATTGGGGAAGACATGCAGAATCAGAAATACATGGGATTGTTTTATTTTTCATGTGTTTCATTTTTTTTATTTTAAACATATTGTAGTAATACTAATGCCAAAATCTGTATTTCCCCTATAGTGAATTGCCTAGACAAGCATGTCCATCAGTGTCCAGAGAGAGTTGCGTTAATCTGGGAAAGGGATGAACCTGGCACTGAAGTATACATCACATACAGGTAGGAAACATATGATAAATATATGATATATGGATATGTGCCTGTTTCAATGTCTATTTGGAATTGTTCTTTATCTTTCTAATACTTGTCCCAATAAAAAATGTGGGGAATGATATCTTTGATACAGGGCCTAATAGTACATAATTCATTCTAAGCAAAATGATCAGTTTGTGATACCACTATGGCTTCATTTGGGGGTACTAATATACACACAATACTGAATATATAGAGTTTTTGTTGCTGTCTGTGACTTTATGTCCCAGTGAATTCAATACCTTTATTTTGTCTGGCGTTAGTACATAATGTTCAAGTTAAACAAATTCCACGTGATATATTTCGTTTGCTGCCTTATTCCAATATTCTATTTGCTGTTACTAGGAAAATGACAGCTTTTTCCAGTTGCACAATTTCCTGCATGACATTATTAGCAGATTAGATTGGTGACAGCTGGAAATGATTGAGCTAGGTAGCTTTTTCAATAAGTGTCCTCTAAGGTGCCAACCAATTGTTTTATTAGGGACAAAATGTTTGTGCAGGCTCTGGAACTGAGTGATACGGAACATTTAATATGATAACCTCTTTTCTATTCTTTTTCTCACCTGTTCCAAACTACCTCCCTGTGTATATCAGACCTGTCCCTTACTGGTTAATATTGACATTGTGTGGATGCATTTTTGTCCGATGACTGCCAAATTTTTAGCCGTATTTATTTCATCAATGTTGTGTCAATATTAGGAAATATCAATTGGATCATGGGTTACTCTCTGTAATAGCACACTCCTTTCTCAGAAGACTGCAAACATCTGCATAGATGTATGGTATATGCAGGACCCTTACTCAAAGACTACAAAATGAAATATCTAAGACACAATTGTTAGGTTAATAATGTAGTTTTTGCAGAGCTGTGTTTGCCTTAAGGAACAAGTGGCCGAAAGCTAAGGGGAATCCAGGTTATAGGGGGGAGGAACAAGCCTCAAAGTTTACAATGTGTGATCATTTTTTCTCCCTACCTTGTTTCCCTCTTATAAACACTTCTGAAAATTAGGCTGTTTATAGGTGCTTTAAAGTTCCTGCATAAACTTCCACACATGATTATATTGCACCTGTCCAAGTGTAACCTCCTACCTGTAAGAACATCATTTATAGAGTGTATTTGACCCCCAGAAATCAGGCAGGTCAAATAAAACTTGATTCCATATCTTCTCAGATGTCCTCTGATGTATTTATATCTTCCGTCAATTATTGTTATTATTATTATTAATAAACAGGATTTATATAGTGCCAACAAGATATGCAGCACTGAATAAATCTCACAGTGGCCAGAAAATGCATTACATGCATTACTAAGTAAAACGTAGATAATTTGTAGTGCAATCCAAGTATAATAAAACCTAAAAACTTGCACTGGATGAGTGCTCCAATATATAGCACTATTTCAAAGATTTATGTAAGAATATTTTACTGGAAATCAGTCGTAGCAATTAAACCGTGCGCAAGGAGTTTGTATGTTCTGCCAGTGTTTGCGTAGGTTTCCTCCGGGTACTTTGGTTCGGTACTTTGGTTATGTAATTTGCTTCCCCCCCATAAGTTGTTCCTTAGGTTGTGTTAATGACATATGACTATGATAGAGACATTGGATTGTGAGCCCCTTTTAGGAACAGTTAGTGACATGACTATAGACTTGGTAAAGTGATGTGTAATATATTGGCACTATACAAATACAAGTTAGTAATAATAATAATGATAATAATAAATTAAAGATTAAAAAATGAAGATTTCCATTTGTCAGCCAATTACCACTTGAATTTTATCCAGGCTTTTATCTGCCCCCCACTCCTTATCCACAGTTATCACTAGTGAAACTCTGCAAGTTGTGTTTTTTTTACTTGCAGATATTTGTGCCACCCTCCAGCGTCATATGTGTATAATACAAGTCATTCGCATGAATGTCTCTATTCACACAGCAACTGTTGGAGGGCAGATAATCACCATCTCTGCTATAAACAAATAATACATAAACTGCATTTATAAACAAACATGGTATAATATATAATATCTAGAATAAAAAAGTCAGAAATAAATAAAATAAATAGCATGTGTAAAAATTATATAAACAAGAGCTTATATGTTTCCCAGGCTGACTAGGTAGGCCAAGAAGGGCGTAAGAAAAATTGCTTACAGCTAAAGGCTTCCAGTTACTGCTACATCCGTAGCAGGTCAGCGTAAGATTGCCTTACCCTGTAAACCTCAATGCACAGACATGCTTTTACTTTATGACCTATGGTGTTACTTTTATCTTACTGCTTTCTAGGAATAGTTATGACCTTTTGCTGAATACCTGTAACACATGCACGCTAGGGTATAATGCACACACTTGAGT
>NC_092861.1:118349060-118361958 GCF_032062135.1 Pyxicephalus adspersus | reverse complement strand
TGGAGTACAATGCACACACTGGAGTACAGGGCACACAATGAAGTACAGGGCACACAATGGGGTACAGGGCACACAATGGAGTACAGGGCACGCAATGGAGTACAGGGCACGCAATGGAGTACAGGGCACACAATGGAGTACAGGGCACGCAATGGAGTACAGGGCACACAATGGAGTACAGGGCACACACTGGAGTACAATGCAGACATTACGATAGATGTATTCACTTTATAAATTATCCACATGGCTGCTACAAAGATGATTGTAATGTATCTGCCATCAGGCCTTTGCCAAAGAGTGACATGACCAGCAGAGCTGATAAGTTTTTGGCTTTGAAGTCTGAGCATTTACTTTGGCTAAGGTCAAGTCCCCAGAGCGTCATTTACATGGCTTCAAAGCCTATTGAATGTCCTATTAGAGCTATAATGGGGGTAATATGCAGTAGTTAAGTCCTGGACAAAATGTTTATTCCCTTATTCAGATAAATTATTAATACAGAATTGACAAAGTAAAAAATTACAAGCAGGCGGGTTCTTTATTGCAGAAAGGACAGGCAATGTTCATTCTGCAATACAGCAAACCCGCCTGTTCACACTTTTTTTTAGCTAAATGTTCCTTCCCTTACTCCCGTATTGACATCTTCATCTGGCCTTCTACCTGGTTTGGGATCTTTACCCATATTGTCTGGCCAGGCTAGAATGATTTAACTCTCCAATATGCACACAAGAGTTAATTAATTCTTTTGCACTGCAGTTAACTCTGCCAGAATCCTGCACTCAGCTGTGCATGTGCAGCTCAGTGCATATTATAGAGAAGGTTGAAAACTGACAGGTAAGTTTGTTTAATTGCAGAAAGGGTCATAGCCTGTCCAGACTGCAATTATAGACCTACCTGCTATCAATTTCATAACGTTTAAGTTTTAAAAAAAGAAAAATGTCATTAGCTGTATGTTTCTCATTAGTAAAATTCTTGCCATAGTAGCACACTTAAAAAAAAGATTTACAGTTGGTTAGGAGTATGTTAAAGATTCTGTGTTAGCAGGCTAATGATTGCTTAAGAACTTCTCTTCCTATACAGGTTCATGGCAATTATCATTATTAATAATAAAAAGGATTTATATAACGCCAACATATTACACAGCACTGTACATTAAATAGGGGTTGCAAATGATAGACAGATACAGACAGTGACACAGGAGGAGGAGAGGAGCCATTTGTATGTCATTTGCAACCCCTATTTAGTGTACAGTGCTGCATATTATGTTGGCGCTATATAAATAGGAATGCAAATGTAGCATAAAACAGTTGTACTGCAGGTCAGATTCTAATTTATTTAAGTTTTTCTCCAACTGATGTCAAAAGAACACTGCATATTCCCAATTAGGCTCATTGGCACTATGCTATAAATATATATATATAAGTACAAAAAAAATTTCACAGCATGGTTCACTTTATTTCTAGGTTTAGGTTAAAATATTTATGCATATTTTATAACATGCACATGCATAAAAACTGCATTAAAGATTTTTTTAGTTGGCAATGTTACCATGTATTCCTTTATAGGAGTGTCTTGCACTATGTAATTCATTATCCTCAGCTGCTCATAACTGAGATTATTCAGAAAGGAACAAGACCAAATAATTCAGCTTGCAAAAACCAGTTCTCTTACACGGGGATGAATTACATCTTAGTTGACATGACCTATCACCTTGTCTGCACCATACCAAAACAATGTCATGTTCCACATTAAAGTCCTTAGTAAATCTGTTCCCAGTATTTCTTGTCTGGAACTTTTGACTTTGTAGGGCAAATTCTCACCATTGTTTTCAGGTTTTGACTGTGAGTTACAAATTTTGACTGTGAGTTACAGGGAAACTATTATTATTTTTGCATATATATTTTGACATAAAGTCAAAAGTAGAGTTTTAAGATTAACTCATATTAAGGTAAATAAGTAAAGATTTTTAAATTAGCAAGGTAGTTATGTGGACTGGATAGCACTAACTGCTACATTAAAATAGGAAACATTGCAAGAGGAACACAAAAATCCATTGACCTTTTTGCTTTTTTTTACAATAACAAATATAAAGCTGGTATATGTAGTCCGCCTCCATTGTGCCTACAGATTGGGAACAAACATGTAGAGACATTTTCAAAAGCAGTGCCTGATGCCAAGTTTCCAGTGCAATAACGGGTACCAGCGGCTCTTACTAAGAAGAGATTGTGTTGGAAAGAATGTTTGCCACTTGAATGCCAATGAATAGAATACTTTAAAGCACAGTGATCCAGAAAATCTGTAAACACTTGTAGGAGAACTCCAGTCTGTTCTAAACTGTTTTTATAATGTAATGAAATTATAATGGCTGAGGTTATTTAGATCTTTAAGTATGTACTTAGTGAACAGTTGTCTTATAATCTGGGAGGGCTACTCATATATATCTTGGCTGATTTTCTCTACTTGATGAGTTAAAGGACTTTATTTATAAAATAGTTAATGAGACATTCTCTTAGGGGAATCTTCCAGTTCCATGTGTTTCAACCAGGAAATGTTTGAGGGAATGTCAGATTGCTTGTTTTATAAAAAAGAGCCCAAAGTGTTTGTCCGGATAGTTTAATTGTGGGTTAAAATCCCTATCAAGCTATATTTTGCTGTTTGCACTCACTAGGGTTCAAGTTAGATTCATTTATGAAATGTGTGAATCAACTTTTATATACAATTAGTATGTACAATTTATACATAGAATCCAAAGTGAAAAATGTATACATTTTGGGTAAATGTTGGCAAATTCTCCAGTGAAAGCATCTCTATATATAGACCCTATAATCAGGTTTTATTTCATTTTTAAAATTCAGTTCTAAATTATTTCCCACTGTGATAGCTGTTTTTTTTAACTACGTTCTTATTGTATGGTTTTATTGCATTGTAAAACCGCCGTCATCATGTATATTTTTTTAAGCTATGCCACTTTGTGTTTGTATAATATGACATCTACAGAAATGACCTTGTTTCTTTAACATACATTACAAACACACATAACAAAAGTATATTGTTGTAAATAGAAAGAGATAGTATAGTAACTAGAAACTAAATTGAAACATAAGGTCACAATAATTTTTGCTAATATTCTTGCTATAATTTTTGCTTTTGTGGCTCCAAAGACTGGAGAAAATAAGGGAGAACCTCGGTGATCAATCAAACCCAGAATGGATCTGGTTCAGGACTTAAAATGTTTGCTAGCTAATAGCAAATGATATTTAGGAAATTCATTCCAGGTTTGCTGGATCGCCCAGCTTCTCCATGATAGTCTATCTTCTCCAGTCTTGGAGAACCTTAATAAATCAGGCCCTGTATATTTATGTATTCATACCGTTGCAGTATGGGCAGCACGGTGACTCAGAGGTAGCACTCTGGCCTTTGCAGAGCTTCCAGGTTCCAAGTTTGAATCTTGGCCAGGACTCTATCTGCATGGAGTTTGCAGGTTCTCCCTGTACTCCAGTTTCCTCCCATGTTCCAAAAACATGCAGTTAGGTTAATTGGCTTCCCCAAAAATTGACCCTAAATTGTGATAATGACATGTGACTATGATAGGGACATTAGATTGTGAGCTCCTTTGAGGTACTGATAGTGACATGGCTATGGACTTTGTACAGCGCTGTGTAATATGTTGGCACTTTATAATAATAATTGCATTCTGCAGTCAATGTAGGCGGGAAAAGGTGTCTTTATGAGGAAGATGCCTAAAGGTGATAGACGATAGGGTAGACGGGCCGCTAGTTTTATCCTGCTGTAATGCTGTTGGTAGAGATATATACATTCACTGCTTAAGGTTTGACCCTGAACTCCAAACAATGACAAATAACTTTAAATGCTGACATGCAAACAAAATTCTTTATTTAAAAATACCTTTCATGCTTTCACTTTGTCCATGTCAGGTCTCCACACACTATGAAATGTATACTATTATACCTTCCACTTGGGAATGACTTTGCTTTCAGCAGTGCAGATGCATCTGGGCCTGAAAGTCATTGGCATTGAATGGCCTTTGGAGTCTGTGTGTAGGGTTCAGCTTCAAACTTCAAGAAGAAGCCAGCTCAGTTGGATCTAATCCAAATGTGCACAGTACTATATAGGCTGTCATGTGTATTGGTGAAGGAGGTCACTGACTATTCTGAGGTCTGTAATAGCAGTGGTATAATGGGGGATGGAGAGGTGAGATCTAGGTAAAAAAAAAAAAATTCTAAATTAAAGTTATTTTACTAGTTTCTCTTGTGTGCGCCTATTACTATACATTTTATTTCCAACAGCCTTAGCAATCTCCTATACCCAAGTAATCATTACGCGGAATATATGCTTTTTGTTCCTAGAAGACAAGAAGAAACTCCCAAGTTCAAATGATTTATAATTCTAATTTTAGACAAATCCTTCTTAGGAAAATATGATGTTTATTCAAATTTAAGAGTCTTAGAAGAGATGGATTTAGCATTGTGATGCTTGGCACTGAAAGACATGTAATGAGTAACTATGAAGATTATTGCCATGCGGTGCCATTTTTGCTTACACGTTTTTGCCAACATGCAGTTACTTTTACATCAAAATCCAAAATGAAATAGGACACATATCCAATCAATCACTGCCTGTCCAGCTCTCTTAGAAAAATTCAATTTGTGTTTTTAGAGCTAGTTCACATAGCTGGTAAGCTTTTAGTGCAGAGACTCTGAAGAAGAATTTTAGTTGGTTTATAAAAGCTTACAAGCACATGGTAGTTTGGGAGCCTCCTAAGATTTAGCTACCATTGTAAAAAAGTTGAGAATTTTGAAGATTATTTTCCTCAAACTGCATATAGGTATAGAGGTCAGTCAATGCTTGTTTTCTCGTGAATTCACTTCTCATTCAAAGTATGTTGATATTGGTATATTGATGGCCCGGGCACATGAACTTTAAACTATAGTTGTAACACTATATACAGTTAGTCCTAAAATAAATATTTGGACAGAGACAACTTTTTTTCTAATTTTGGGTCTGTACATTACCACAATTAATTTTAAATGAAAGAGTGTGAGGAACTAAAGCTTTGTTTACACAATCACTTTATTTCAGGGGCTCAAAAGTAATTGTACAATTGACTCAAAGGCTATTTCATGGGCTGGTGCCCATATGTCTTTTCTTACTTGTAGCTGCAGTAAAAAAAATAAAAATAAAAAAACACCAATGCAAGAAAGTTAATAAATGCCATATAAATATGTATCTTCTTTTAGCTGCACTTTTTGGCATCTGCTTCCGCCACCAAGCACCCACTTAAATCCTACTTACTAATAATGTATCGCCATTGCACAGATTAGTCTTACGTCTGGTAGATCTCCCAGCCTTGGTGTATTCCATATGTAATCCTGACCTTCTTGATCACATGAACCTCCTTAATCTTGTAGAATCAATATAATTAAAAGGATTGAAATCCAGTAATAAAAGAGCCAAGAGCAGTTCAGCTTTGAAAAAAACAAGTAAATGATGCTGAAGGCTGAAAGAAATCCAGCCAGGGAATATGGCGGACTTAGTCTGACTTGTTAAATCAGAGTAAGCAATGTTAGTATGGTGTCTACATACAATGTAGGCACTGGTTGCGTGGATTGCCCACTCATTTCCTAAACCTTTAGGTGATAAAGAGCCCAACGTTATCTGCTCATTGGTGGACATTGATTGCCGGGGACATCCATACAAAGCATCAGATTGGCCTTTAACACTCCTTGTTGATACATGCCTTACCACAATGCTGTGACGGAGTCTGACATTTACTACTTTGTATTGAGTCTATGGGCCTGATTTAATAAAGCTCTGGAGAAGATACCCTTTATCAGTGAAACTGGGTGATCCCTATTTAATGTACAGCGCTGCGTAATATGTTGGCGCTATATAAATCCTGTTTAATAATAAGTTAATAATATTCCAGCAAACCTGGGATGGATCTGGTCCAGGATTGAAAACATTTGCTAACAAATAGCAAAAGACTTTAAAAAATTCATTCCAGGTTACTGGATCACCCAGCTTAACTGATGAAAGTTTATCCTCTCCAGCCTTGAAGAGCTTTAATAAATCAGGCCCTTTAAATGCACTTGCTAATTTCTGACACACCACACCATTCTCTATTCTGTTTATTCCAACTGTACCTTAACCAGTATCACTGACACCCTTGGGAATCATTATCTGTAATGTTAAGAGCACTTATGAATCGATTGACATGCTACAATAGTTGTACTTTTCCATACAAGGAACGGTAGTTATGCTGCTGAGCTGCAGGGGAGTTAGCAAACCCATTGTTTTGACCTGCATAGGCGAAGGAGTATGTGAAGACAGGTCCATGTTAAGTCAAGCAATGTATTTGTTTTCTGTACAGCAGTGTCCAAGCTCCTGACCTTCATGTGATTCCTCCATAGAGTTACCAACAATTTGCTTTGTAATAGGAGTGAACATATGGCAGAAGGCAGTATATGCAATGGATGAAATTTAATTTATTTTATTTAATCACTGGTGTCCAGTAGTTTAGAGTTGAAGTATGTGGTATTTGTGTGATATAAGACCAAAGTATTTAGAGCTCAGAACTGTGCCATATCTGACAGTGGATAAACAATCTCCAAGGTTTTTGGATCTCATGCTGTCAATCAGGCTGTGATCTGTAGTCTACTGTAGCATCGCAATAGCCACAACTTGCAAATATTAGGCTATACAAGTTTGTTGCTGCCTAAAACCCAGTAATTGAAAAGATTATTATATCTGAATCTTACCCCATTTCATATTTATTCTAAATTTAGACAGACCCCTTAATGGTTTCTGATACAGTTTCATTAATGTTTTACTGGTGCTTTATATCGATTTTTACTTCTTTTTTTGTTTACATATAAGCATATATTACATGGCAAAGGCCTTCAATGCATTGTAAGCCAACTAAATAGTGACTAACAGTATCTAAAAACATAGAGGCTCCCTTCACTCGGGCTTGCTTTGTGTTACTGAATCCTCAGATATATCCTAACCTCCTGTATAATGACAACTGTAACAATATATTTACATTAAACTTTACATTTCCTATACTTTTTTGTCCTCAGACACTCCTAAAACATAATGTCCTTGAACTGGGTCTGTAAGAGTACAAAAGTATTGCATTTATCACAATGTTTGCCTTCTTACCATATAGCATATTTATTGCTGAATAAAAAGTTATCAGACTGTATGCATTTATTATTTAGTTATTTATACTACACTTTATATCATGGTGATTCCCAGATATATTGTTCCTTATCTTCACTTTTTTAAGAAGCTTGACATTCCTGTAACACCCTGTTGCCTAATCATTAATGTACACTTGTTACAGGTTGCTTTGCAAACACATAGGTATGTTATAGTACATCTAGGCAACTCACCCTTCCCATGTAGAGTGTATTCAACTATAGACGGTTTACAAACATCACATTATGTACCCAACCCAACCAAAACTAATATTTATGTGCAGTGCTAGTGGGTTGAATCACTTCCCAGGTTCTCATATATCTCATGCAAAAAAGGTTTACATTGCCTTCTTCATTCCCTGTAATGTAAAATGAATGATAAATCCAACAGGCAGTGAAAAAAATCTATTGCAGTGAATTGGAAACTCAAGTAATCAATAGCATAAGGAAAAATCAGAAGCCACTATACATATAACTAATACTAGTTCTGGGTTGACTAAACCTTTAAAATGTCTCTTGTCAATGGAAAGGAAGGTCTTCCAGCAAAGAAAACCATTCATACTTGTCTGCTTATGCTTTGCTGGATTGAATAGAGACTTTTTCTTCTAGGTGTGATGAATGCCCGGTCTCCTGCTGTGTTTTATGTTTTTTTTTTTGTGATCATTTTGCAAAATCCCCAAATCTTTAAATGATCTAATTCAGTTGTTTGATGCATCATCATCCTGGAGAAAGTACCTAGCATTTTATCTTCCATCATTACTTTAATTAAACAGAGAAGCATAATTTATATACAGTTTAGTTACATAACAGATACAAGTCACACCTTCTTCTGCCCAGATGAATATAATAAGAGACATAACAACAAAGTCACATTAAACAACAATTGGTTACACATTAATTATAAATGTTTTTTGTGCACACAATACACAAAAGGAATAGGGCGGTATGTGGCTTAGCCTAAACAGCAGTAATAAAAAAAAGTAACAGAATACCTGAAGGAGAAATATCAACATTTCACAACAACAGATTCAAGGTGACATTTACATGGGTAAAGTTAAAAACTGACATCTAGTTTCTGGTTAGTTAGGGGATGACTTTCAGATTTTCCATTTTTTCCTAAACACACACACACACACACACACTATTAATTTGTATATATCGATTTTTAGATATAGATTACCTATTGACCAAAGATCATGGCGAATGCAGAAGAATATTAACCAATACTATGCAACACAAACCACACAATATAAAATTGAATATCTATCCGATTGTTTCTAGTTTAAAGGAAAGATTAAGTACTTTTCATTTTTTGCTTTAAAATATACTTTGTACAAATGTCACATGTTTTATCCATGTTAAAAAACGAAATGCTAACAATATTTTAAGATGAATAAACAAATTGTTTCATTACAGGGAGCTACTTGATACCACATGCCGAATTGCCAACACATTGAAGAAATATGGCATACAGAAGGGAGACAGAGTGGCCATATATATGCCGGCATCACCCCTAGCTGTGGCCTCCATGTTAGCCTGTGCCAGGATTGGTGCAGTGCACACTGTAGTGTTTGCTGGCTTCAGTGCTGAATCTTTGTCAGGGAGAATCAACGATGGTAAGTGGGAACATTTGTTCTGTGTTATTATACAACAAGCATTTGCAACAATCATTTTACTGCAGTAACTGTTCTTGTTGGGTACCTGCATTTCTAAAAAAAAAAAAACAAAAAAACACACCAATATGAACAGTTGTATAATAATTTGTTCCTTTTTTAACAGCAAGTTTACGCATACTGTGAAATAAGATACATTTTGTGAAGTGGTATTTGTGAATGAATGTGTCATTGTTAGGGAGTATTGTCTATTGACTTGGGACAAAAGTTATTGGGATGTGTTTGAACTCAACTCCAATAGTTGCTCTGTATTTTATGTCCCCACTTTTTATGGACTAGATAGTTGTTACACGATCAGCTTTTTTCAACTATTTCAGATTTCAGGGTTGTTGGAAAACTTTGGGGATGTAAAGGGCTTTGGCTAAATAGCAATGGGATTAGAAAAGACAAATGGAGACGAACGGAGTCTTGAAGCTATGAATGAGACAATTATAGAATAAGAATCCAATTCACGGTTCTTAGTATTGGACAGCAGTGTAAGGAGGCTGATTTATAAATGTTGTTCTGGGAATAGAACTGCGTAACACTTTCCCTTCTGTTAATCCAGGGTATCTGCAGTGCACAGCTGATCAGTCATGATTCTATTTTGGTTGATAAATGTGTTCTGTCATCATATCAGGCTAATATAATTCCATAGAGTCTTGCCAGTTTTCCTGTTCTCCACTGACACAAGTTCTGCCTAAAATAAATTCATTTTCATTATCAAAGACCACAGATAAAATAATCAGCATTCTCCCTTCAGTTAACTTATATTAGAAACATGAAAATGCATAATGGGAACATGTAAAATTCAAACTTACAGTAAGGAAATCAAGTGAATAAATAATCTTACAAGGGTTCTGAAGGCAAAACAAATGTAAATAAAAATTCATTAACATAAATGAGCTCTACTTTCCATAGGAAGTTTCATATGGCCAGGTCTAAAGCCTGCACCACCATAATGAGCAGATAATACATTTGAAAAAGTTTCTAAACAAAACAAATCCAAACAGGAAGCTTTTGCAAAAATGTTCCTTGCATCACAGCTAAAAACCTAAGGGCAAGAGGTTTTACAAGATACTCCATAGCAAATGGGTCATTCAACTATCTTCCATTTGACTGTATAGTACAGGAGTAGTTCTATGTACGGCAGACAGCAATCTGACTGCTGTAACATTATTTTTGGACATCTTCCAATGGCATTTTCTGGTTAACATTTTTGCAATAATAGTTATGTAACACACTTGTAATCTTGTCATTTATGTGTGCTGAGAGAAGTGGGAGGTGTAAATATGTAAATGGCCAGACCCCAAGCCCCAAGGTTGTTACAGCAAACTTTGACACAGACTCCTAAGTGTTAAGTAATTAAAGCTGCTTAGTCATACACCTCCTTTATCTTCAGTTATTCATAGAGAGGGAATATTGATGACTATTTTATTTGCATATAACATGTTTTAAAGGAAACCTGTGCTGAGAATAAGTGGAGGCTTCTGATTAAATGCAATGTGCTTGGCTGATATTCCATTCAATATAGGTTGCTATCCTAGAACTAGTATGCAGATCATATGTTCTGACCATACTATAACAACACTTTAAAGCAGATCAGCCACAAGTGACATGTGATGGCAAATAAACTCATTTCAAAGAACATAATTTGCCTGGATGTATCTGTGTGAAAATTAGCCATACACCAGAGATGCATTGCATACTCGGTCTGGGCCATTGATATAAATGTTAAAGGCAGAGCAGATTAAAACACCTACCATGCAAGCTGTTTTTTTTCAGAACGATGTCAGCAATTGCAATTTACATAATCTCACAGTGATAGTCTATTTTAGCAAGCTTGGTCTTGTCCTGTGATAAAAAACAGGTCAATAACATTTTAATAGGAAGATTGACAATGGCAGCCTACAACAAAAATAAAGCATTTGGTTTTTCCATTATTTGAAGGTAAAGTATATTTGAGAAAATGCTCAAGTTAATTGAAAAGCTCTTGAACATCTTAATATCTCCTAAAGTATAGTATAGTACAGGTAGTCCCCAGATTACATACGAGATAGGGACTGTAGGTTTCTTCATAAATTGAATTTGTATGAAAGTCAGAACAGGTACATTATTTTAATAAATGCAATTAGGACAGATGTTTGTCCCAACATATTATTAGGCAGCATGGTGTCAGTTACTGTAAAAAATCCTCACTGTGAGTTAATCACAATCAATAAAAAAAAACAAAAAACTTTATGGAGCCTAGATATTCATCAACTTCTAGAGCTAGCTGTGCTTTGATATGCAAAAAGAAAGAACTGCAGAGTTTGTCTTGGTCATTAAAAAGTTACAAGAGCTTGCAGAAAGAGCTCAGTCTAAGCTGTGTTTAGCAAAAGATTTCTTCTGCAAGTAATGCAAACCATGAGCAGGGAAGCCCCTTTCATATCTAGGAGTCGCAAGTATGTTAGATGTCCTTAATCCTGGGCCTACCGGTATAGTAAATTTAATATCCCCCAAAGTATTGTCCTCAAAATTTCTGCAAAGGTCAGCATTCAGTTCATTAGCATCTGAGTGCTTGGATCTACTGTATAATAGGTTTTTGTCCCAAGTCAGTTGGTAATATCACTTTCGATGTGCATTCATAATAACAAAACAATATATTGTTTTGACAGGGAACACCTTATAGCATTACATTACACTATGGACACTTGCAGCTGCAGAGGAGTTTACAGAGAAACATTATAATGAAACAATTACCATGTTTGTGGAAGATGGTAAAGCATTACTTGATTTTGTTATTTATTATTGGCCATAAAAAGGTAGCAGTCAAACCAGGTGTCATGGGACAGAGACTCATCTCCACAACCTGTCCTGCACATTATTGTGGGGGTCTGGTTCAGGTAGGGCATTTCTAAATAAATGTTTACATTCTATAGAGTCTTCTGCTTCTACACATTTAAACTGCTTAAACAGTGGTCACAATGGTATACAATGATTTCTGCATATTCCTATATAAGGTATATTGTATATTGTATATTACACTAATTTTATTTCTGACATCCGTCTTTCTAATTTCTATAGCAAGCTGCAAAGCCGTCATCACAGTTAACCAGGGAGTGAGGGGTGGAAGAGTGGTAGAACTTAAGAAGACTGTGGATGAAGCTGTGAAAAGCTGCCCTTCAATCAAGCAGGTGTTTGTTAGTCAGAGGACTGATAACAAAGTCCCCATGGGTAAACTTGACATATCTCTTGAAGATGTACGTTACCTCTTTATGTACTTATAAGATATGGAGCTGATTTTACCAATGTACGTGTGTTAGGTAAATGAAGTGATGTGCATCTGTAGGCATTTCCAGCATCTTCCTTACCAGCTGGATGTTTGAAGTGATTGCACCCACACTACCGTACATCATGCTTGTGGTGTATGTCTGTAGTTAATTAAACTGGACCCATACTGTGGAACAGATGCTTATTTTAGGTTTACTACCCTCTCACTTTCTCAAAACCAATAACTAGATGTTTAATTAATTCTTTTCCTGAAGATGAGCAAATGATCAAATTTCAGTACATGTTATCATCCCAAAGTAACCTAATGCCTGATGTTTAAGCATAGCAGTCAAGTCAGTGGCTGAAACCATGTGGCCAGTGCTTTGGCGTTTGGTCAAATTGTGTGAAACGTCACGAGCCACAAGACTGGACACATGTCATGTCCCTGACATGGTCCGGGACATGACATGTCTGCATGGGCTGCCAGCTTTTATGGATCAGAAATATCACTTTGCATCAGAGTCCTTGAAAGAAAAATGCAATTGTAAAATTGTTCATTCTAGGTTTCTGGTTGTCGCACATTTACTTCTGTTGTCTCCCAAAACGTGCCACATTTTTCAGGCCGTTTCTTGGCTACAAATATCTCAAACTGCAAATGATTTCCCATGTATTATAGTGATTTAAGGGTCACAGATTTATGCATGAAGTTGTGTCTATCTCACTTTCTGTCCCTAACATATGTCATAGCTGCTGGAGCTGGTAGGTTATATGACTGAT
>NC_092861.1:118313299-118348535 GCF_032062135.1 Pyxicephalus adspersus | reverse complement strand
TATTTCACTAAAGGAATACCTAATGCTTCTACCAGACACCCAAACAAAAGGTTAAAAAAAGAAAAACAACAAACAAAAATATAAAAGGCACCACTCACCTGTTTTGTGCTGAAACTGTTCTGCGTTTCCTTGTTAATATTTAAGCTTTTCTTTGCTATAATGCTTTATTATATTGTATGTCTTTTCTCTCTTTGCATGTAACATCTTGTTCTAGAGAGAGGGAGAGTATATTGTATAGTGAGCACATGGTATTGTTTGCAGTGTTTTTATATTTTGATATTACATTATTACTATCTTCCTTTTTATATCACATATTCACAATCCTCTTTTTTTTTGTTATTTTAAAAATCTATACTTTTGGAATGGGTATTGTTTGACTTGCTAAAAGAAGCAGGATAGATTATGTACTCCAATCAACCACACAGCAAATGTGTTATTTAAAAAAAAAGTTAGTCAGCTCATAGACTTGTATAGTGGGAAGTAGCCGGAAAGCACAACTATCATGCAGTACAATAAAACAGGAAGCAGGAATTATGAACATATAATTTTACACAGTAACCTAAAAATCAGTGAAAAGACTATATGGAGTATTCCTTTAGACATTTTAAATGTAATCTCTGAAATCTCAATGCCGGATTACCCATGCCCAATGATGGCTAATAAGTTAGCACCCATGCTATTTGGAATTAAGGTTGTGGATTCAGATCTCAACGGGGATGTTGTCTACCTTGCTTTTATTTGTGTGTTTGTGTCTCTATGGCTGTTATCTACCACAAACAAATTAGTTGGTACCCTCCACTGGGGCAAAAATGTACAAAGATATCAAGTCCTTTAAAAATTGTCAATACCATGTAATATAAAAAAAATAATATAAAATTGAATGTACAGTGTATGAGCAAGTATAAACTATATACTGCCTTCATTTTTAGGAGATGGCCAGAGCAGATCCAATCTGTCCTCCGGAAACTATGAATAGTGAAGACATGCTATTCTTGCTGTACACCTCAGGAAGTACGGGAAAGCCAAAGGGAGTTGTACACACACAGGCTGGCTACCTACTGTATGCTTCCCTGACACACAAGGTATGTATACTATATGTGCTGTATACTATATGTGCTATATGGGCTTACATACGAAATAGGGACTGTAGGTTTGTTCTTAAGTTGAATTTGTATGTAAGTCGGAACGGGTACATTATTTTATAAAATACAATTAGGACAGATGTTTGTCTCAACATATTATTAGGCAGCATGGTGTCAGTTACTGTATAAAATCCTCACTGTGAGTAAATCACAAAGTAAAAAAAAAAAAACTTTATGGAGCCTAGACATTCATTAACTTCTGGAGCAAGCTGTGCTTTGATATGCAAAAAGAAACAACTGCAGAGTTTGTCTTAGTTATGAAAGCATTACAATAGACTGCAGAAGAGCTCAGAGCTTAAGATCACCAGCAAGCTGTGTTTAGCAAAAGATTTCTTCTGCAAGGCATGCAAACCGCCCCCCCTCCCCCTCATCAAGCCTCCATCCTACACACGAGCAAGCAGGGAAGCCCTGTTCGTATTTAGGAGTCGTTCATATGTTGTATGTCCTTAACTCTAGGACTACCTGTACTTTGCATTAAATTGGTTAACTTTGAAAATATATTGAAAAAGGTAACATACTGTAGATTTCAATTTAAATATTGCCTACAGATAAAGCTATCTGTCCTTTCTGAGCCACTATTTGGATTTGCTAGTGTTCTTTGTATCATTATTATGTTGAAAGAGCCATTTGTGGTTTGTCTTTCTTTTTTAGACAGGTGGCCTCACATTCTTATCAATAATACTTTAATATGATGCACAATTCATATATGACTCAATGATTGCAAAGTTTTCAGAACCTGGAACACCAAACCATAGCATTTTCATACTCATGTTACTCAGTTGCCATATTGCCCTTCTCCTGAAATACTGACTTTGGTCTGTGCCAAATATAGTATAGAAGTTAGTAGTAGTATAGGTTTATGTATATCACCTTTATCTGTAGGTACTATTTAAAAGAGGATCTTTGCATGTGAAAATATGTTGTAAAAGTCAATAATTTCTAAAAGATGTACTTACCTTATGACTGTGTGGATATAGTAAACAATATAACAATGTACAAAACATAGAAAGTATCACTTTTACATTTTAAAAACATGTCTACATTTATTCTGGAATTTGTGTAGGGTAACCTACAAACACAGGCAACATGGTCAAAACAGAATGAAATATTCTATATTTTTGGTTTGTTTCCTAAGTCAGTATTTACAAAGTGATGTTTTGGTCCACTAATACTGATATGTCAGATGTTGGCAGATACTTGACAGTTAAAGCTGAACTAAAGGCAAACTAGTAAATGCATCTTTGAAATATATATATAGCAGCTGTCTTACCTGCCAATAAATTGGTATTTTGTCCTTACACTTACACAACCCAATCACACAGCACAACCGAGATGGCGACCTTGGGGGTGACCTAGCTTTTCTCTACTTTTCTGCTACTGTAACACATCCTTGCCAACCCCCTTTCCTGAACTTGTGAATGAGTTACTAACATTTTGTCCCTCCATTGGATTATAACACATGAAGTATGGTATAGGCGGTAAAATATATGGGAGCACGTTCACAACTTTATTGTTGGAATAAAAGAACATATGTATCCATGATCCTCTTAGATAATAAAGTTACTTAGGTTGATGCAAACATAAACTTAAATAATTTTAATTAAATGTATGTTAGATTCTGGAGGTTTAACCAACATTACAGTTTTTATACTTCTTGGGACACTCTCTACACTTGTTGTCCTGGTAAGGCCATTAAAAATATCTTTCTCAATCATCAATAATCATTCTCCTTTAGATTTTAACTTATTTTAGATCTTGGAGAATCCATAGCAAGATTCATACATGAAAACATGGGCATGGACACCCAAATCCCAAAGTTGTATTGGAAAATGTTTGCACAGGGAGAGCTTACTAAGATGCCACCAAATTCCACCTATAACTAAAATATCACATTTAATGTAATAATGTGTACAGTACACATTGCAATGCATGCATGTTTATAGTTGTCTTTTTTAATGTGTAAAGTTACTTGTTATTATTACTTTCTTTCCAGTATGTATTTGATTACAAACAAGGAGATGTGTTTGGCTGTGTAGCTGACATTGGCTGGATAACCGGGCACACCTATGTTGTGTATGGACCTCTAAGTAATGGAGCCACCACTGTGCTGTTTGAGAGCACTCCAACTTACCCAGATCCAGGTAACAGATTTTTTTTAGAACTACTTGTCTAATTACAGCTATACATTTATTTATTTATTAGTTTTGGATTGAATGGGGAAGTGTTAAAACTACTGTCAGGCTTAATGTTCTCTATGGGTGAGAAGGCATATTCCTTTGTGTGGCCATTTGGACAAAAATATTGAGACATTGAAATCAGTTAAATGATTTGTTTTTTTGTGTGTGGAATGGATAGAAGTACTGCAAAGTTTGATTGCTTTGCCTCTATATAAATATAGAAAAAATGTTTTGGCAGGAGTGGGGCTATACCAGTGATTATAATGCGACAAGAAGACTGTGTCTTATTATATCCTTGTGTGCAACAAGAGACGTGAAACGCCAAAACAGCTGAAACAAGAATTTCTCTGTTCTGAGGATAAAAAACTGAGTTACCCATACTTAACTGGATGTTTGAAGTGGATGCAGGATAACTTGATTTTATCTGCTTTGCACGTTAAGCTAGGTACACACGTGCAATAATTGTCGTTAGAAAACGAACGACTAACGACTATGCACGATTATTTTGAACGATCATATTGTGCACAATTCTGTACATGCTGTAACGATACGATTGTTCAAATATAATCCACTAATAATGTACACGCGCTAAATACAATCATTTGAACGATGCAGGAAGTGACATGTAAAGGAGAAAGTGTACTGCAGAACCAACCACGATCACTGAACGATCGTAGACACAACAGAAAGTGAACGATCATCACCCAATCAGATCCGCCCGGACAGTCGTTTGCTTCCAGCGACAATCCTCGTTCATCGGCATCGTTGTGCTCTTTTTTTGTTAACGATTATCGGACGAATAGTCGTTAGTTGTTCGTTTCCAACGATAATTATTGTACGTGTGTACGCAGCTTAAGTTCATAAAGACTTTCATGTATAGTAGACATCTTTGCTGATCAGTGTTAAGTTGAACATTTTGAAAACACAGCTCTGCTCTCAAAGCAAAACATGAGCTCACTGGGCCCTATGATGAATCCAGATTTCAGTATCCACATTTAAAAAAGCAGAATATCTTATATGTCTCTATTCTGGTAACATTTCTCAATGCCAAATGTATTTGCAGCCCTTATTACCATACTGGCAGCTGGTAACAGGAGAAAATAAAAGGTGAGCATTGACAGGGTTTTCATATACTTAATGGGCTTGATTTTTTTAAAGTTCTCCACTAGAGAACATACAGTTTCATTACTAAAGCTGGGTGATCCAGCAAACCTGGAATGGATGTGGTCCAGAATTGAAAACATTTACTAACAAATATCAATTGATTTAAAAGATCCATTCCAGGTTTGCTGGATCACAGAGCTTTATTGATGAAAGTGTATCCTCTCCAGCCTTGGAGAGCTTTATTAAATCAGGTCCAATGTGAGTAGAGCATGCTCAACGTGTTTTCTCCAACTGCTTCTAATGGAAAGTGCCAATAGGGACCGGGCCAAACATTTTACAGCTTTGAGTGTTTTCATTTAGATCTACTTCAGGCTCATAAAGCAGTCTGTCTTCCAGGTAAATATTTTTCAGTTCTGCATATTCACAAAGTCAGGAGGCTGCAGGCAGTATTGCTGGAAACGTGAATATCTTCTGTACAGAAAACCCCAATATTGGCATTTTCCGGGGCTGTTGGGACAAAAACATATGTAACATTTGTTGTTGAAGGATAGCTTTACTTTATATCTTCTTTATGCTGTCACACAGATTTAAATAATGGATGGGATTGCTTTCATATTATGTACTGTAATCTGTAATGGAAATCTTTACCATGCAGTTCTCATTTCAAAAGGCTCCTGAATAAATAAATCACAGAATTCTCTAAATACCAGTAACTTCACAGAATTCACAGTATGCTTTGTAAACACACCATTGACATAACAACAAATGCTCATGTGATGTTTTATGATTTTTTGATATATTACTTTCCTTTGCAGTGAAATGAGTATGTTTTGTAAGTTGTGTTATTGCTATTGTTTAGGGCGGTATTGGGAGACAGTGGACAGGTTGAAGATTAACCAATTTTATGCAGCGCCAACAGCAATACGTCTGCTACTGAAATATGGAGATGATTGGGTGAAGAAATATAAAAGGTCATCTTTAAAAATGTTGGGCTCAGGTATGTAGTGGTAACAAAGTACACAATGCTGGTATAATAAAAGAACTGCAATAGGATTTATATGAAGTTCAAAAGACAGTAAGCTGCAGCAAAATAATCCTTGTTATAAAATACTTAATGTTTACTCAAACAACCATTCTTTTTTTCAAATCAAATTGTTCCATTCAGCCCCATAGTTACCCTTGGTCTTTCCTAATTAGGTCAAATCAGCTCCTTCTTCCCTTACATATTTCTCCTTTCACTTTTTCACGGAAATGCTTTTATCTTTGTTCTTGTTTGATGTTACAGTTCAGTTGTAAAAGAATTTACTATGCTTTGTACCAAAAAAAAATCTTGGAGCCTCTATGAAATAAGAAAATCGCAGCATAATGTTCCCTTTTTTTCCAACGTATTATTCCATTGTTTTAAAAAATGTACAATTTACAGTCATGAAAAAGTACTTAAAAATGATTGACTTATTTTATTGGCTCAAATGTTAGCACTCTGGCCTTTGCAGCTCTGCATGGAGTTTGCAGGTTCTCCCTGTGTTTGTGTGGGTTTCCTCCGGGTACTCCGGTTTCCTCCCACTTTCCAAAAACATGCAGTTATGTTAATTGGTTTCCCCCTAAAATTGACCTTAGACTGTAAAAAAGACATTTGACTATGGTAGGGACATTAGATTGGGAGCTCCTTTGAGGGACAGCTAGTGACATTACTATGGACTTTGCACAACGCTGCGTATTATGTCGGCGCTATATAAATACTGTAAAATAATGATAGTAATAATTTTTAAAAAAGGCACACATTAGATTCATTCAAACAGTGCCTACAGATGAAGGTGATAAATAAAAGGTGAAGTTGAAAAATAAATAAAACAAGAGAACAAATATTATGTTTAATGATATATTAACCAAAACATTAATAGATGTAATGGTGTAATGTGGAAAAAGTAAGTACACCCTTGGCCCCATAGTGCCCCATTGTCGCAGAAAGAGGGTCCTTTAAAAAAAATTTAATTGGGACTGTTATTACGTATGCAAGTGTTTTGAAGTGTTCACGAGAATTTTTGTCAATGCCTCTCAATTCAAGAAAACAACTAGTTGAAACAATTCAACTAACAACAACAAAGCCTGCAACAGGTTAGACCAGACTGGAAAGCGTTAATAATTTATCAGTGTGATACTTCTTCCTTTTTTTGCCCAGTCACCAGGCTATAAGCAGGGAGATGGTACCACTGTATTGCCTAACTCTTCCAGAGATAGTGGTGTCACCCTCCTGCTGTCTAACAGGTGTATGAATCACAGACAGAACTGCAAATCCCTGAAAACTTATGACAGCTCACATGTGTGTGTGTTTTAATCATGAATTTACGTTTGCTTCAAGTTCAGTTATTAAACTTATTTTAGCAATTGCTAACAGTAAAGCCAGTTATAGTACAAGTAAACTCCCTTGGTTGGCAGTACCAACATTTTAAACCCAGTTTAACTAGATTCAGGATCTTCTGACATCTTGATTGGCCAGTCTGCATATCTCCAATGCACATAACAGAACTTCATTCATTCCTGGCACCAAGATATGCCAGGATCACACACTGATCAATGTAAATTCTACAAAAGATTGTGAATAGGCAGGTTTGTTTTGTTTGTGACATCGCCTGTCCAATCTGCAGTAAAAGTAAAGAACTTGTCTGCTCACTATTTTTATTTTTAGTTTACTTCCTTTTAACGACTTCTTTAACCATCTACACGCTTTACTGAGTATGAGCTTATGTTTGTAACAATAAAACTAAAATAAGTGTGATTGCAGATTTATGTGGTGGTAACACAATGAGTGTAAATGCCTTTGTTTTATTGCAGAAGAATAAAGAAATCCTTAGTTTTTATTAAGATAAAATTGAGTGAGTTAAATATTGTCTTGTTCACAAGGCTGTTCCAGTGTAAATCCCAAGAAAGGAATTCACATGAGTTGTTATAGTTTAGCAGTTGGCAGTGTTTCTATAAATCACACCCAACCAGGAACAGAAATTCCTCTGTCACTATCACTAACACATAACTGTAGCCCCTGCCCAGCCTTGTGATGTTGTCACATGCTTGGAAAGTGTTGACCTTTTTGAACTTGTTCTTTTTGTCCTAGTTTGCTAGGTTCCTCCTGTTAACCTGCAAAACACACTATGCATCTCTAATCTAATTCTTTTTGGATTTTAATTGCAGTTGGTGAGCCAATAAACCACGAAGCGTGGGAATGGTTTTACAAAGTGGTTGGGGACAGAAGATGCACGATTGTGGACACATGGTGGCAGACAGGTAAATGGTGGTACCATAAAGCATTAACATTGTATGACTGCAGTGTTCTCCCCAGCGCCTTTTAGTTGGGCGCACCACCCGGCACTTTTCAGTAACCTCCTGGCTGTTTTTGGGTGGTTACTGATGAATTGGGTCATATTAGAGGGGCTGCCACCCACCTACAATTTCTTCCCACCCAGCTTAAAATAATTTCAGGGTTGAGCGCTGGACTGTATATGGCTAGGCCCCATTCACACCAAATTCACTGTAACATATGGCAACAAATTAAAACTGAATGTGTGATCAATATAGGGATAATTTCATTCAGCAAGGCAACACAATAAGCCTGATTTAATAAAGCTATCCAAGACTGGAGACGATAAACTATCATAGGATAACCTGGGTAATCCAGCAAATCTGGAATTGATTTCTTAAAAGTAATTTGCTATCATTTAGCAAACTTGGAATAGATCCATTACAGGTTTGCTGGATTACCCAGGTTCACCCATTACTATGTTCTCCAGTTTTAGAGAGCTTTGATAAATAAGGACCAATGCACCAAGCTTCTGAATACATGTTTTGCAGTGTCCTAAAGTTAGGTGCTTTGTATTGCTTTGTAGATATATTTTGGGGTGTTATTTTTGTAGCATGAACCCACAATACCCCCCCACAGTGCATCATAATGTGGGTCATGGCACGTGTTCTGAAGTGTACATGCCTTTATACAGCTGTGTGTGTAATCTGAGATTTAGCATTTTAGCTTTGTAAATCCTTTTTAACAGTTAAGTTTTATTGCTGTAAACATTCGCTTGCTGCCTGAAAACTGTAAAGATTTATATATCATGAGAAAATTGATAAAAAATTTCCATTAAGTGACCTTCAAACAAAAATGATTGCCAAACAAAGTGTCACATCTCTTAAACATGGAAACTGTTCTAGACAAGAAGGGGACTGAAGATGTTGGAAATAAAATGCATCCACGATTGCCCATATTTCTTTTAAAGACTAAAATTTCCTGCTGCTGATGCATTTGTGGCTAAGCATATATTGGAACGTGAGAAGTGCGGAAACATGAGGAATATTCAAAATTGAAATCAAGAATGGTGAAGGACTCAGTTATATTAATTTGCTATATGAGATTAGGCTGTTCAGGTAGCAAAGTGAATTGTCATTCTGCAAGGAACTTTTTACTTAGTTTAGTGAATGTGGTAAAAATTAATTTTGCAAAGAATACCCAATCCCATGCAAGGAAAAAGGAAAATCAAACATTGTTTTTGCTTGAGTAGATTTATTGGGTAAAGTCAGAAGAACTCACCTCATTCAATAGGATAAGTGAAATACCCCTTGGACAGCAATAATACACTTTGCCTAAACTCCTTTAGTCAGCCCTACTACTAAATAATGAAGGAACCCTATGCAAGATCCAATAGTCAAGGAGCAAATGAAAGGTATTTGCTGCTGGGGATACGGTATAATATAGCACAGCTTGTTTATTATTATTGCAAATTTGTTTGTAGCTATATAAAATCAAGGAAACCCATCTTCTAATTGTTTGTCTGAAATGTTAATGATGCAGATCAAATGGTGGCCTACAATTTAATGCCAGCTTGTTAGGACTTTCAAGCTTGTTAGTAACATGCTGTTCTTGTAGCATGGCTCCCAAAATAAATTTGCATAATTGGAACCCACCTAAATTTAGTAACATTAACCAAATAAACAGTTGGGAATGTAGGCACGTGAGTTGTACTTCTATTATTCGGGCTGCATTTGCTGGCTTCTTTTTATAAAATATATGATGATGGGAGAAAGGGCCTAGGCAGCTGACAAATCATAAAGTGTGGGATTAGTTCAGAGTTTTTGATTTTAGAACAATTGTATAGCATGTAGACTGTGCAAAATGTAGTGACCAGTCCAGATTTCCTCCTCCACCTCATCCCTGGTTTTAAACCCACAGGGTTCCTACTTTTAAAAGTACCCAATATGGCTTGAAGGAGCTCCAATAACATTTTTGACAGTGTTTTCCAGAGCATCCACCAGGGCACAAAAAACACCCCTTGCTCAAACTTTACCTTGTCACTTACCTACATCTAGACCTTCAATTGAAAAGTAAAAGCAATCAAAAAAGCAACATTTTTTTAATTGTTAAATCTTAATCTAACTTTAAGCCCCCCCCCCCACACACATATTTTATCAATAAGGAAATGAGAGTGGTATATACATTGATTGAGTCAGGCAGATTTCTAGTTCTTTCCCTGAAACTTTATGTGATAAGAATGTATAGTTGGTAATGTTTAACCCATACAAACCTTTTGTAAAATAACTTGTCACTTTACCCCTAGCCCATAAAGTTCATTCACATTTGCCAACATCTCAGCTAAAAAAGGAATTTTACTGTCAGCTATTTGATTCATAAAAATGCTATTTCATGCTCCAGCTTTGAACACTTTTTTAGGTGAACAGAATACATGGTTTTTATGCTGTTCAAATATTTATTTAACCTATCTGTAAAGTTCAATCGCCAAAAGTTGTAAAAAAAAATATTATCAGATTTAAATGACTGGTCTTTCTCTCATTGTTTAACCCTTTAATATTTTTAATTCCTCAAGTTTCTGTATATTAATACCTTCAATCCAACTTGAATCACATTTGGTTGAGGAATCTGACCAGATTTGTAAATTCCAAGTCAGAATTGGTATTTTTTTTAATGAGCCATACTATATATGTCAATGTCAAATCAGAATGTGGATTGCTCAAAGTTTCAGACAGGTTGGAATTGTTCCAATCTGAGTTAGATTTGGCTCCAGTTGGAACTATCCAACCACCACTGCCACCACACAGTAACATGGCTAAAACAACCAGAATCTATAATATATTGAGTGGCATTTGTGTTACATTTTTTAAATTGCTGCAAGTGCTCAGATCAATATGGTGCCCATCATAGAGAACTTGCTGTTTGACATTATAGGCACTGTGGGATGTATGGGTAGAGTGTAAACAATTACAGGTAGTTGCTGGGTTAAGGACATCCGACATATGGAGGACTCCTAGATACAACAAAATCTTTTGCTAAACACAGCTGAGGTTGTGAGTGATCCTAGGGGGTGAGCTCTTTCTGCAACCTCTTGTAACTCTTTAATGACCAAGACAAACTCTGCAGTTGTTTCTTTTTTGCATATCAAAGCACAGCTTGCTCCAGAAGTTATTAAATATCTAGGCTACATAAAGATTTTTTTTTTTGCTTTGTGAACTCACAGTGAGGATTTTATACAGTAACTGACACCATGCTGCCTAATATTATGTTAGGACAAACATCTGTCCTAATTGCTTTTATTAAAATAATTTACCTGTTCCGACTTACATACAGATTCAACTTAAGAACAAACTACAGTCCCAATCTCGTATGTAACCTGGGGACTACCTGTACAAAATATTGAAGTAAAGGACCCCACTATCGGCTGGAAATGTTTTTTTTTTTCATAATTGATCATTGTTGGTGCAAAGATGAATGCATTGTCCAAATTTTCATCGCTACTAGAGTACAGGATTAGGTGGGGTGCACTCAAGGACCTTGTCCCAAAACTGCCTATAACACATTACAATATTATAGTATGCATGCATCAAACAATAAAATGTATATGATGCTGTAGATACAGATATCTAATGCCAGTTTCCTTAACTTATACTACAACATTCAGCTGTCTAATTTAGACCTGTGACAAAAAAGTGATTTGCTTGTAATACCCAATTTTTAGATTCTCCAGCAGTAATCGATTTTCATAGCTGTAATATAAACATATAAAATTACCTGTGGCTCCAAAAACAGCAGAATAAAAATCTGACCTATCCACCCTTGATTTAGAATCCAGAGTGTCCCTCTCTTAATCCACTGGACAAAATTAATTTGGTGAAAGCTTCTTTGTAAAAAAAAAAAAAACAACAATTAACTGCAAACCTGTCATTTATTCCTCTTTGTTATGTTAAAGAAACATGCAAATGCATGGGATAGGGATTGGGATTTGTTGTTGAATACAGTATGATGCATTTAGAATAAACTCTAAACAAAAATAAATTTATAGTAAAAGTATCTTTTAGCCTTCACAATGAGAAGGGGGTTAATTGTCATTACAGAGGGATAAGCATCATACGTATTAACCATCTCTGCCTTCCAAGGGACCTACTGTACCAATTACAGTTGAGCTTTGTTTAAGGAGATTTGCAGCGATTAAGTTACGGTAATTAGTTAGGTCTCATTTGCATGTACTTAGTCAAATTAATTTGCAGAGATTTGTTTAATATCTTTTTAATTTGTTAAGTGGTCCACGTGGATTCAGATGAATATTGTTTTCAAACACAACCTACAAACTAAACAATATGACAATGTTTTCCCTGGGATACAATTATATTGGCAGCTTGGCTACAAATAGTAGTTTAATGTATTAAAGGGTCCAATTAGGACTGACCCTGGTAGGGGAAGTCTCTGAATGTATCTAATTCTGATCTTCTCAGAATAAGAATGATTAAGATTTGCAGGCAGCGTAATCTCAGGATGCAGATAATGGGCAGCATATCCTAATGCTGTGTAATAAAAGTAATTTGGTGCCCCAAAGCTCTTTATATATTCACTTTACTGATAAAGCAATGGATAATTCCCTAGCTGGGATAAATGAGTTGACTTCTCTGAGGCTTAGATAATTGCTCAAAATGGCTGTTTAGATTGTGACAGTGCATTTGTTTATTTTGTGGATATGTCATATTATATAAAAGTAATAAAAATGAATCAGATAAAGCTGAAAATTCCAATCTAAGATGTAAATACAATAAACTATCCCAGCAAACCTTTCATAAAAGCATTATGTTTTACCTTCATTGATGATGTACTGCTAAAAAATGCCAGCTACCTGTCCCCCTTACTTATTAAGTGGCTTTAATATTTAGTATTACTAGTATAGACCAGGTATGGAGCATTTAGTTGCCATTTCCTGGCAGCCATGCTGATCCGTTTGCATCAGTAATTTCCTGTTCACTGATCCAACAATAATTAGAATTCCTGAATATCTTACAAAGTTTTGTAGTTCAAAATGTATAAAAGCCACTGAATGAGTATGAAAGCCATTATAAAGTATAACATTCAGATATTAAATATTTCCTAAAAGAGGTCAGCAATGGCAGCCAATGCACGGCTCTAATGACAGTTTAATAAACCAGGCAGCTCAGTGGCTTAGCTCTGATTTCTTGCAGTAGATCCCTGGCATCGCTTTTTATAGGGTACTTATAAAGTAGTTTTTTAGACACATCTATTAAATATTTATTAAAATGCCATTACTCTTAGCCAAAGTTATTATTCATAGGAAAATTGAATAGGAAAATATCCACTGTAAGAAAATACTGTTATGAGGTGCAAAGCTTAGGGGAAGTCACAGAGAATAGCTAGTTACCAGTGACATGACTATGGACTATAAAGTGCTGCCTAATATAATGGCACCATCTATAAACAAGTTATTATTTATAATAATAATAAATATTATTGGCTCAGGGGTTAGCACTCTGGCCTTTGCAGCGCTAGGTCCTAGGTTCTAATCCCAGCCAGGACACTATCTGCATGGAGTTTGCAGGTTCTCCCCGTGTCTGTGTGGGTTTCCTCCTACATACCAAAAAAAAAAAAAACGCGCAGTTAGGTTAATTGGCTTCCCCCTAAATTGACCTTAGACTACATTAATGACATATGACTATAGTAGGGACATTAGATTGTGAGCTCCTTTGAGGGACAGTAGTAATAATAATAATAATAATAATAATAAATAATGCTATAAAAAAACCCATAACTTTTGATTTGCTTTTACAGAGACTGGTGGAATCTGCATCTCACCTCGCCCCTCTGAGCAGGATGCTGAAGTTATCCCTGGTATGGCTATGAGGCCTTTCTTTGGCGTTAAACCCACACTTCTAGATGAACAGGTAAGTGACCATATAAAAAAATAATTAAAAAAAGTTTGCCCAGACAGTTATTGCAGTAGTGTACTCTAACTTCTAAAAAAAAGTGTGATGATACAGCTTAATTTTATATGTATGAAATTGTTACTGTAACAAAGATGCCTTAAGCCAGTTCGATGGATGTCATATGAATGTCTCTGGGTTTTTTCTAATTATTTACAGTGAAAGATAGATGAATGAATGAGTGCTGTGCTGTTCAATAGGTACGAGAGGGGGAAGGACAAGCAAGCAAACCCTGATGTGCTCTCTTTCATAGGAAAGTACAGAGGTTGTTGCCAATGAATGGATATAAGTCAGGGGACTGTATACCTTTCTGATTTTCAGACAAACACAGCGTTCATCTCAGGTGATAGTCATAGTTTTAGTGGAATGGACTGTGGCTGTTAGCATTAGGGCACCCAAGAGCATATTATGCAGTGGTCAGCATGGTTAGCTCAGTGGTTAGCACTCTTTGCAGCTCTTGGTTCCAGTTTTAAATCTTGGAAAGGACACTATCTGCAGGAAGTATGTTCACCATGTGTTTGGTGGATTTTCTCTGGGTACTCCAGTTTCCTCCCATGTGCCAAAAATATTTAGTTAGGTTAATTGGCCTCCCCTCAAAATTGTCCTTAGACTGTAATAATGACATATGACTATGGTAGGTATCAGATTGTGAGCCCCTTTGTTAGTTAGCTGTTAGTTACATGACTATGGACTTTGTAAAGTGCTTTGCAATGTCGGTGCTACATAAACACTGTGTAATAATAATAATACATATATGGGTGGTAAGTTTTCTTGTTATAAGATGGCTTCTTGCATTTTTTGAACCTGAGACCCTCCTTGGCTTTTAGACTACCGAAAAGATTGTGAGGGCTAGTGACACAACTGGTTAAAATCTGCTTCTTCTTCTACAGCTTAGAAGAATCTGGGCCTCCTTTAGGCTTCATGAAATAGATATATTTATTACTGCCTGGGTATGTTAGTCCAATACCCATCCCTTATAGCAGCATACCTCTTTATGTATGGGACACTCCTAACATGTGGGGCCCTAATGATGCCTATAATATTCTGCTCTAGCTCTTAGGATCATTTGATATTGGTATATATATTGGTTTCAGTGTTTTACATGTGTCTTTTTCACTCTATATCTATTCATTTAGGCTTTTTGTAGCATCGTCATAACTTTTTATTTCAAAGGTAGTTAACATGAAATGGTATTACAATAAAGTTTAAACTCAGTGTAAGAAAAAAAAATGTGTCAACAATTCCTACAAATTGAGGATAATTATAGATATGTCTATGTAGTATGATCTTAGCCAGTTAAGGGAAATTGTTCTTTATTGGCATCCCTAGGGTAAGATCGTTGAAGGTGGTGATGTCTCTGGTGCTTTGTGTATCGCACAACCATGGCCAGGTATGGCAAGAACCATCTATGGAGATCATCAAAGATTTGTGGATGCGTACTTCAAGGCATATCCAGGTATACATTTATGTGATAAACTTACAAAAATGTATATTGATCAAACATTTTATTACAAACTGCAGTATGTGGTTAGCACTTTTTAAACTTCACTTTATTCAGTGCTTGCTTATGGTTTGCTTATTTCTCATGTCTCCTTGGAAGTCCTCTGGGGCCTCCAATTTTAATCACTAGTAGGCCAGTTGGCTTCAATCGAAAATTCCACACTATGGTCTATCCAAGTGTATATAAATGTAGTAAGAGAATTAGGAACAGTGAGGCAGGGACTGTAAGTGTAAATGGTGCAAGTTATAATGCAAAGTAAAATAAATAAACAAATAAATAAGGAAATTTGCCTTGGACTCATCTTGATAAGGTTCTTTACCTACCACTGGATTTATAATTATGTTTAGTTAGCAAGGCTATAGAAACTTATGAATCAATTGAGAAAAAGGTAGAAGACAAAAAGTTTCAAAATTTTAGGGTTTTTAAATTGAGGTCAGAGTGAAGAACCAGGATAACTACCAGGGGCAGGAGCACTACCACCTTAGTCACCATATTAAGCATTACACCTAATATGATATTTGTGCCAATAATATGAAGCAAGGAACCTAGGGAGTCGCCTCTTCTGAGTTTCCAGTACAATTAAACCCTTTCTTTACCTAACTCTTCCATACCTTCCACCTGAAGGCTAGGAAGATCACCACATGCTATCTCTTTGTATAACCCAGATGGTATAAATTAGGGCAAATTATTCAAACAATCATGTTGACTACTATAAATTAGTAATATTACTTTTGGAACTAAACTCCTTGCTATAGCTGAATTCAGAGATGAGAAGAAATATGTGCTTGCACATATGGCTCATGAAATATATTTCTTTTACCTTAGCCTAAATGGACTGTTTGTATTCAACCTGATTGCTATCAGGTCTATCATAATATTAGGTCGTTTGTAATTCAATTAAGGAATTCTTAGGTGCTGAAAGATAACTGAAACTGTCCAAACAAAATTCCACATAAAAATTATTTCATACATTTCTATAACTTAATGCTTTGTCATGAGCATTGTTTTTTTTAATGTAACCAAAAACCTTAATGATTCAAAAACTGTAAGACCGTTATGTAACACCACAATGATACTGCACTGGTTAATGATCAATACACAGATTTGTATTTTACTTACATTTCACTGCCATTTCTTGAGATTATTGTAATCAGCAATGATAACCATACACTTGATAATGAGACCATAATTAAAGAGAATACTGATAAAAGGAAGACACTTATTTACTAGACCTACATATATCTATATATCTCATATAAATATCTATATATCTATGCACCTCTTTTATGTTTATTGAAAAACACAAAGAAATGTACACGTAGCCTTACATTACATTTAGAGTTATATTAGTAACTATTTAAAATGAGATAAGTTGTATGTACATGTGTGCCGTACAATTCTAACAAAGTGGAATTTTTGCTTATTTTGCAGTTAGGAATGTTGATTGAAAAACAAAAAGGCTTTAGGCTTCCCATAAACAGGTTGAATTTTCAGTTTGATCAAGCAGTTCAATAACTAATTATTAGGATCAATCAATTTGATTGAACAAAATTGAATAATTTCAATTGCAGAATTGAAAGAAACTTGACTCTCCAGGTTGGAAAACTTTCATCAGCTTACAAACTCTTGCTTGATTTCTGTTTAATCAAAGTTTAGAGCATTTGTATGTATACTCATCTTCATTAACTGAGAGACTGAGTACAAATATACTAATCTTTTTTTACATCTTGATTAGTTACAAAGACTTTTTATTAAAAAAAAACAACTTTGTTTTATTAAAAAAAACTCAATCAATGGACTGATTAAGCCAATTTAATCAGTCAACATTTTTGGATTCAATTTAAAATTGTTCAAAATAAATTAGATTCCTGTATCACCCTATTTTCGTATTTTAGTGCTTATAAAATACCGTCTCTGTGGATAACTGGATTTGGTCACTTAAGAGAAAAAAGGGTGTCAAGTTTTTGCAATGACAAGAGTTTTCAAAATGTAAAAAATATTATTTTGGTGATTTGGGGATGACCTTTTATTGTTATATTTTAGGCTACTATTTTACTGGGGATGGAGCTTACAGAACAAAAGAAGGTTATTACCAGATCACAGGTCGAATGGATGATGTAATAAACATCAGTGGGCATCGGCTGGGCACAGCAGAAATCGAAGATGCATTGGTAAATATGAAAAGTGTTAACGTTATTGTTAATGTCAGTTTCATGAACTAATGGAGAATTAAACAAGGAGGCACAAAAGACACCTCTGGTTGGTTTGAATGAAAGTAAAGCAAGTATTTGCTGGTAAAGCTAACATTTTTATAAATTTGTTGATTTGTTCAATCAGGGCAAGATCACTGTAAGTTTTATTTTGGAAAGGAATAAATGATAGAGTACTGTACAGAAGCGGGTAAGCATACAGTATTTACAATGGAGGGATCAGATACAGTGCATACCCTAATCGAATAAGAAAAAGGCAATGTTGTCAAAGTTTACAGTATTAAAGAGGTTTATGCTTCTACTGAAAAATGTTTAAAATACAGAATTTTTTTTTCAACAGCAAATCATGTAACAATAACAGTCATCCTGCACAAATAATTTCTTTGGCAATGCCCATATGGAAGGTGACTGGAATGTAAAACGTATCAATGTTTACATGCTCAGTGTACAGTAACATTACATATGCAGAGGAAGTTACCATTTCCTATGAGAGAATTCAGCTGTGGGTGGGTACAGATACTTCCTCTACTTTCACATTTAAGGCTGCCATATGCTTATATAATTTGAGTTTATATATATGATATATATAGGAAACTTAACCACAGTCAAAGTCATGTTTTCAAAACAATACTTGGGAACACACCAGCTGCTTAATAAATTTGAAAGCACTTCATACGAACAAATTATACTCCATATCTCTCTCTGCTGGCTCAACACAAAAAGAAAAAGACTATACTAAAAGAGACAGAGCACACAGGATGGCACAAGTTTTTTGGATAAAAAAATAAAAATGCACTTACAATATTAAGGCTTCTCAATCACAAGCATATCAACAAGCTGAAGTCTGACATCTAACATCAGGCTTTATACAAAAGATCAGAAGTATTCTATCTAGATTGCAATGAGGAGCAGGGACTGAGCACAGGTGTGGATAAAAGTACCAACACATTTTAGGGAGTGATCCCTTCATAAGAACTAGTATTAAATTTGTTTCTTTAACAAATTCAAAGAACCATTTTCTATCATTTGCAATTATAGATGCTCATAAATACAATGCATATAATCGCTCTGTTCTGCAAATTTGCCTTAAATTTTGAACAAAGTTGGGATTGTTTAGAAACTCTGGCTTTTTGTGTTGCTGCCTGTATCATCATTAATACATGGTAATTGTCACCAGTACATCTACATTCTTTCTGAAAAATATATTTATTGAGGAATAGAACTATGCAACATTTTGATTTTATATAATTACTTTTTAGGATGAACATCCTGATGTTCCAGAAACCGCTGTTATTGGTTATCCGCATGACATTAAGGGAGAAGGTAATTACTTAAATTGTCACTGGTTTATTAAATCTTTTTGGTTTAAATTGCACAGACAGCAGCTTTTGGTTTTCCTATGTTGGTTTATGTATATATTTGACATTGTCATTTTTAAGATATATTGTAATCTATAGTGGTAAGGGTATGGAAGGTCCATCTAGTAAGTGAATTTAACTGATTGTTGTTTTATATTACCGGTATATTAGATTTATGATCATCAAAGTGTTCTCTCCTGTCATTATTATTTGTAGTTCAGTTCTGAAACCAAGGCACTATTCAACCAGACATTTACTTAACAAATTTAGCTATAATGAATCACTAACTCTGTACTAGAAGTATATTAGAATAAATTTGTTTTCCTTGGCTGGGTAAATGAAGTTAGTAGTATGCAATTTATTTTGTTCTGGGAAGCTCTGTACTCAGTAATCATAGTTACCCAGTTTTAATATCTAACTAGGAAAATGGAGTGTGGTGGTGGATCATGAGAGAGACACCTTTTATACTTTAGTTTTTAAGTAACATGCATATTAAGTTTAGGTAAATTGGTGTCAAGGCAAATTGTAAATATTTGATTATAAACCAATCTGTGTCTCTGTTTAAATCCAAAAAGGAGAAGAAAGAATCAAAAGAATGTCTCTTTACAGCAACTTTTTCAATATAAAAGACACATTATATTTAGCAAAAATCACATTATCTTAAATATTTTGGACTATACACAGCATACATTTGCAAGGATATACACTCCTATCTCAAATTGAACGCATATTAGTAGGCAATCTCCATTTTACCAACACAATTCGACGTAAGGCTTCTACAGGAGAGGTTAGAAAGCATTTTGGTGGATTTGAGGTATGAAGATTAGATAGTTGAGTGTGTCAGGTAGTTCAGTATAATGAAGAGTACTAACAGGCTCAGCCAGATAATTCAGATGATGGTAGATTGAGCAGTTCCGTTAAATAATCAAGCTCTTAAATGGAGGTAGTCCAAATAGAGAAACTTTTTCTATTGAGAAATATAAATGATAGGATTCTTTAGGGCAGGGGGTATCAAAACATTGGATTTATAATTTTGAATATGAATTGCAGCTGGCCCGCCGCTGCATTGAGCTACTACAATTCCCGGCATCACTCGCGTCTATAGACCAGTGGCCTCTCTGCCTATGCGTGGCCCCGCATTGGACTGTTTTATAGACGCAGGGAATTGTAGTAGCGGCGTTGTTTCCATGAAGAGGGAGTTCCAGCCACTCATAACATTAAGCCCCGCATTTTTCTTGACGTAGGGAATTGTTATAGCGGTGCTATTTCAGTTTCAAGTTTGGCCTGCAAATTTGTCTAAGTTTTTAATTTTGGCCCACTGTGTATTTGAGTTTGACACCCCTGGTTTAGGGGAAATCCATATTGCTAAACCATATTGCTAAAATATTGAAGATGGGGTTACAGAAGTTACTTAATCTGGAGAAAGTTTCAAGAGTTCTGTAATGTCAGAGTATAGAGCTGCCTTTGACTGGCAATCCAAAAAGTCTTGGCTAGAATTTTTCTCTAGAGGTTGGCATACGGGAAGTGTCAGACCCAGGTCAACATAACAAACTTTCTGGTCCTTTTTTAGGGAAATGGGTCTTTCTTTTGAGACCATTTTGAGCTTCTATTGCATCTATATGCATCTATTGCTATCTATATGCATATATTTAAATTTAATAGAACATGGGCGAAAACATTGAAAAAATCATTCAGATGGAGCAAAATTTGTTTACCACTGCATGGAAAACACTGTAAAATGTGCGAAAATAAATAAAAAAGTGACAGTTCACATTGCATTCTCAATCCTTCTAAATTGCATTATAAATTTCGATCAGAAGACTTGTGTACATGAGTACTCTTTAGCCACCAGAATATTAGCCACCCAAAGGGAACCCCCTTTCTTCTATAGCTATTGGTGCTGACAAGTGGACTTCTCTCCTTCATCACCTGTTTCCGGTGTAGAGAAAGGCTTTTTGGTTACTGAAAAGCTTGCAATTTCTTTTCTGCTCAGTGTATGTTTGGTACATGCATTAGGGTGGAACTAAACCCACACTACTCATCTATACCCATTCCATTGCTGCCATTTTTCTTCTTTTTCTTTCCCTCTTTATGAAAACTAGGAATTCCGACTAGAGAGGATAGACTGTCAGGAGAGAAACTGAGTAATCCAGTTTTTCTTAAAAATCATGTAGTTGGCAAATGTTTTAAATCCTGGACCAGATCCATTCCAGGTTTGCTTGATCACCCAAGTTCTCCCATGATAGTCTTTCTCCTCCAGTCTTCTAGACCTTTAATGAATCAGGCCCTTTCTATACATTAAATAACTATCCTCTGATTACACATCTGTACAGAAGCACTTACTGGTATTCCAGTGGTATATAATACACACCCATTCTAAAAAAAAAAAACATAATTTTTAACATAAATTCTAAACTTACAGGTAGTTAGCACAACAAAAAAATAGTAAAAAGAGTAAATTTTTAGCAAGCACTGGTAGGATAAACTGCCCATATAAATGACAAGATTGATTGTGAACAATACATTTGTACATCCTATGAAATAATAAAAAGCATGGTTAGGGTGATGATGGCAGTGCGCCTGCTGTGCTGACATATTACCAATTCTAGTGATTTAGTATGACAGTGAATGCCAACAACAGTAGCTAGTGCATAAAAATATAAAACCTGGTGGAAAAGTGGAAAACAGGACAAATGCCAACATTGGTTATTAATCTGTCATTAAAAATTAGTTCAGATATTCTTACATTACCATTACTTGTACCATTTACAGATCATTAGTTTGCTGTTGCTAAGATCTGATATTTAAAAGTAGCTATAATGTTACTGTACCGCATACTAAATGGCCCTTTCTCTGGTCCCTGAGACAAAGGAGACTCTTGGCCAGTTCTACAAGCTGCTGTGAAGCTTTAAAGCTTTCTTATCGATATTCATATTGCCGGCGTCTTGTGAATTAGTAAAGTACCCAAGTATAACATGCCTCTCATTCCACCCAATTGTATGCCTTCCAGGCACAAAATGTGCAGGTTAATAGGCGACTATGGAATTTTTTTTATTATATGGGTACTTTTACTGTCCAATAATGGGTAAGACTGGGGAACTCACTCTGGATAAGAATGTCCAAGGGATTGCCACTCCAAAGAGCCACCTAAATTGTCCACAACTTGTTAACATTTGCCAGCAGCCTGTTGTCTTGTCTTCCATTGCAGTGAAGGGAGTCCCTGGTGTGCATGCATAGATGGTACTCTGCCTGGCTGCACTGAGTTTAATGCAGTGACTGTGCATAGATATGCAACAAAAATAAAGTTAATTATTCTATTATCAGTTTGTATGTTCTATTACCAAAATGCTCAGCACAGGGGGATATGGACCTAAAGTATAGGTGTACATAAAGCGCACTAAATGGGCATCCCATATTACATACCTCAACAGTTCCTTGCAATGAGAATATTGAGTATTGAGTCCGCTTTATACTGTGCATTAATTCTTCTTGTGCTGTGAAAGCTATTAGGAGCAAAATGTTAGTCCAAAATAGTCGCACATATAGTGTTCCATCTGTATAAGTTAATTAAGTATGTAATATACTCCATGCCATTAAATTATAGGTGTGGTGACACCTTGTTTGAATTTGAGCAATCCCTAATATTGAAGACAGGGCTGTAAGTTGACATCATGCATGTGCGCAATAGAACAATTTTGGACTTTTGTACAACAACCATCCTTTTGTGACGTCTTTGTGAATCTTTTTGTAGCGGTCACTGCTAGATTGTGCAATTGGGGACTGTATGGGGTAAACTTTTAAAGTTATCACTAATTGTACATTGTGCCATTTCAAAGGTGCAGTTGACTGCAGTGGTCTAACAGCAATTCGCTATGTGTCTGAAAGGGGCACATTTTTTCACAGCTAGTATGATAGGGGCCTTTATGTATTTTATACAGATGGTTGTTTTTTTTTTACAGCATAATTGGGCAGTCTGCATGATTCTGGCCAAGTTGTCTGTTAAGTGTTTACATATACAGTGGTTCAGGTGGTAAAGATTGCCCATCTCTGCCCAACAAAGTAAAATGTAGAACACTTATCAGCTACAACACACAATGTCAGTTTAAACTTACAGTATATCAATACTGGGCTGCATGTATCTCAAGGACAGTTCAGTGAGGTTTTTCAGGCTACTAATGCACAGAAACTTCTCATTATCAAGAATATAAGCTTATAATTAACTTGTCATAAAACTGTCTAATCTCTGTCTCCTCTACAGAGCTAGAATCATAAATAATTATCACTAAGTTCTTCTATTGGCAGAATTCCTTATGTGTTTTGTTACTGAATGGTGTGTTAGGTATTATTGGCTGCTTTGTTTAATAACAGGTTCTACTCAAACTTTCTAAACTTGTAACTCATTCCTAGGAAATGTTGGAATATTCATCATTTACAGTGCTGACAGCTCATGGAAACCTATGACTTCCACTGTAGTGATAGGGCAGTTAATATTTTACCAAGTCATGCTAGAGCTTGATAACAGCTCATTGTTGCAGCTATTAAAATGCATATATTTCTTATATCACACACCTGGATTGTTGCCATTAACTCCAGAAGACCTGTTCAAAAATTCACACTTTTCTAGCTGTGCCTCTTTACAAATCTTCCTGGAGTAGTTTTACACTCTTGCACACAGATTAATAAGTGTGAAAACAGTTCGGGGATTCCTGTTTTGTAAGTTAGTTTTACTGATTTATAAAGACTTTCCCACTGCGGACAATTTGCTCAACATTACCCCTGACATTTTACCAGGTATTATAAATAGAGGAAAACTGGAGATGGACCTTTCATTCAGGTGGTATACTGTCATTTTTTTTTTTTGGCAGTCTATTAACCTTTTCTTATTATCATTGCATTTTTTCCTGGTCACCTTTTATAAAACTGGTAAAAACCAAGTAAGGCAAAACAAAAACTATTTTGCATTACTAATGCATAAACAAGCCCAATGATGAATTCATCTTCAACTTGTGCAAGTCCACGTTGATCTAATGCACATGAGCAGATCCACAGCCCATTTGGCACTCAACCAACTGGCCTGATGGATTTGCCGATCAGTAATCAGTCAGAAGTCTATAAACGTGGCATACATGAGTATATTATTCTGTCCTTTGGATGGTGGGGTGGGCATACAATACAGAACAGATATAAACTCTTGATTGCTCATACACATGACACAAATGTTGTACTTTTGATTTATATTTATATGCCCACAGGCTGGGGGGCACAATATTCATACCTGTGCTAGCCTCAGGGCTGCATTCTCAGTACACTTCATTCTCTGAGTAGAAGCATACAACCCAACCTACCCCATATTATCATATGCACTCTATTACCACCTAAAACAGTCATCTAAGCCATATAGACATATGGCTGACCGCAGTGCCAGTGCCAATGTCTAAGTGACTACTGGATTTTATGATTAAGGTACCTTCAAGTAGAATTGGTATCAGATGTGTCTCATTCGTTAGGAGTTTCAGCAATACCACCAAGGTATCCTAATCCCCTGAAGAAGCCTTGCAGGGCGAAACATGTGGGGTAGGAAACCAAGTCTTTGTTGTAAACTTAACTCGATGTACCATAGAATTAATTTTTTATGATAAGACTAGTGCATCAATGTTAGCCTAGGGCTAAGTGTAGATGGCTATTGTCTAGTTTTCTAGGATGTGTAAATAAACATTGGAATTTTAAAAAAAAAACATAATCTTGCCCCATAAAAGCCTACTTTTTTCTTTCTTTCATATCATTCCCTACACTTCATTCTCGTTTAATCAAATTTAAATTGTGACATTCTCATTAGCAGCTTGACAAAGTTCTATTTTAAAACTACTGCCACATGGTATACTGTAAATGGTGATTGAATTGATAAAGGGAGACAGACTAAAGGTGCGTACACACTTCCAATTTTTATCGTTCAAAACGAACGAACGACGAACGATCGATTGTGCAAAAATCTTCGTAAAAAAAGTAACCAACGACGCCGACGAACGAGGAAAGTCGTTGGAAACGAACGACCGGACCGGCGGATCGGATTGGACGACGATCGTTGACCATCGTTCGTGTGTACGATCGTTCGTTGATGGTCCATGGTCTGAGCATGCGTAATGAACGAATGTTCGTTCACTTTCCTGTCGTGCACATAGTTCCTCTATCGCTCAAACGATCGTATCTATTGTGTGTACAATATCTACGAACGATCGTGTCGTTATCTCTATGTGCAGGATCGGTGCTATACGATCGTTCGTAGATATCGTGCAGGATCGTTCGTCGTTCGTTTTCCAACGATAATAATTGGAAGTGTGTACGTAGCTTAACAGACAAGAGACATTCTGTAGATTCTAGTTCTTAAACCACCAGTGACAGCTGCGTTCCAGCACAAAGTCCAAAATCAGATTTCAGGCATTCATACCTTCTACAATTTGCCTTATCTGAGCATGAAATAGAGGAGAATGTAAACAATTTTTTTTTTTCTAAACAGGTTTAGTCTGTTCACTTAGCATAATGAGTTATCAATTGCAAGAGGTAGATCACTTAGTTTAGTGAATGTATTAAAAAATCCACTTTGCAATAAATGACCAATGAATGAATCATATGTAAGTAAATGTGATGTGTGAATCGGGAAAAATCCCCAAGCATAAAAATCTGTATACCTTTGACAAGGGCAACATTAATGGCTAAATGATTGGGTCAAGGCACCTATGCCAAATGGCAGGTCTTGTAGTGTGTTCCCAGTATTTAGTGATTTGCACCTACCGAATGTGGTCCAAGGAAGAACAACTGGAGCCAATATCATGGGTGACCAAGGATCATTAATGCTAATGGGGTATGCTAGCCCTTTCTGATTCCGCTGATACTGAAGCACAAATTGCCTAAAAACAAACCCATTTAAAGAAAAGAGTAGACTGCAAAACCCTAAAGGAACCAGGACATCATCAAAACCAAAAGGACACAAATAAATTTAGGGAGCTGGAGCCTGGGACTCTAGTGGTTAAATACAAAGTTTGCTCTATGTTACTTATCCAAACTAGAATGACTGTGCTGAAGTGTCTGAAGGAGTGTTAATAAAACTGTTATCATGTTGATCATCTTCCAGTGACAGTTTCATTACGTCTTTGAGTTGGGCCATCTAGATCTGACTGTTGGATGGCAGCCATATTGTAATCGGAATTACAGAGCGTCTATTGAATTTGGCAATTGTTGCCCCACAGTTACCTTTTAAAGTCTGAGATTAGAAAGGCAACTGAAAGAGATCATAGTAATAAAAGTGTGAATTGTTTCCAATCATCTAAACATAACAACAACACTTTAAAATTATAAGTTGAATCACCCACATAAAATTTAAGTGGATTGTGCTATTAAATATTACATAATATTTTATTGAGATACTAAACCTTCTTGAGTGTAATTCCAGGGAGTTACATTACTGGAGTGTTTTTTTTTACTTTTATTTACCCTCTTTTATACTGAGGAGTACTAAAGCTGCGTACACACCTGCAATTTTTCTCGTTGGAAAGGATCTTTCACGATCCTTTCCAACGAGAAAAGACTGCACGATGCATGAACGATGCTGTACATACAGCACCGTTCATGCTCTATGGAGAGGGGAGGGGGAGAGCGACGGAGCGGCACCCTGCTGCGCGCTCTCCCCTTCCCTTTCATTAGGATCGGTCGTCGTCCATCGTCCATGGATCCGCCAGGACGGTCGTCGGACGATGGACGACGACCGACTGTACACACGGCAGATTTTCGCCCGATAATTGGCCGATACCGATTATCGGGCGAGAAAAATTTGCCGTGTGTATGCAGCTTTAGTCACACACTCAGCTATAGCAGGATATAAGCAGTGAAAACAGCTATCCTAATTCCAACACATTGTAGCCATGTTTATCTCAAATATAAAGTAAACCTGTCTTAGGAGGATTATGATGGCTGACATTGCTGACCTTCAGAAAGTGCTAATTGCATGCCTGTCATACACATATACTAGCTTCAGTACTTTATAAGACACTTACCTGGAACAAGCATGCAGAACATGAAAGTCAAAGTAAAATGAAAAGTCCTTATCTTTCCATTGTTCTGTGTTGGTGGCGCAAAGTAGTGAAGCCACAGATTTAGTATCAAAGTAAAAACACTATCACCTGCACTGTGCAATGGTGGCCATAGTTCTTTCAGGGAGGTTTTGTTACCATGATCAAAAGAATACATTAGTGAAGATATCACATATGTGGGTGCACCAAAAAAGGAAAATATTCAATTAGTCAAGTGAGAAAACCTTTCCCATTTGATTTTGTTCTCAGTCTAATTACCTGGGTTCCCTTTACTTTGCACTGAAGGTATTGTAAGTTAAGCTAAAAACTTCTACAGTAGCTCTCTCTCAAGGTAGTTACCCAGTGAATGAATGGATAATGTCATAAATAGGCCCTGTACCCCGTCTATTGACTGGTAGGAGAGCTTTAAAATGTGCCATCCCTGACCTCCGTAGCTGCTTGTAAAGTGAAGCAATTCATTCTCAAAATTCTCCTGTCTTTCTTTCCTCTTCAGTTGTCCCTTTTTAGGTGAATATATATATCTCAATATTAAATTTGCTACATGAGCTACAAATGCCAGGCTTACTTTAATATCTTGAGAATAATATCTGTGTATTATATATATATCTGTATATATATATATATATATATATATATATATATATATATATATATATACATTTATGTGCTTGCTTTCCTTCTTTGATGTAATTGCTTAACACAATCTTTTGTTATTAATGTTTATTATTAAAAGTGAATTCCTCTCTTCTGTTTCATAGGTGCATTTGCCTTTGTTGTATTAAAAGATGACGTAAAAGGAAAAGAAATCGATATTATAAAGGAGCTTAACTCAATAGTCGCCACAAAAATAGCAAAATATGCCGTCCCAGACCACATTCTGGTGAGCATGTGCTAAGGAATTCTAAATACTGTAATAATTCTGTATTTTGAGCATCTTTGTTAATGATAACTTTAGTATAGCTAATAGCAGTTAGGAACATTCAGCTTGATTTATTTTGTAAAGTTGAGTTAACTGAAGAAATGACCCTGGATCCCTAAAGTGTATGACACTGTGGTGGCACCAAAGGTCATTTTATCAGAAAACTGGGTGCATCTTGCTTCCATTAAGGAACTAGGCTCAGGGTGGGCAGTATTAGGGGCAGGTGCTGTAAGGAGACCTCTAGATGGGTGATAGAAGAGCCGGCTGTTAGAAATAACACAGGTGAGAGCTTAGGTAGGTAGGTATATGCGTTAAATAATGTGTAGTATTTATTTAGTGTTTGTATAGGTGTGTTAGTGTATGCAGAAATAATCGCAGGACTTCTGAGGGGGTTCAGATAAGGCACCCATCTGGGACTGTAATAAATCCACGTCCTGCATAGCTGAAGTGTAATGCCAACTAAACAGAACAATACTCAATTAGTTAGCATAATTCTGTATAACAGTACTTTACTATAATGCTAATCTACTGTTACCACCATTTGAGGTTCCAGCATTGCTGAAGGTGAAAATAATGGGTAGGATTACAGTCTGGCAATAACAGGCTAATGCTAGGTAAAGACTTTTTGTTTTTGGGAATGGGGTGGCACTCAAAGTTGCTGCTGGTTTGCTCACTGATATCTAGTTATGGCCCTGGGTACATTTAAAGGAATGTGTTAGTGCCTTTTGCCTGTTCTCAGACCATGGTATGGCAACAAATTCCATGGCAAGGTTAAATCCTACAAAACTCAGAGTAACTACGAAACATGTGAAAGCTGCTTTTCTCTGGTGACCTGCATTCTTAAAAATACCTTGGAATAAACAAGTCAAGAAAACAAGAAAATATGAGACTTACTTTTACTTAATGAACAATACTGTAGATTTGTAACGCTATTTTTATTCCTTAGATCGTGAAACGCCTTCCCAAAACTCGCTCAGGGAAAATCATGCGTCGAGTACTGAGGAAAATCGCTACAGGTCAGACTGATGATCTTGGAGATATAACCACCTTGGAGGATCCAGGAATTATTACAGAGATACTGGAATCATACAGCAAATACAAATCCGAACAGAAAAGCAAGTAACTGAGGAACACCACTTTAATGGAGATAAATTACAATGGAACCATCTGTTAACTTCTACCATTGAAAGCCCAGCAACGCTAAGCTAAACTACCTGTACTTTCTATTAACAAATCAAATAACTTATTGGTTGTACATTAAAAGCAAAACCGAGCCGTATGATAGTTAATGTGCCAAAATGCATTCTCCTTTGAATAAGGAACTCCATGTAAATACAAGAAAAAAATCAATCCTACAAAAAAAATGACCAGCATTAATTTTGATCTTAATTTTGATCTTGCCTTGTGTTCAGTGTTAATGGGGCAGAGACTGTGCATGGATAATAATACCCATATGAAAGACCACAAACGTGAAATATACTTATTTATTATTAAAATACTATAACATCATAAACAATATCAATTGTGCAGTCTTTTAAAAGGAATCCATCATGTATTATACTGCTTTTATATAGTTTACTACCAAATTAATTCTCTGTTGCTCTGTCCTTCAAACAATGGTTCCACAAACAGCACCATACAATACAAGATGCAAGACATCATATATCATAAACAACAGGTATGGTGTGATATTGTTATTGTTTATCTGTTGCACTTTTGTAACGACACCTGTAACTTCCATCCAATCACGGGTACGTTTATACAATGTATTATCGGAACTCTATAATGATGTTAGATCCTTAGCATTTGCTATTTAGTACCCATGATTTACATTTTAAGGCTTTCTGTAAAAATCTTGATCAATGAAAATTAAAGGTGTCACAATGCACAGCCAAACCAGTGTTTGTTTTAATGTTACAAACTGTAAAGCTGGAACATGATTGGTTGTCATAGTCATTGTATTCAGTGATTTGTAAACAACATTACTGTAAACCAATGCTGTAAAAACATTATTGCCTTATATATGTGGGACTGGTCAAAGAATTTTAACTGATATAAATATTTTAGTAAAAATATTTTATCTGTTACTGTGTTGACTTTTTTTTACAGCTTTTACATTTTAGAATTCAATGTTCTTTATATGATGAGTTTATGTTGCATTTTTTTCAGTAAACTTGAAAAGAATCCATATCCACCAATTACTGTTTCAAATGGCTTCTAACTGCAAACTGGCAGAAGGAGTAGTAATATCTAGTGCAGCAATTCTCAACTAGGGTTCCATGGGACCCTGGGGTTCCTTTAGAGGTCACTGGGGGTCCCTTGAACTGTGGCTGATTGACCTCCCATCTGATTGTATTCTGAGGCCAACACCACTTGGTAGAGCCGGCTGCAGGGTACCATTGATCTTGACTGTAAGGTTGTAGGCAATCTGACCTCCACTATACCAGTGGCCACTGGCCCCCTATGAAATGGTTTTAGAAGGGGTTTTACTAGACCTCCAAGTTATTTCAAGGGTTTCACTTTTGAATCTTTTGAATTAGCAAAACCAATGCAGCCTATAGCTTTATAATAAAACAATAGCTTAGGGAATGTTCACAAAGTAGAATACCTGGGTTGGATACCTTAGATGGAAGATGCCTCCTTAGCAGCATACTAGTTTAGAAGTTGTGTAAACAGGGCTTCACTGCCAAAAATAAAATGTAGCTTTGCAACACATTCCTCATTAGGCAGATATAGTGAATGTTCATACATTAAAATGACCTTTATCTGACCTAAAATATTTTTAAGGTTATAGGCGTTCCGAAACACAGAGCCTTTTGTTATCTACAGGTCATTGTCTTGTCTTCAATTTCATCCCTGTGAAGCTATCTAGGCGTCCCAGGTCCTACATATTGTAAAATAATGAAATATGTGATGCCAAACTTGGAGGGCTTGGTATTTGTACCTTAATTTGTATCTGGAAATGGAATGTCTGGGCCACCCATTCCTTCCAGAAAACTCCTGGCCTGGATCCCAACTAAAGAGCCACAAATGTCTCCCCTCCTATTGTGTGTTACTTCCACCTACTAGATTGTAAGCTCTTCGGGGCAGGGTCCTCTCCTCCTCCTGTGTCACTGTCTGTATTTGTCATTTGCAACCCCTATTTAATGTACAACGCTACGTAATATGTTGGCGCTATATAAATCCTGTTTAATATTATTAAAATCTGCAGCAACACAATTACACATGGACCTATCCAGCCCTTTAATCCCTTCTCCGGGATATGTCAATTTCATTCTACTTCAATATATATTTGACTTCTTTTGAAATAAAGCCCCATCTCAATCCTGTTATTTCACTATCAAATACTAGATATTCAATAGAGAGTAGAGCCTGTGAAACTTGACAATTAAATAACAGGGGAGGGGTATAATATTAACTTTGGCAGAAGTAGTAATACTCCACATACAGCCTGGAATTACAATCCAAGTGGAAACATATCAATTTAAGTGTGGGTACAGTGGTACCTCGGTATAAGTCGGCTTTGGAATAAGTTCAACTTGGTATAAGTCCTGTTTGGACATGAAAAATTTGCTTGGTATACAACCTTTGTTCTAGAACTTGTATAAGTAAAAATGAGTCATAACACCGCGCGCTACTCTTATTTACCTCTCTCGAGACAAAGCCACGACTGCCCACAAGCGTCAGTATGCCAGTTGCTACCATTCAGTGAACAACCCGCACTATAACTCTCTGTGAATTACATAACATCTCCTCCTCCCTTCTCAGCGCCATCCTAGTAGGCACTCCACTCTTCTCAGCAAGGTAAAGTGAGGGTACATTTTTATTTATTTCATCAAATTGCTTTTGTATTTATGTATTTTAGTATTAAGCTGTGTTTAAATTATTGTAAACAGCCCCATCAATGTATAATATGCCAATAACAATCGTTTTTTTTCATGGGAACGGATTCTTCATTTTCCTTTTATTTCCTTTGGTAAAAATGTGTTTGGTATAAGTCCAAGGATCTGGAACGGATTAGGGACTTATACCTAGGTACCACTGTATTTCTAATCCAAACACCTTTACAACTGTCAGACACATGCAGGATTTAAATATAAATGCTAAAAGTTTGCCAGCAGTATGGTCTTTTGTCCAAAAACCGGCTCACTTTTTTATTTTATCAGTACACTGACTGTGGCTCATGTTTTTACAGCCCCAGAATCTGTAATATGAAGCTGGGTGCTGATATCATGTAACTTCAGTGCACATGCATGGTTGTTATATCATCAGTGCCTGTGGCCCCGGGAAAAAAGGAATATACTTTAACGATAGGGAAGGAATGCATGTGGGGAGTTAGAAACCTCACACCACTGGAGAACAACATACCCAAAAGTACTTATGTTGTATTAAGGCAAATCTAGTTTAATTGCACTTTGAGCCAGGTTGGGACCAATCAAGCATAAAGCTTTGCTCAATCTCTTGTTGTGGTGCATGAATAATGGCTAGAATACTTGCAGATATTGGTAGCAATTATGCTCCAAACTCTCTTTAGTGCTATCCCTAAAAGTCTGGGAACAATGATTGGCTGATCCCATTCTTCATCTGAGATCACATAGCTATGTATTCAGGCATGTGGCCCATTTTTTCCAGCAAAGGAAAGTAACTTGGTTCTTTTTATTATCAACTACTTATTCATTTAAATATACAAACATTAACCACTTGAGTCCAGTTTTTAAATATTTTTTTCACCAATTTTGGGGTAAGTAGGTGAAGCTGTGCATATAACTGACGAGTTGTGTTGAAGGATTTTACAGCAAAGTCATTTTTTGTTAGACTAGACAACAAGTGAAGGTTATAGGGTGCAGAACCTGACATCTCAAATACGGGAAAAAACTATAAGTTATAAAATTATGTGTTGATAAAACAAAGTTTGTTTTCCTCTGTGGTTTACTAATTTAGAAGAGAAGGCTATGTATCCCTATTAATAGACTGCAGCAGTTGGAATGGAAGCCAGGAAGGCAGTGTGATGCTGGATGGAAAAATTGAATCAGCACAGAAGGAATGGAGAGACTGTCATGTAGGGATCACATTATATAACGAATATCTCTGCTTTACAATGCCTGGAATGCCTCGGTGTTATATTAGCACAAATCCAGACATATATTTCTGTGTAGAGGAAAGATTTTAAACTTATTTACAAAGGAAAAAAGTAAGATGAGGATTTCATAATAAAGGATTTGTACTTTTTTTTCTCCTCTAGGCCGGCTAAATTGTGCTGCCCTATCTCCCCCTTCTGCCCTGAAAAAAAAGTTCTTAGATCAGACTGACGGGGTGGTTGCAGTGTGGTGCTGTTGCCTGAGGGGAGGCGCTACATGTAGCTTCTCCCTGTGGCAGCCCCATAAGGAATGAATGGGAGCAACAAATGTGCAGATACTGTAGCTTTAGGTCAGTGGTCCCCAACCTTTTGCAGGTTATGTGCCACTTAATGCACAGACTCTGGATCACAATGCATGGGAAGCCATGCGTCTCTCAAAGGTGAAGAAACTTCCTCCAGGGCGACGTCATGATGCCAGAGACACAACACAACCCGCCCTGAGCCTGCGATTTCTCCAGGAGACTTGGCTCTCAGCTCTGGCCGGCGCAGCCCCCCTAGGGGGGTACCACCTTTCAGTCAGTCTAGTGGGCCTCAGACCAGGGGTTGGGGACCTCTGCTTTAAGTGACTGAGCACGCACATACCCCAATTATTTCTACACAGGTGTCTAACGTCACAATATTACGTGCACACTGTCAGTGAAGTAGCCGTAAATACATTTTGCCATCTTGGTAGAGGCAGTGTTTTGTCCCAAAGAAAACTGGTAAAAGTCAAAGGACCAGTCATCAGTGTTTATTGCTTTCTGTGTATAGTAGTATTAAACTATTAAATGAAATGCAGGTGTATCACTCACATGCTTGCCCAATAGAATAATTTATCTAAATGCCCTCATTTCTAGAAAAATGAGGCCTGATCTGTACAGAACATCTTCCCAAAAATACCCAGCATACCCAGGTGCCTACCCTAGTGGACATGGCATGCTAGACCACAATCCAGCTGGCCTAGGGGCAAAACCAGCCCTGTCCGCAGCCTAGACAACAGTAAAGCCAAAGCATAAGGAGGACAGTAAGGGAACTAGCATTCCCAGAAGTGTTCAGTATTGTTAAACTTTGCCTGATCTGTACAGTTGCCCTAAATCAGTATTTTTTTTTTTAAATATTGTGCTCAGTGACAGCCAGGCACCTAGCATTTTCAGGTGGTTAACCGTGGCATTGCTTGTATTTTCCAAGTACTAGTTTCTCCTTAACAGGTCTATTCTATTCCATGTATCTGATGCAATTCCTAATATTTACTTTCAATGGATGGAGGGTATGTATGATAATGTAGACTACACACAATCATACTCCATTTCCGTTGTTGATTCACAACTTTTCATGGGTTCTACTCCCACTTCTGTGTTCTGTGGGTCAAACAGTGCTGAAACACAAAGGTTTAGCAGAATGGTAAAAAATCTGTAATCTTTTAGGCTGTGCTGTGGATGCCATGTTTAAATCTACCACTACACTGAACCACCAATTGACTGGGAGATTAAAAACCACTCCAACTCCCATAATACCAATCAACATGCCTCGGGTAACTAGAAAACTGGAATATCAATACACTGTTTACTTTTTACTTTTTCTACAATTCAACAAAATCACACCATTAGTCATCAGTTGGATCGTATTGGACAATATATACAAATGAGTTCAAAACATTCTAAACTGCAATGGTTCTCCATGCGGATACCAATAAAACAAATGGGTATCACTCTATAGGATCTGTCTGTCATTGACATTATGATACTTCATGTACTAACAAAGCTAGAATAACCTCAAGGTAGAAATAAACCTTTTAAATAAAAATTTGCAACCAATCCAATCCTTTACTGTAGATGTACATGCAGGATCCTTTCTACAACAAAATAAACTTACTAGCCTGATCACAATTTGTTTAATTACACACATGCACAGATTGGCAAAAGCTAAAGATAGATTGCAGACAGGCAAGTTTTTTCTTTTTTTTTTTTTTTTTATTGCAGAAGGGACATCGCCTGTACCTTCTGCAATAAAATCTTGCCAGTTTGCAGAACTATAGTTCTGTTTTAATCATGTCTTGATTGGTAATATTAGACCTCTTATAGGACACAATGCAATAGTTTACCTTTACTGCAACACCTTTTTTTTGCCGACATATATTGCAGGTAATATTTTATAAAATATTTATATTTGGAACACTACAAGTTCCTTATAATAACATAGCTTTATATATGACTTCCCGGAACTGGAAGGGCCGATACAAACAATTCAACTGTGCACTGCTGTATTATAACAGTTGGAGGGTTTGCTGAATTGCCCAATTTAATTTATGGAAACATTTTAAAGCCCATTTACACAACCTTGAAGGTGACTGTTAAATAGTTATGTTAAAAAAAA
>NC_092861.1:118306853-118312775 GCF_032062135.1 Pyxicephalus adspersus | reverse complement strand
AGTCTAAGGTCAATTGTTAGGGAGAAGCCAATGAACCTAACTGCATGTTTTTGGGATGTGGGAGGAAACCGGAGTACCCGGAGGAAACCCACGCAGACACGGGGAGAACCTGCAAACTCCATGCAGATAATGTCCTGGCTGGGGATCGAACCTAGCACTGCAAAGGCCGGAGTGCTAACCCCTGAGCCACCGTGCTGATGAATTAATTTGATTGGCCAAGAAACTATAGTCACAGCCAAACACACATTTATTCCTGTCCTAAGCAGTGAGGGGATAGGGCTCCATATACAGACATTAAGCACACAAATGTGTAATGGCAAAAACTTGGACAGACACTGGAATGGAGGAAAGGTTGGGGACCTAGGCTGCTGATGAGACAAAGATAAGGACTTTCACCTTGAAAGCCTATGTAGACAGGCCAGAAGAGATGGTCCCCTTATTTCTTTTTGCATTAAGAGCATTACAGGTAGTCCTCAGGTTACATACAAGACAGGGACTGTAGGTTTGTTCTTAAGTTGAATTTGTATGTAAGTCAGAACATGTACATTATTTTAATACATGAAGTTTGTCTCAACATATTAGGCCGCATGGTGGCAGTTACTGTAGAAAATCCTCACTGAGTTAATCACAGTTATAATCACACAAAGCAAAAAAAAAAAATCTTTATGGAGCCTAAACATTCATTAACTTCTGGAACAAGCTGTGCACCAATATGCAAAAAGAAACAACTGGAGAGTTTGTCTTGGCCATTAAAGAGTTACAGGAGCTTGCAGAACACCTCAGCCCCCAAGATCACCCACAACCTTAGCTGTGTTTAACAAAAGATTTTTGCAAGTCATGCAAACCACCCCCTACCTCTATCAAGCCTCTGTCCTGCACACCAGTGAGCAGGGAAGCCCTAGGAGTCATCTATGTCAGATGTCCCCAACTCAGGGACTACCTTTAGTGAGAAAATATGGAAATCAAAACAGTTGATCCACAGCTTTTGTCTTTTGAAGACTAGTCCAAGTTGAAATTTATGGAAAACCTTTAAGCCAAGTACCCATACACACTTCCATATTGTAAAAGCACATGTAACCACGAAAATGGCCCATTTCTTCCCATCACTTGTGGCTTGGAAGATATTTGCCATCTTTCTATTTTCTGCATCTTAATTGTACACAACTTTTGCCCTTATACACAAGAGAGTTTGATGAGAAGCTTCTTTTAATGCATTTATTTTATTAATAAGCCCTAAAACCTAAAGTACATTTGAATTATCCCCCCACCCTCCCTTTATTACATTAATTCAATAGAAAATTTCCAGTTAAGAAAAGAGTAAAAGGTAATTTAAGGGAAATCATTAAAATCTAAATTTTGATTAGGATAAAAACATTGGTTGCTCTTATGAAAAGGCACTCCTTAGGTTCTCAGCAGTTAGCAGCACTTGTTTTCGGAGGAACAATTTACCCATCAAGCACCCAATCCACCAAACATTTCCTGGGATGCATAGATCATATATAAAAAGCCATCTTCGTCTTTTTGGTCCTCGTACAGTTCAGTCATAGTAAGAGTCATGCTAGGAAGGGTCTTCCCTTTCACCAGAACGTACAAGGCATGCGTGGCTGACAAATGCATTCTGTCTCTGTAAAAGTAATTAAAGTACATTTACTGAATTACACTAAAATAAGTTTTTTCAGCGCAGTTTCTAAATTCATTAAGACTATAATATTGAACTGTATGGCACGTAATCATTTTGGATGCCATTCACGTTTATTACATTGCATTAAACACATTATTACTAAACAGGATTTATATAGTGCCAACATAATACGTAGCGCTGTACAATAAATAGGAGTTGGAAATTACAGACAAATACAGACAGTGACACAGGAGGAGAGGACCCTGTCCCAAAGAGCTTACAATCTATAAGGTGGGGAACTGTAGCGCAATAACATGGGCCTTTGATTGAGAGAATATGTAAACTGCCATTTCTGACCTGGTTCTACAAAATACAGCTTGCCTGGCTGGTGTTCTGATCAGCTTTACATCCAGGCTATTGACTTTTTTTTTTAGAATGAGTTCCCATTGCTTCATAGGTCTTACCTTTCTGTCCCCATCCCCCTATTATATTTCTGTTCTATTATAATGTATGGTGATATTCAATTTTAGTACTGCTGCTCTCCGTTACTTTCATACTCCATAAAATTTAAAATGCTTTTGTTTACCTGTACCTTGGTTAATTAAAAAAAAAGTTCTGTAATGACAGCCTACCTAATCTCCGTAGTATAGATCCACCTGAATCTGTGTTGCTTTGGGGCAGTTTTCCAATTTGACCGTACTTTGCCACCAACATCAAGTCTGTCCTAAGGCTAGATTCACAAATATAGGTTTGCATTGCAGTTTTTGCCTCCGTTTATCATTATTTAACATAAGATGCAATTTCTATTAAAAAGGTCTTATGACCACTGATTATGTCAGTGCACATTTAGCACACAGTGCCCATAGATTGTAAGCTCCTTGAGGCAGGGTCCTCTTCTCTACCTGTGTCACCGTCTGTCATTTGCTACCCCTATTTAATGTACAGTGCTGGATAAAAATAAAAATAATATAATGTGAAAACCATTGAAAGCACACAAAAATTATGAATAGGGCCTGAAAGTTGAAATCTGAGAGATGGCTGCAGAAAAATAATTCATTTCATAGGAATAACCTGTCTGCCAGATTAGTAAAATTTTATATAGAGTGAAGGAGAAATAAATCTACTGGGATTGTTTTTATTGCAGACATACTGCTCCAATGACTGGCACCACCAGAGACAAAAATTAGGAGATGAAAACAAGACTGGCATCGGCTGTTTTATAACCATTAAATACACATGGGCACAGGAAACTGTTGCATCTAAGCTGGTGCAATACTCCCCACAGCAAGGGCCCAATGGAGTAAGCAATAAAAATGTGCCTATAGAAGCTAAGAGTGCAATGAAACCTTTGCTGGGAGCCTGCTTGCATCAATCATTGTAGAACCAAGCAAAGCTCAGCATTCGTTATTGATGTGCTATTCAGAATAATGATGTACAAGAATAATATTATTCTATGGTGGACAAAATAAAATGAATGGTACTGTTCTATAAAACACAACATACAGAGGTACACCAATACAGGTTACACCACAAGGTAAAAGCAGGAGTGGTTGGGTAGGAAATTTAGTATAAGACTGCAACTTAATTTATAAAGTTCCTTCTCTAATTTGAGACTATTATCTCACCCATGACCACTATGTGGTCTGCTGCAGACCAACAAAATGTTCTCTCTTGGCTGCTCAGTATTTCATATACAGGGGTCACAAATACTTTGCAAAACCAAGTTGCAGCTCATTGTGTATCCTAGGTGTGCCAGTTGTTACCAATTAGCTTAATGAATCTCCCTAAGGGTTGGCTCACACTAATGCACAACATATGTGTTAGTACACTGGCTCACCACCATTCATTGTCAATGGCACCCCTTAGGATTACAATGCTGAATGCGTTACATTTACCTGCAGTGTTCTGTGTTTGGCAGCTCATTCAATGGACAACACAAAACAATTTCCATAGGTTTATTAAAATATTTTTAAATTGTGAATCATACATAAAAAATACATAAAAATAAAGGGAGTTCAGTGTGAGATTAGTGTACATGAATGCAGACATGTCTAAGATCAAACAAACCAAAAAGCAGAACACATACCTGATAATACTCACGAATTGAGACATGGTGATATCCTGTGGAACAAGAAATTTGGTTTTGTCCAGGCGCGGCAGGTATTTTTCTTTAGCATACCTCTCCACAATAACCTTAAATAAATAAATTATATATATATATATTTATATTTATATATATAAAAAATCTGTTCCTAAGCAGAGAGCATTTAAATCATATTAACAAACAAGACATATTGCATTCTATTGGAGATCAAGAATATTTACACCATATAACAAGGACATGAAATAAAAAAACATTACCGGGATTTTAGTTGGATACTTGGCCTTCATACCAATGGCTTCTGTTTTTCGAGTTTCTGTAAATACACATATAAGTTGTCAAAAACTATAAAATTGTAAACTTTTTTTTTTGAATAATCCACCATTTACCAAGTGACTTTCTCTGCTTAAATGGTTTTGAACGGGAAGCATTTCGAGGCGGATGCATTGGCTTCATTTCACTGATATCAGCAATTTTTCAGATGTGTTTAAGCTTTTTTATAAAATTTTTTCTTTATTTTTTTTTCTTTTAAATATAATCTATGACATCCAAGCTAAGAGGTCTGATGATTAGCCAAGTGAGTCCTTTTATACCTGACGACCCACCTGATTCACAGCTTTGGGGGTGGGGAGAAGCTTGAAAAATAGTAAAGTATCACACAGAAATAAATACATGCAGACAATATATAAGGAATAAAATTTCTCCAATTATTAGACAAGCCCCCCTAGATCAGTCATGATCTACAATTATTGTTTTCTACAAAATGATAAGATGTGGAACCCTATAAAACAAAACTCACATTAAAACCCATGGCAGGTAGCACAGAGTATTTAACCCTTTGTCTCTGATGTCATTGAATGTTCAGATCGGCGTCTTGAATCCAATTAAGCAAAATTTAGACTTTTTACTCATTTATACCTGATATTCAAAAATATGAGGCTTGTCACTACTGACTTCTAGACAGAAATAAAAAAAATCACACATATTTAATATCGATTATATATATCTATAATTATTATAAAACATTTAGTTTATTTTTTAATGCAGGGCTGGAGTTTAGGAGGAAGAAGCAGAACAAGGAGCCACTCATTCGCTAACAATGAAAATGTTAGTTGGAAGTGAATGAAGAATAATAGATCGATGGATGATCATCTCTGTGCTGCCTGATTTTTTAGGCAGCCAATCAGGACAAAGAATAAAGTGCACCCAGGCTCAGGATGCCGTGTGTTGTGTGTATAGGGAGAAATTGGGGAGGGCAGACAGGTAAAGCAATAACTTATTGACTACTTTTCTTTAATTTTAGGAGATGACAATCAATTTCCAAATTCAGTATGTGCATAGCTGCACTAATTGTAAAAAATACACATTGTTTTTTATACCAAGGAAACGACTATCAGTATCCAATTTCACAGATCAGCACACCATATAATCCCTCATAGGTAAAAGTTTATTGTTCCAGACAAAACAACCTGATGTCCTGCGTTTGACGCGTTTCGCTATAAACTGAGCACAACTGAGGAACCATCACATCAGTTTCAGTTATGGCTTCATGTCATTTTGCCCTGAATAATAAGTTTTACCTGCATGGGATTGTACGGTGTGTCACCAGTTTTTCCTACAGTTTCTGTAGATTTGTTGGCTGATCATCCATGATAAGAGTCTCCAGCACATCCCAATAGTGATATATTGGGTATATCAAGTAACATTGGTCACTACCTGAGTTCAGGGAACTCATTGTCATGTTCAAGAAACCAATTTCAGATTTGAGCTTAGTGGGATGTCATATTATCCTACTGAAAGTAGCCATCAGAAGATAGGTATGCTGCAGTCATAAAGAGATGGATATGTTCAGCAGAAATACTAAGGTAAGCTATGGCATTTATACGATCCTCAGTTGGTGCTAAATGGGTGAAAGTGTGCCAAGGAAATATCCCCCAAACTGTTACATCCCAACCACCAGTCTATACCACTGATATATTGCAGAATAGATCCATGCTTTTATGTTGTTGATACCAAACACTGAACCTTATATCCAAATGTAGACATTTACAGAGTTCTTGGCTGACAGGGGGGGCAACTGTGATCTCTGCTGATGTAGCCCATCAGCCCCAAGGTTAGATGTATTTTAAATGATGCATACCTTAGAGATAGATAGATAGATAGATAGATAGATAGATAGATAGATAGATAGATAGATAGA
>NC_092861.1:118301219-118306451 GCF_032062135.1 Pyxicephalus adspersus | reverse complement strand
AAAAAAAATGCCTTGCTTCTGTTATATTATTTATATATAACTTAGATATATTTATATACAAAGAAGCATGAAACCTAAGCAGTAATACTGACAAGTGTCAAAGCAAATGCAAACAAATTGTGTTCTTGGTACTGATGCAGCATCTGATTTAATCTACAATGCAATTTATTGGACCCAAAATAGAATCAGAAGTACATGTGGCTTCCTTGTTCTAGTAATTTATTACAGAAGGCCACTGATTACTATTAGTGTAATGTCCTATGTTGTTTATGCCATTCTTCCTGCCAGCACGGGGCTAAAACTATAATGCCAACAACTAGGTGGGTTGTAAGTAATGCTTTTGAGCTTTGGCTTGGTCCACATAATTTGTATGAGTGCCCTTGTATATTCCAATATATCAGTCATACCATGCAGATATTGCATCTGCAATTTAATATAAAGGCATGAGTAGTGACCACAGTTTGTCCAGGGTTAAGACATCATTTTAGTTCATTCCACTATCCAAGCTGTTCAATATAAAATCATTTTTGGATTCACAGAATGGATCCATTTGCACTGGATTTAGTTGAAAATCTTTTGACCCCTTTATTAAGATTACTTTATATTTTCACTCTTGGTAAGCAACACTTTTCATTGGCATTGTTCTGCATCACACCTGGTTCACCTTGGTTTTGCTGCCATCTGGTGGCACAGATATATAAGTGCATCTAGATTTCCATCAGACACATTTCATTATAAAACCCTGGGGGCATAATACAATCTCTGGATTTTCCTTTCTTGCATTTGTGATTTCGATTGTGTTTTGATGCACTGTAATGCATGTTTGCACATTTGTTGAGGAACATTCATTTGCTTTCTAATTTATATTAAAAGATGGCTTGGGTAATCACGGGTGTTTCATTCCAGGAGCAGGAAAATTCAGAAAAATATTTTAAACTGCATTATATATGTGTTGCACAAAGCATTAGGCAGCACAAAAGGACAGGTAATGTCCCATCAGCAAAAAATTATTACCTGCCTAATTACAATTTTTTAAGTGCGCTCACCTGTCCTTGTTCTATTGCAGGTGCTGCTGTCTTCTTTCCCTATTTCATTTTTGGCCACCTTGATTGGCTGGCCTGGTCTTGGTTTACTCAGCAAGGGAAACCTCAATGAGCACATTCCACAAATCATGTCATGTGATTGGAGCAAAATTGCAGAGCCATGCCTCTTTCTATCTTCATCTTTTGAAATAAAAATCAGATCAGCCAGATCCTCAGACCTGATCTTAAGACTACTGTATGGTACTTTCACAATATAGTATTTATAAATGAAAGTTTGTAATTCATGTATTGTGACTTTCCCTTGTAAAGAAGGTCTTTATGCTGATGCCTTGACTTCTACTTCAAAATAAAAACACACCAGTACAGTTATTGATAAATTAAATTTATTAAACATTTAAAAGAAACAAACACTTATAATAAATGTAAAGATGTAAGAACAAAGTGAACCTGTCCTGGGAGGAGCTAAAAACATGTTAGAAAGTGTCACTGCTTTGTTTATTTTTACAGCTGACTAGAGTTCAGATTTAAATCTTTATCTTAAAACAAATTTCTTCCAAGTCCCTGAAAAACAGATTATGTGGATAAAATACAAATTACCACGAACACGGGAGGACATTACCTGATTGGCACCAGACTCTGCTGTTTACAGTTTCCCTTAAAATACTACATGGGATCTCATTCAACCACCTGTCATGGCTCTCATAGCAGATGTCCATGTCAGTCGAGGAGACCCAAGAAATTGCACTTGGAAAAATGTCAAAATGAAAATGACAGATACATTCACCCCATAAAGATTATGCAGCTAACTTCAGGTGCTGTAAAAAGCTATCATAAGAAATAAGTAAGGATTTTGTCATTCTTGTCTTATGTGTGGTAAGGAAATGTTACAAGCACCATGTCATGAGAGGTGCGTCTTCTCCATGACCTATATGTGACACTTCATGACACTGGTAATTCTTAGGAAATCAGGTTCCTTAAACAACGAGCCTTTAAAGATGCACCCTCTGTCCTGTGTCACTGAAGCATGAGTTTCTTTGTGTTTACAGCTTACATATATAACACGGTATCCATAGGATATATAATACATATTGACGTACAGGTCAATGGACAGTGTTGTTGTTTATTACAGCTGAGGTTAACTGGGAAGAACACTCCACCTGTAGCCATGTGTGTCCACATGCAGCAATTCTACTGGGCACTGATATTTTTATGTTCATGTGCAACAAATAATAACATATAAAAAGAAGAACAGGAAATAAAGTCACAGCCTCCACCGATCTTCATTCACAAAAATTGCATTTCCACTTAGATATATGTCAGGTATATCTGAGAATTGCACCTTTTTGCAGCACAATGTAGAATCTTGGTTTGATGATTAATATCCATAAAATAGCGGTCTGGAAGTAAAAGCAATGACAAGTACTATATCATATTAGCTTTAAAACCTATTTTTATAATGATAAACAAGTGTCCAAGTGGTCATTTATTTCAGCTTCTGGGACCTCTGCTTTACATACAGGACAGTTCACTTTCTTTTGGCTGCTGGAGGAAGTTTCATTACTAGGTCTCTGCTGGTTAAAAGGCACATTTGTTGCTGGTTTATTTCCGCTACTGCTCACTCCTGATACGTTATGAAAAAAGTGCTTAATATCTTGACTGCCATCAACTTTGGGTCTTTTCGGAGCTCGGCCGTAAAGTCCTTCACTACTTGTTTCCCTTGAGGTAGACGGTGTACTCTGCGGTGAAGTTAGCATTTCAGATGAAATCCTCTTTTGTGATGCATTACCAGAAATATTACTTGTAGTCATCGTAGACGCTTTATTCCTGCTATTAGAAGGTAGTTTTACCGGAGATCCACCAACACTGACAAACATTTTGGTGTTAGCGACAGATATTTTAGGCCCCTTGGAACTGGGCATATTGCTCTGGGTTTTATTTGAGATTGTTGTAGTATAGTTTAGGATTCCGTTAATAGGATTTTTTGGCACAGGCTTGGAGACTTCCGGTGAAGAAGGAATGGCTTTCTGGACTCTATCACTTCCAACAGATTGACTGGATTCACCAAGCTTATAACCTTTACCACTGAATGGGATTATTGTACGAATGTCAACTCCTTCAGGTTTTTCTGCAACACAAAAATAGAAAATTAATATGCTGTTCAGTGTTATTAGTCCATGCACTGTATCTCTTCTACTACACTAGATTCTTTTTACACACTTAAAGATCATTTTCCTTCTGTACTGACATAAAAAAGGATATCACAATAACCTGAAAGGTCTTCAATAGCTTAAACTTTTTGGACCTTTGCATCATCATACTCAAGTTCCAGATGCCAGTACAAATTAACGTTTTGTATCCTTTCTTTTTTACCTGTTGTCACATAGCATTATGAAAGTAATAAAGCAGCATAAGCTAATTAGTTTACAATCAAATTCTCTCCAAAAACTCCACTTTCATTGCTCTGTTCACTTACAGCGTCTGTACATTTGAACGTCTACTAGACTCTGTAAATGACAGGTTTCATGTTTTATTAATACAAGCAAAAAAAGTGCTGGGGAACATAAAAGAAGAGAAATATGCAGGCAACTTTTTTGTAGAGTGGCAAAAATAAATAATGCACTAAATTATGTAGTCTGAAATTAGAATTAGCACAAAATTAGCAGCTTTTAATTGTTGAACTGCTCCCTAAGCTGTAACAGTTTTCTTACCAGTTTGTCTAGCCAATGGATTTTCCCCAAGAATCTGGCCATAGCACATAAGTGATTCTTACCAGGATCACTAATGTACTACTTACTGGATTCAATGAAATGGATCTCTTGCTGGTGAGACCAGCAAGATGTCACTACCCTGCTAGAAAGGAATTAGGGAACTTATACAATAAATTTGGCAAAATTTTTGGCCACCATTGTAGTAAATCAATAGAGGTGAGTGAGACCCCTTTTGTGTGATGTTGCTACTGCCCAATGTACCACAAGCTGCCAAATTCTATGTGTGTTATCAACCTAACTGCTATTTAGCTAGCAGGTTGACACCTCATTTAGATTTTTTTCTTTAACATTTAATAATAGAAAAGGAAAAAAAAATATGTGAAATAATATGAAAAGATTACTACCTTTTGTAATGCTCTTGGCCTGGCTTTCAGAAACATTCTCCTTTTTTTTCTTGTCTTTGTGAGAAGTGGCCTCTGGCTCTTTAATCTTTATGAATGTTCCCCCACAAGTTCTTTGATGGTCAGCCCACCAGGGATCATGTTTAGATGGTGCTCGGTTCATTGCACGTTTCACATATCCGAAAAATGGCTTTCTGGTCTGGCATGGGCCGTTACACCTCCACCAGTGTTTTCTGTGCTCATTTACTTCATCATGAAAACTGTGATAAACCTAATCAGGCATAAAAGAAAAAAAATCAAGTAAAATTACAATGTAAGTTGAAGCAGGAAAATAAATATATCATTCTACTTTATGATATGCCTGTTAGAAAACATTTATGTTAAGACTGACTCTATATACTTTGTGTCTTTAGTGGTCAAAAGCTGATTTATTGATAAGCTAAAAGAGTGCCTACAGACAACAAAGTTATTACATTGTTCCAATGTTAAGGTTGACAGCTAGTATTCTGAATTTATTCTATTTATTGTAAAGAAGCTAATGACCCGGCATTGCCCGGGTATTTATTTACTGCAATCCTATATTATACAGGAAAAGGAAAAAAATGAAGCTATAGTCTACGGTGTTGTTTTAATTTTTTGCCTTTGATTGCACTCGGCCAATTGCCTTATATTTTCCCAAATGCATTATTACAGGCCAGAAATTAGTAAAAGAGTCCAAAAAAATATGTAATATTATTAGCAAAAGGCAATACATACACACATACATACATGCAAATATACTTCTGACATATACCACAGCGCTGTACAAAGTTCAGCGGTGCACTCACGTGAGTCTGAGTCATATGTCTAGCATTTTTGGTTTGAAGGTCTCAATGCGTTTCCTAGTAATGACATACATACATACATCCAAATATAGCTCTGACATATAGCAAAGTGCTGTACAAAGATGGCAGGTGCACTCACGTGAGTCCCAGTCATATGTATGGCAAGTTTGGTTGAAATGTCCCCATGCGTTTTCGAGTGATGGCACATACATACAATTTTTATTTATATATATATATATATATATATATATATATA
>NC_092861.1:118257391-118300343 GCF_032062135.1 Pyxicephalus adspersus | reverse complement strand
CTGAGCTAGACCCATCAGTCTCTGTACAGAAGAGCTAACACTCTAATGTCCCCCACACAGTCACACACTAATATTATACATTTATATATCTCTGACATATACCACAGCGCTGTACAAAGATCCGCGGTGTCAAATGTCTAGCAAGCTTGGTTGAAATGTCTCCATGCATTTCCTAGTGAAGACATACAAACATCCAAATATAGCTTGGACATATAGCATAGCGCTGTACAAAGATTACTGGTGGACTCACATGAGTCTCAGTCATATGTATGGCAAGTTTGGTTGAAATGTCTCTATGCGTTTTCGAGTCATGGTGGAACGAACACACACACACACACACACACACACACACACCTTTGAGGTATGTGGTGATTTTTTTTTACTTTATTCTTCCTTTGGGACATGTCCCCAGGTAATTTTGTCCTCAGCTATAATTTGAGTTTGATCGCATTTACATTAATTTCAATTTGATGGGCTTAAACCAATAATTTTGGAGATCTACCACTAACATAGAAAGATCTGCATATTCATGCCCCTAAATCAAATAAGGTGACCAAGCACCATACCCCGTAACTTTACTGATTTACATCAACATTTAAAGCAATACATTTGGGGAAAAGAGAAAAAAAAACACAATCTTATAATAGTTAAACACATTGCAAAGAATATAGGAAGTGTAAATAGATGTAAACATTTGTTTCTGATGTACAGAACTCCAGAACCCATCATGACGAGTCCTATAAGTTTAGTTAAATGTAATCACAAGATGATGGTGCTGATGATGGTGATGTTAAACCTCGCTACCAGTCTGAATATAGCTTGAGGTTTTATCTCAAAATATCTCTGCTTGCACCCTTTTCTGTTCCACTGACTATACCTACACAGCCCCAAAAGTTAGTGGCAATATACTTACAGATATCTTGGAACCGGTAAGACCATTTATTCGATTCATATGTTTGAGGAATTCTGGACCATGTGAATCCCGATCTTTGTTGTTGTGTGTGACAAACAAAAGGGCATGGATCATCTCATGGAGTAATGTCTGCAAAGTATAAAAACCAATCAACCTCCTATACCAGGATCCACAGATAATGTTTATCAAAATGTATAATATAACTAGAAATATAGCAAAAAAAAAGAGAAAAAGATAGAAACTTAATCCCCATCAATGACAGCTCCGTGTTCCCAGTAACATTTGGAAATCAGAGTGGTTTTTGAATCATGGCTCACTATGTCAGCTATTCTAGCGGCGCCAACCAGTGGTCCATGGTTACAGCTGGTGTGCCTCCCAGTGGGGTCAGGAGAAGGACCCCGCTTGGAGGGGCACACCGGCCAGAGCCAAGGACCATGTCTCCCATATGCATCGCAGGCCCAGGGCAATGTCTCTAGATCGCAGGCTCAGATGTTTCCTCCCCCTTTGAGTGATGCGCGGTACGGAGTCCGTAAATTAAGTGGTCCGTTAGGTGCAAAAGGTTGGCAACCACTGAGCTATGGCATAGTGATCATTAATATAATCACTTTAGTAAATGTAAAGTGTTTCTACACCTAGAACAAAAACAATTTATAGCAGAGTATGTGGTGGCTGATTTGTATTGGTTTTTCTTTCAGTTTACTTGGCAATTCTGCATATAACACACTTTTTGTCCTACAGTAACAAACCCCAAAAACCTTACTATTTGAGAAGCAGCATTGTTAGCACAGTACACAAGTAGTGTCAGGGGGATCATTGTTTTCACATGCCCAAAATACAGGCTTTGTTGTGTTAGACAAACTCCCCCAGGTTTGGTTTAGCTAATGTAAATAATGGGCAATATTCCCACTGCCTGCCGGTTGTTTGGGGCAGTGCATGCTGGGTGGGAAAATCGTAGGAAAGGGGATCTCCCTCTTGTCTTTGCTCCTTTCACCCTATTTCCCCTAACCCACATCTTATCATATAGGACAACTCTTAAAGACCAGCTGTTGTCCAATACCATAAATATCCTTTCTACAAAAAAAAAAAATAAAACTGATTTTCCTTTCACCATTTTTCTTGTGGCTTTGTATAAGTTCATAGACATATAAAGCGTGTGTAACACATGACATTTGTTGCCTCTTGATTTTATTGTATATATTGGTCTTTTTGGCAATACTGCCATTTACATGGATGTGTGTTGTATTATGGCAGCCCCTTCAAATGCCAGTACATGCTGCACTTACAATAGTTGGCAAGGTGTATTTGCGATGCCATTAAAAACGAATGCCCACCCAGCACATGTCATGTGTGTTAACACAACATTCCAGTAGGAACAGGCTCTTAATGAATATTTCCCAACATGTTTTTAATACATGTGGATGCACATTTTCATGTTGATGCTTGCAAAGGAGTAATAAAAAGACAAATCAAAGCACATCATCAAAAAAATGTATTGCTGCAGGCCGAAAGACATTTCTGCTAAATGTTGCCCAGAGCACGGCAGCCATACGACACAAAAGAAAATGTTATCGTTTTACAATTTAAACAACAATTATTGAAGATTTAAAAAAAAGTTTTACTAAATGGATTGTATGATAGTTATATAAGGTACATTATTACTAACAGTCAGTTTTCTTTTAGATATAGGTTCAGCTTACCTCTACAAGATCTTTTCTAGGCCTAAATGACAAGAGAGGTTTACTAAGACGTATAGAACACAAACCTCCTCTTCCTTCATAGGAGCAAACTCCCGCACATCTGGAGGAATAAATAAATATATCGGTCACATGCATTTACCAATATACAATATCATAATACACCAATCTTTGCTCTGTCTACCTTCTGTCTTAATGCAACATTAACAAGCTCACACTGCAATATTTATTTTTTGCTTACTCATATTGTGTACGTACAACATGAGAAAATGAGAAAAATCTCTGTGGTTTGTATATTAGAATATAATAATAATAATATTATATGGTGACTGAGTTAAAAAGGAAAGTGGTCCATAAACAATAGTAACCTATACAACTTCGGCAACAGTACAGGAAGTATGAAAAAGTATCAGGGAATACTGGGTCCATGTTGTACCTGGGCTGCAGCAATCTTTATGTAGTTTGTATGTGCAACATAAATGCCAGGACCCTAGGTTTACTAACAGAGCATCACACTGGTATTTCTATAGAACATTCTGCTGCCATCTCATCCCAAGTTAAATGTCACATTTAATTGTTTTTAAGGTGGGTGGGAAGAAATTGTAGGTGGGTGGCAGCCTCTGTATTATGACCCAACTCATCAGTAACCATCCAAAATCAGCCAAGTGGTTGCTGAAATGTGCCAGGTGGTGTGCCCAGCTAAAAGGGTCTGGTTGTACTGTTATTTCTCCAATTGCTAGCATTACATTTTAGGAAATATCTGCAACAGTAGCTTTAACTGATATCAAACCACAGCGGCTAGCCTTTGACTCTAATATTAAACTTGGACCCTATTGCCAATTCACTAGCTGCCCTCATGGCCAGTCTAAACATACAGCCATAATGTGGCTGCTTGGTGTAATATGGTAAAGTAGTATGAAAGGCCGGTGTAGACTGTTGATGAATGATCTGGTTGCACAGACTTTTTAAGCTACAAATCCCAGTCTGCCCCCCCCTCCACACACAATTCTGTAGTACAGATAACAGCACTGCTGGGTCCCTCCTTGGTCGGATCCACAAACACTGCTGACCATCCCTAGGTGGTACTTCCAGGACTGTATATGCAAGAGGTGGGCATAGTAGGCACGGCACAAACCTAAACCAATGTCCTTTCTTATCAGGAGGGAGAACGGCACCCAAGTGCCTCACTATTCCAATATCAGCAATAAAACGCTGGATCTCTATTACCTTCTATCAGTAATAATAGCCATCAGAGAGGGGACACAGCCAGCAACAACATCCTGACATCCCCAACCCTTTCCTACTCCATCCACATAGACAAGAAAAAAGATATACTATTCACACCCTGGCGTCCTGAGGTTTGCACTATTTGATGTACAGCGCTGTGTAATATGTTAGCGCTATATAAATCCTGTTTATTAATAATATTAGGGCAACCAACACACCAAACAATCAAACATTTTGTTGAACTCTGAAGCCCTGATGTGTTTCTGCAGTGTGTTGGGTGCCAAAGAAAATAATTGGTGCGACAATGCGGCATGATGTGCTGATATGTGTTGAATTAACTTGAATTGGAATTTCTCTATTTCTAAGGCTGTGTACACACATAAGGGGGTTGTCATCTGAAACAAATGGCGGTGAATCTGTACAGCGCTCATCCATCTCATCGGGACGGATCCATGAAGGATGGATGGGGAACGAGCACTGTGTGTGAAGAGGGAGAGAACAGTGGGGTGCCGCTGGTTCCCCTCCATAGAACAGAATAGCTTGGTGTGTACAGCGCTGATTCATTCATCTGTCAATCTTTTGTCACTGGAAATGATCACGAAAGCTCAATCCCAAGGAAGAAATTTTACTGACTGTAATATTATTATTAATAAACAGTTAATATACACATTTATATAATATTTATATACACATTTATATAATATAAACATTTATATAGCGCCAACATAGTGCACAGCACTGTACATTAAATAGGGGTAGCAAATGACAGACTAATACAGACAGTGACACATGAGGAAGAGAGGACCCTGTCCCGAAGAGCTTACAATCTAGGAGTGTACACAGGCTAAGTTATGTAAAACGAATCAGGAAAAGCTCAGAACAACAATAAACATTACAGAATACAAATGATCCATAGATTTTATGGTGTCCCCATGTTGTCACTCACAGGGTCATTTTAGGGCTCCACCTGACCTCCACCCCGGCAAGCTTCCCCCAGAAGAACATCTGATTGAACTGAAGGAACAAGGCATGGATATCAGGGTTGGGGTCCAGCAGTTCCCAGGACGGGTCCACTACAGACATGTCTTTTGGTCGGTCCCTGGGGGTCTCCTGAGAGGGCCGCCATTCCTGTGCCCCGGCTTCCTGGTCGTACTGCTCCTGTAAGCGGAGAGCCAACAACAAGTCATCGTCCATCTCTCAGCCCCCATCCACTGGAGACACCCGGAAGTGATGTCAGAGTAGGTATAGGTAGTGGGCGGGACGTTTACTGAGTAAACGAAAAAGCATCTTCTGAATGGATGCTCGCTCCCATGCGCGCCCTCGCCGTTCAGAGTGCGTACTGCGCCTGTGCAGTGCGCGCTTCCGATGATCAGGCTGACAGAGGATCACCTGACTTGGATCAGCCTCCCTCTGACGTCACACTAGTTGGATGGCGAAGGAATGAAGTTTCTTGTTCATTCTTCTTTATTTTATCGCAGTTTATTCATGAAAAGTATATTGAATGAATAATGATTGTGAATGTACATCGTATTTAAGTTATGCCCTCCTTTTGTTTAAAACTTTCGTTCATTTTAATTCCTTTTTTTAAATATTATTATTATACAGTATTTACATAGCACCGACATATTACGCAGCGCTGTACAAAGTCCATAGTCATGTCACCAGCTGTCCCTGTTTGCAGTCTAATGCCCTTACCATAGTCATTAGACATTACCACAATCTAAGGTCAATTTTTTGGGGGGTAGATAATTAAACTAACTGCATGTCTTTGGCAGTGCTGTCTAATTTAGCAGTAATTACCATGTGATCCTGCCAATTCCCCTGTCTTCCTGTATAATTCTGACCACTACAAAACACAATATCCATGCCAGTGTGGTCACTTTGTGTACCTGTGCTTGCTGATTGCAGCCCATATACCCATAGGGTGTCTGTAGTGTCACAATCAGCGCTGCCACCATGCTTGATGCCCTGCCCTGTTTAATTGACAGCAACACAAAGATCCACAATATAGAACAGTTGGGGTATGTCCATACCCTCTGTCAGTTATCATGTGGTCCTGTGACCTCAGAATTAAAATATATAACATATATAGATTACATTTAGACCTCTAGAATGTTTGTTTAATTGACTTCATAATTCGGCAGCAAGAATAATACATAATAGGTTTATTTTATGTTAAATGAGATTTGGAAATTAGAGTCATATGGCTAAAATAAAGATCCTCATGTGATAAAGCTTTGAGAAGTGAGCCTGGTATCTGTAATGATTTGGATCTCATGGTGCTGAGGTAGGGGAGGGTGAGCACACTTATTTGCTGTATAACACTTTTTATAGATGGGTTGAATGTTCTTCTTAAATTAGTCCAAATGCCTTTGGTCATTTCAGACTCCCTACTGTCTAATCTAGGAGTCAAATTATCTTAGCGTGTTGTAAAATGTGATTATTGCTATACATAAAGATCAATATAACATTATTTCCATGCATCTGTATGTGATATGTTTAGAATTTTTCTTTTTGTTGTTTCTAAAACTGCTGAAGTTATACTTTGCTCCTGATTTGTTCTAGTGCCAAGTGCGGTCCGGGGAACATCTAATTCAGAAAATGGAGGTCTTATCGGCATTTTGACTTTAATGTAGTGTTAATGTAGCATTTATTATTATCCAGTATTTATATGGTGCTAACATTTTGCAAAGCAGTTTACAAAGTCCATAGTCATGTCATTAACTGTTCCTCAAAGGGGCTCACAATCTAATATTCCTACCATAGTCATATGTGATTAATGTAGTCTAGGGTCAATTTGGGGGGAAGCCAATTAATCTAACTGCATGTTTTGGAATGTAGAAGAAAAGTACGCAAACACAGGGAGAACCTGCAAACTCCATGCAGATATAGTGTGCTGGCTGAGATGAAAACCTGGGAGCTAGCACTGTAAAGGCCAAAGTGCTAACCTGTGAGCCACCATGCTGCCCACCATAGCTTGGCTTTAAAGTAGTGTAGTCAAAATATATCTTAAGGAAAAACATCTTTTCTTAGGTATGGGTGGAAAAGATTTTGTTTTCATTTCTGTCTATTTGGGGAGATTTAAGCTCTCTTTTTGTGATCCAGGCTCCGTGCCTGAAAAAAACAGGTCCTCAACAGTTTGGTTAAGAGCTCTGGATTACAATACAACTGCAGTCATATGATTGGAGTATGGAGGTGTAGCAGCACACTAATAGGGTCAGCCCTCTGCTCATTGAAGCTCTCTAGTAGACAGAAGGTGATCTTCATGAAGTGAAGTCAGTTTGGCTGTACAATGGCAAAGTAAATTTGCCTTTCAGTTTCCCTGTATGTAGAGATGTGCTGAATGACGGGAAAGCTGTGGGTGCATTTTTTGCCTACCTCAAGTCCCACTTTGAACTTTACTGATTCAGGCAGTTGGGTATTGTAGACAAGAGATGTCCCTTCTGCAGTAACACATCTTACCTGCCTGATCACATCATGGATATGGTCAATCAAGGTGGCTGAAGATTATTGCTGAACATACCAAGAAAGATAGCAGCGCCCTGCAAGGTTTAGTTCCACTTTAATAAACAAATGTGAAGTGGCTAACATGACTTTTTTCATGTGAATAAAAGACACTGACACTGCCATTTAAAGGATATTTAAATAATTAATCTTGTCAGCCAACAACTTTCTGTGCTTGTGGCTCATCAGGAATAGTGCCTCAGAACTACTCCCGTGTATATATGAAGGAGAGACTGAAACCCGAGGTGGCAATGCCACTACCTTACAGACATAGTACAGAATGAACAATCAAAAAAAAGTTACTGAAAACAAAAACTAATGCAGTCACTAGATCAAAAGACTAAGAAGCTGCAATATCTTAATTTCTGTTAGATGTGCTATAAATTGGTAGCAACCACAAGGACTTGCAAGCATAAATTGCTGCCTAAAGAGAGATTTTCTAATACATTTAACGAACATTTGCGATTTTTCATTTGCAGGTTTTCTTTTTTTTTTAGTATACATGACATGGATTTAACTTTGAACCTCCTGAAGCTTGGTACAGTTATAGTTTTGACCATAGGAGACATGGAATTCTCTGGCTGCTCTCCACGCTTGATGGATCTTGTCCTTAAATAAACTGCCTCTGCTTTACAGTATAACAGCAGAAATTCTGATCTGTGTTTACCAAATGAGCTGCATGACCTTTTTTTTTTTTTGCACATGATAAAATGTACGCTCGCTTGCACACACTCTCTCTCTCTTTTATACACACACAGAAAACCTCAAAACACTATATATAAGTCTCAATACTACATATGCCAATGAAAGGCATGACACGTCAGAACCCTAAACTGTCCATAGGCAATGCTTTAACAACCTTTACAGGTCATCAACTTAGAACTAACCATAACTCATGGTCCTATTATTATTATTTTGTATTTATTTAACACTGACAATGATTGTAAGCGCTGAGTACGGTCATGTCCTCCTCCTGTCTGTCATTTGCAACCCCTATTTAATGTACAGTGTTCCATAATATATTGGCGCTAAATAAATCCTGTTTAATATTATGCTTCTCAAAGTCCATTATCTCAGAGTGGCTCACTTGTCCTTACCATAGTAATTAACATAGTCTGAGGGCAATTTTTTAGAAGCATTTGATTTATTTATCTAATTACATGCTTTTGAGCAACCCTACACTAACACGATGGGAACATACAAACTCCAGAATTCTTTTTATTACTCTGGTGTGCATGGTGATACCTATGTGTTTTTTTACATGTACACACCTGACAGGCACATATTCATATGTAAGTGTGTGAATAATTTTTATTTTTTGAAGTGAAGTTTAAAAGAAACCTGCTATTCACTGTTCTTATACAAGCTGAAGTTCTGTGACAAAGGCCCAGGGTGAGAAGGTTACACGATCCCACACATGTGGACTTACAGGGTATATTACAGAGTTCTTGGGGGAGAGCGTTGAATAGGGCACTAATAAAACATGAGAAGATGCCTAATACCAAGGACTGTCAAGTGGACCTGGATAGGTGAATTGAAGTAGAGTGGTTAAAATACCTGCTTATATACTGTATGTGCAAGCCTTTAATGCCCATAACATTACTATACACCAATACAAAAAGTGCGATGTATATACCAAGCAGTTTTATTAGTTCCTATATGTGGAATCCTTCGAAGTTCCCAAGTGGCTGGTCACAGAAGCCTAGAAGTACAGCGCAATTAGCAAGGCCAAGTGGATGCACTAAACCTCAATATGTGCTAAGCAATACTCTCACCAAATGGTTACCTTGCTATAAATACTTACAAAAGTAATGAAAGTGGTGTGGTCAAGTATATGCTTTACTAGTAAAATGTGCCGCTCCTAATGCTTCTTTAGTTACATATGCTTTAAAAAGGGTGACTTCTCTTGAAAAATGTTGCCTGGGTACCATATCATATTATCCTGAACCCATAAAGGCTTGTGTCTTGCCGGAGAAGGTGCCACTGCTATCAAAGGTTCCTGTGCAGTGCAAATTTGCCCAAACTGGATCCAGCACAGTCACCCACTGGCCACTTGTCAAAAGCTAACAAGTAAAACAAGCTGTACCCAGACTTTTTGTGAATTCAACAATTACTTATTACTTTTTATTAAGGGTTACCTACAGTAATGCTTTAGGCTACACACATGCTTTAGGCTGTTTGCTTTTTCCAAAGAATGAAGTCACCCAGATCAAAAGTTATATGTACCATAGCCATTCTTTCCCTGGGGATTTGTTGCTTAAAATATATGGGGTTGTTTAAGGATACTCGCCTTGTTGATGGACTGATCCTGCTCTTGAATAAAAGTTCCCACTTTTACAACGATATACATGGATTCCTACTAATCCTTTGTATATGAAATAGTATTTTTTAAAGATTAATAGCTGAATCCCCACAAGTCTCACTAGCCAACGTGAACAGTACTGAGTTGTGTGTGTGCACCAAAATAGACTAAGCATTCAGAGATGGGTGAATAACATCACAAGGGGTCAATCACCATGCTACAAAGCTGCAATGCCAGTTTTTATAAGTAGTAGATGTAAATCCTAGTGTTTATAGTGTTCTAGTGGTTTAGATTTAAGACACCTCTTTGACACCATTTAATTTGATGGAACACTTTTAAACAAACTTTTATTCAAATGACAATGACAAAAATATCTGGAGCTCTGAAATTTACAGTTCATAAATTATTTTGGACCAAGCATATCTTCTGGCCTAACCCACTGATCAAACTGTTCTGCAGTCAGGATTCCCAGTTTTATTGCAGTTTCCTTTAGTGTGCCACCTTCCTTGTGAGCGGTTTTAGCAATTTTAGCTGCTTTGTCATATCCTACAAAAAAAAGAAAGGTGTAATATTAGTAAAATTATGAGCACTTTTCTTAAACAATAATGCTGTTATACAGTAAAGTTGACTTTATACAAAATGAAAAACATGTAAAAGCAATCCTGTGCTTTGGCCTTCACTTGTTTGTTCACTTTAGTAATTGTTCCAGTTATTCTATTTAGCTTTTAAATAGAACACCAGATAGAAAAGAAAGTATGGGACAGATTGTGTTTGGTTATTGGCTGTTACTTAGGGGTTGGGATACTGCCCCTGTGCACTATATAAGATTTGCCTAAAATATCTCAGACCTTACACAGTGCTCCCTATTCTAGCTACCAGAAGCTGAATGTAAGGGACACGGCTAAGATGTGATAAGTTCTGGCTTCACAGGAAGCAAAATATTGGGTATGGCACTTTTTTTTTTTTAACTCAAGACTTTAACGAATTAAACTCAACTAAACTTTCATTAAATCTACCAAATATATGCCAGGTGCTGCAAAACAAAATGTATACAGTGTGTAACAGTTCATTTTCTTTAAGTATAAATCCTGCCCACTGCCAGCAACTGCCTAGCAGAACCCTTGCACTCTGTGTGGGCTCAATCTAGGTGGTTGACACACTTCACCTATAGTGATGCAATCAGAAAAGCCTGCTAATTAAAAATCTCCTCTTCCACAGGGGTATGTTGGACCGCTGGACAGATCACAGTTTACCAATAAAGAACAAAGGTCCAACTCTGTAACATGTTGGCAGGGGATTTTTTTCTCCTCAACGCAAAGCTGATTTTTATTGAAAACAAACTGTAATCACATGTGTTTATGTGCCAGGGAGGTGTTAATTGTCTAACAACATGACTTTAGATATAGGAGACATTCATATAAGGGATTTAAATGAAGAATTGCTATTCAATGGTTTTCTGATAATGAATAGTTAGGGAGGTAAATATCAATGCCACAAAAATGGGTTAAAATATTTTTCTTTCTACTATGACCATATTGAGCAGCTGCTTCATGAAAGATCTGTATTGTCTTTTCCTGGATCAACAGTATTAGGCCAGAATAGTTTACTGCAAATAGTACATAATGTTTTTTTCCCCAGCCCTACTTTCTATCTAAAATCACTTACCTATATGGGGATTAAGAGCAGTGACAAGCATCAAAGATTCACTCATCAATTTGTTGATTCTCTCTGTATTTGCTTGAATGCCAACAACACAATTATCAGTGAATGAAACAGAAGCATCACCCAGTAGTCTTACTGAATTTAGAATATTTTTTATCTAAAATGGAAAAAAAAAAAAAACAAATGTGAGGGGGGAAAAAAAACCACAACAAGCTCGCATTTTTAATTATTTTTTATATCAAAAGGTTGTAGCAAAAATGAATGAACAGTAACAAAAAAACAAAAAAAATATACACAATAAAGTCAGCTTGTCTGCTCTACAATATTATATGAATTGTGTTTGACTGAATTGAGATTTCTTTGCTAAGACTTATTCCTTCCCAAAACATTGCACAATTGGGTAGACAAAACGTGTAAAATGTTGTAAAGTTAGAGGGTGGGACCACTAAATGTCTAATAGCTGGGGTCTAGCCTCCACCTGAGCTATAGAGTAAACTCTGCACCAATTTTACTATGGTAGTTAATATGGTAGTACCCCTAACAATAGTAGTTGCCCATCAAAGCTTCCATCCTAAATCCCTGATAACTATGAAAGTCATCATGAAGACCAGAAGAGATTTAAACCGCACCTCCAGGTAAAGCAACAGAGAGCAAGAGATCATAATGATTAAAAAATTATTTTTCTGTAGGAGGTACAAAGAGTATCTACCCAACAAAATACCAGTAGATAGGCAAAAGTGGTGGAAGGTTGAACACCTGAGCCAACCATTTATCAAAGAATCAGGCCTTTGGGTGCATTAAAGAGTGGCCTGGATTTTTAGGGTACCAAAGCATACTAAAGGATAGAAAATGGTAGATGTGCCTACTTCCTGTCATACGTTCACTTCAGTTTGTGTATAACAGTAGGTTAAAATGTATACTAATGAATTATAAAATTTGCTGTACTTACAATTAGAGGCTTGAAAACGTTTAACTCAAAATGTCCATTACTGGCACCTATAGATATAGCAACGTGATTGCCCATTACTTGGGCTGCTACCATAGTAACAGCTTCACACTGAGTGGGATTCACTTTGCCTGTGTAGAAAATTACAAATACAAAACTGATAAACATAACTGATACTTCACAGTAATCAAATCACTTTGGACAGTAAAATAGAAGCAAGCAGATGATGAAAACAGTTACAGAAAAAGAAAGTTTTCCATTGAATAATCCACATTGGCAATTTAACATTTTAAGACTTATTTTCAATTGCTTTAAAACAATCTCTGTTAATAAGTAGCTTGTCAGAGGAGAAATATAGATATTGGACTGCAGACTTGTTGTCTTTCATACCTTGGTGAGTTATTGATCTGGAGGAAAAGGTACATTACCAAGTTTTGGGACAATTGACATACACATGCTTGTTGGAGGTCAGTGGTCAGTGTCAATGTAGCAGTGCAAGGCAAAAATGGCAATAATTATTTGATGCCATTTGGTTTGGGGATATTGTACAGGTTGTAAAGTTTTCTAGGGCATAATTCAGTCAAGAAGCTTGGGAGATTCCTGGGAGTTGTAAAACCACTACAACACTTTAGTGTTCAAACAACATCTTTTACCTGGCATAATGCTGCTTCCAGGTTCATTTTCTGGCAAGATTAATTCTCCCAGACCTGATCGAGGTCCAGACCCAAGAAAACGAATATCGTTGGCAATTTTCATTAGGCTACAAGCAATGGTGTTTAGGGCTCCACTCAGTTCAACTAATGCATCATGAGCAGCAAGAGCTTCAAACTTGTTAGGAGCAGTGATAAATGGTAATCCTAAATTAAAAAAAAAAAAAAGATTACATATTAAAAACAAAACCTTTCAATTAACATTTACAAACAGAAACAAACCTACTATAAAGACAGAATTTTAAACTGTAAAATAAAAGTATACAGCACCTATTTTAATACATTTAAATGTAAAAGCCATGTATTACATTTTTAATTCCCACAGGCAAGGACATAAAAGAATATTGATTGCTCTTCGTTGAATGTTTTTCAGGCCTTCATCTCTCGGATATCAAATTCTGCAACCATGTCATGTATTAAAAAACCTGGCAGCTCACTTTAGTGTCCAAAGTACAATCATAGGAGAAACATCAAAAGCTCTCTTTAGTGAGCTTGGACAAATCCACAACTCATACTTCATACTTATCTTGACGCGTGGAAGTCACCCGATATATTCTTTTGTATGAGACATAACTGTACATGTGCAGCCAGTGGCGACACAGAAAAGCATAAAAAGAACATAGCTTAGGAAAGGCTGCAGCTTATGGTAAAGGTATGATTGCATCTGAGATCTTTATGAGGATAAGGCAAAACACAGTACAACAAGTCACCTTAAAAAAAAGGGAACTAATTGTTTGAAAAGCAACAGACATGTGTTGGTATCTTACCTGTAAGCTCAGACACCTTGGCAGCAACTTTCTCTGCAAATCCGATTCTAGTGTTTAATCCAGTTCCAACTGCTGTGCCACCAGCAGCTAATTCGTAAACTCTTGGTAATGCACTTTCAATTCTAGTAATGCCATACTTAATCTGCTGAACATAAGCACTAAACTCCTGGAAAATAAAAAGAGGAAAAAAGAGTTGAAAGTAAATGGGCTTTTAGGTAAGAAACAGTCTAACTAGAGAAAACAAGCTGACTGAGGTGTAGAAAGGCTTTTTAAGTAATCTGATGGTCTTATGCATGAAGGGCCTGGAATTTTTTGTGTTGTCTTATTAACATTAAATCCATTTTACCCTTTCCTGTTGCTATATAGAGCAAAGTAACTGAGAGTGTAAATGTTGGTAAGTAGGAAAGTTCAGTAAGACTTATCACATACCAGGCTTTTAAAGTAAAGTTACCAGTAAAGTCCGCCATGGGATTCATTGAAGAAAAGGATTCATGCGTGAGATCAGTCATTTTTTTTCCAATTTCACCAAAAGGCTTCTTCTGCGCATGCCTGAGATGCTCAGGCATGCGCAGAAAGAGCACCCAAGAGCCTCCCGGGATGCGCAACATAGGTATCCTGAGAGGCTTTGCACTCCCATTCATTGAATAAGGGGCTGTGCTGCACCCTTTAAAAAAATCAGAATTGTTACCCTACATAAAAGAGTTGTCTACCCCTTGTAAAGTTACATTTCTGAGTTTAGGTACGCTTTAAATAGTGGCATCATTTCCCTGGAGCAGTATGAAAATGACCCTTAGATCATCTACAAATTAGCCAATATTTTACTGTCCGTGAGGCCCTCATTTTCACAGCTTTACTTGCCACTAAGGAACCCAGGGACTTACTACATTTATTCTGATTTAGGACATACTACATGTGTGAGGAAACCAAAACTTACATGGCCCAAATACACAGTAAAAGACTTGGAAGACATGTAAAAGTTTTGATTTGGGTAAGATGCAGATTCAGTATTTATATGTGCAGTCCTGTTTCCTATTACTGTATGTACTTGAGATATTGCTCACCACGACTAATAGTGAGTGTAAATCTTTGTAGGGGAGACATATACAGTATAAAAGACAGCTAGACTAATTCTTAAGCACAAAATGCCACATAACAGTTTCTTGGCGTGATGGCTTTGTTAGTTTTCTTTTTCAATTAGGCTAAAAACACTTAAAAACAGGGCAGACCATACCATCTAATCTTGCCAGAAATGAAGTCTTTATCATTTACTATGCGATAACATGAAACCAAAAACAAACTTATCTTTCTCCTATAAAATGATAATTGCACAAGCTACCATGCCATGGAGATGAAAACAAAGACAGACATGTCAATCATGGCTCTTGGCATAGATACAGAGGAAGAGTGAGTGTAGTCGCTCTTAAACTTACCAGATTAAATGCAGGAAACAAAAGGCTTGAAAACGATTACTAATAAGGACATCATATCTATAGACTGGTAAGCTACAATATATTGCAAGTTTGTACTTCTAGAATCTAGATATGCTTGGAATATTAGTAAATACATTACCTGTCCCAGAGTAAGTGGCACAGCATCTTGGGTATGGGTACGGCCAATCTTAATAATATTTGCAAATTCCTTTGATTTTGCTTCCAAAGCATCATGAAGCTTTTTCAATCCAGGTATAAGAACATCATGGACTTCTTTTGCAGCAGCAATATGCATTGCAGTTGGAAAGGTGTCATTGGAACTCTAAATAGGAAAAAAAAATCAAATACATTTACAAATGCTTAACAATACAATGTAGGATGATAGTAATTTACAGCAAATACATTTCAGTGTTCAACACAGAACTTTTTTTAAGCTGGGTGGGAAGAAATTGTAGGTTGGTGGCAGCCCCTATATTGTGACCCAACTCTTCAGTAAACACCGAAAAACAGCCGGGTGTTTACTGAAAAGTGCTGGGTGAAGCCCCTGGGCTGGGGAGAACACTGCATTTATATAAATATATATATACACACATATGACAAACTGAAAAGAATTTACAAAAGCACCTAAAAGCAAAAATGTTAGTGTAAAAATACCCAAAAGAAGAAAGGATATACTTATTTCTTAGTGATAAGAATTTTTTTGTGTCAAACACAAACATCACAGAAATCTTTCTTTTAAAAACATTATAAATATTTTATTGATAACAAAACACAAATAAAACCAATATTAAAACTTTCTTACATATATGATTTTAGGAACCCTAAGAAAACCTCCTGATTTTTCTATTTTTTTATCCCTAGGAAGCCTTACACAATATTGCTCTCATACAACGGGGCACACAACTGGATGCTTATTCTTATTCTCAACGCATTTCACAGATACAAATCTGCTTCATCAGGAGTACAGGAGGTAAGTATTATTAGAAAGGATGCTAAATTCACATCAACACAACTTTGGATCCTGCAATCAAAGCAACAGCAACCAAGGCAACAGATGGAACAGCAGGGGGAGGCAAGTATCTGACAAAGGAGAGTATCAGCCAGGTGTTTTTAATTAAAAAGTACACTTAAATGTGTAAAAACAATTGCATATCTGACATACCTGGCTTTTGTTAACATGATCGTTGGGGTGTACTGGATTTTTGCTTCCCAGTTTTCCACCCATCATCTCAATGGCTCGATTGCTGATAACTTCATTGACATTCATGTTGGTTTGTGTTCCAGAGCCAGTCTGCCACACCGCTAATGGAAAATGATCATCTAATTTACCACTAGCAACCTTAAAAAAACAAAATATCTTAAATGCATGTACAAATACAAAAAAAAAAAATATCTTACTACAGCAGCATGTTCTAATGCTGTACTATATTGTTTTAAATTTGTATAGCTAAGTGCTAAGTTGTCTGCAATATTGTTTAGATCAAATAAAAATGAGCAATAGGAAAAAAACTCCCATAGTGATAGTTTTCTCAAAAAAACTATTTTAGTGATTATAATGTTTACATGGGCACACCCCTTGTTCTATTTTTAAAGCAAATTTAACTGCAATAAGGTTTGGCAGAATATTCAAAAACAAGGCAATGCAATTTTTTTTTATTGAAGAGACACTGTCTGCAGTTTGGAGAAGGGCAGTGTTTAACCCAGACACAATTTCTGGGTGGGAAGAAAATGTAGGCGGGAGGTGGCCCTTTATTGTGACCCAACTCCTCAGTAACCACCCAAAAACAGCCAGGTGGTTACTGAAAAGTGCCAAGTGGTGCACATAGTTAAAAGAGGATGAGAAGAGCACTGGAAGGGGTAAAATCACTTAACCAGACACAGTGACTGTCAGGAAAGGGGTTGTATTCTCTCCATGTGTATAGAACTAAGCAAATCTCAGCAGACCAGTCATTTAGATAAAACAACCACACTGGAAATATTATGGCCCCATTCTCTAGTACCTTTATATGAAAAAAATAATGTATTGCATTATTCCAGGACAGTGTTCAACTATTCAATCCTATGCACATTTTATATTATCATTTATAAAAAATGTTCTGCAGCACTACTGGCCCTCCCCTCAATGGTTGCAGCTGTAACACTTTGGCATTGAAACTTTTGTATTTCTTGGGTCTTGTCAAGTTGGAAGGACTGCAACAGCAGAAGGCAAAACGATGACACAGCTACAGCTACATTCCACCCCAAACTTTAAGACCTGCTTACATAAAGGCTTCTTTTATTTAGGAATGTAACATTATAAATCTGCTACAAGTAGCAAATTGAATGCTCAAAGCCAATGCTTGGTATGCATATGTGTGCACCCTGGACCAGCGGTCGCCAACTGGTGGTCCTGGAGAAAATTTAGGGGGTCTGTGGCTCTGGTCGGTGCACCCCAAGAGGGGTGAGGAGAAGGACCCCACTGGGGGGATGCACTGCCCAGAGCCACGGACCACATCCCCTGTACAATTACTAGGCTCAGGGAAGTGGGCGGGGTGTGTCCCTGGACACAACCCACCCACTCTCCCATTGCAGGCTCAGATCTGCGATGGGAGAGTGGCAGGGGTTATGTCATAATGACGTCACTATGGGTGAGTGACACCTGGCTCCCCCCGCATGCGTGGTCAGGAGCCGGTAATTTTAGTGGTCCATGGGACCAAAAAGGTTGGCAACCAAAAAGGTTGGCGACCACTGCCCTAGACCACAGCTCTCTATAGGGGTTTGTTAAGACATTTGTAAAGGAAGTGAGATTATTGCTTCTCAAAGGCAGAAAAATTTGCCACACTCAGGTTACTTCATAGAGGTTATAGGTGTTTACAGCAGTTCAGGCATTTGTTCAACTTTTTACCCAACTTTAATAAGTGACAACTGCAAGAAGCATCTAAGAATATGGAAAATAACATGTCAGTTAAAAAGCACAAATGTCTATGTAAAAACTTTTTTTCAAAAAAAGTAAAATCAGTACTTTGGAATATGTCTTGGATGATCATTGCTTTAGTTAGTAAATGTTAAAACATTATTCTACTGAGCAGACAAGTGAAAACTACCACCGACAACTTTTTGTTACGTTTATCTTATTGTTTACCTCATCAGCAGCTTTGGTAATATATTCTGCAATTTTGGGATCAAGACCATAATCCTTATTTACTTCAGCTGCAGCCTTTTTCAAGATTCCAAATGCTCTTATGACAGGTATCTGAAATAAATAAATAAAACAATTTTAGCTTTTCACAGCTACACCACAAAACAGCTGAAGTTCAGCCAATGTTTTATACCCCAAATATTTATACTATAATCCGTTGCCCATTTTACTTTCTTTTCTCTCTTTCTTAGTACAGCCCATCTACCCATGTGCGGATTTCAAAGTAATTTGTTTCTCTAACCTTGTCTTTTGGAGATTCCTAAAATATTGTATGGAAATAAATTAATTTAACATTTCGCTGTACCTAAGAGAGTATAGAGGATTCTGCATTTATTGGATACTGTAGACCTAAAGCCCTGTACAGATGTCAGATTTCTGTCACTGGAAACAATTTTTCCTTATTGTTTCCAGTAACAGGAGACTGAACAATGTCAAAAACACAGAGTTGTTCTGTTCTATGGAGGGGAAGGGGGAGAGACGAGTGCCCCCAAGCTGTGCTCCTCTCAATAGAAAAGTACAGTGGTCCTTCAACTGACTGATCCCATTGATCTGCCAGAATAGTTTGATGAACAACATCGGGGGACCATTGTACACATGCTAGATTTTCACCCAGTACTATCAATAAAAGGAAATTTATTTGTTAAAATACAAATAAAGATTATCAGAGATTATCTTCAGTGAAAATCAAAAAAAAAAAACCAAAGAACTATTGAAAGATTCAATGTATGCAAAAGTGATTTCTTCTGGTAAAATCAAACCTATTGATGACTTCACCGACCCTAGACAGACATAGACCTGGTAGAAAAATACTCCCGTTCGCTCCTCCAATGACCTACTACTGACTTTCTTCTCATTTAAAATAGCACTCAAAACCCATTTTTTCAAACTTGCCCACCCGTCTTCTCTTGCCTCTTAAACCCTCACTACTTCCCACCACTACATATCCCCTCTCTTATTGTGTGTTACTTTCCCCACCTCCTAGATTGTAAATTCTGGGCAGGGTCCTTTCCTCGTCCTGTGTCACTGTCTGTATCTTTCTGTCATTTGCAACCCCTATTTAATGTACAGCACTGCGTAATATGTTGGTGCTATATAATTCCTGTTTAAAATTATTCATAATAATGGAAAATGAGTACATTCACAATGTTATGGAATATGACATACAAATAAATATATTTAGAAAAATGCTACTAGCAAACATCTTCAAACTGAAACCCAATACATCATATGGACAGCAGATGAGATAATGGCATTGGGTAGAGCCTCAAACGCTGCCAGCTAATTATTATCAGACAGTAAAAGCCATTGCCGATATGAGAAGACTACAGAACTTCAAGCAGCAATTTAAAAAAAAAAATGTTGGTACTTAGCGGTGCATCAAAGGTAATGAATAAATTATACAATATTCTATTAGGATATTCACCATCTTATTCTATTCTATTCACCATCGTCTTATCTAATGCAGATATCCAAGTCACAAACTTTCTGACAGGCATGGACATCTTGATGATCTAAACCAGCAAAATTATTATGTTTTTTTATTTTAAGAAGGCTGCATTCTCAAGTGTTTTGTTATGATAATAATAAACAGATTATTAAAGATGGGCATGGGTAGGAATTGACTAATACAGTATATAAGAACAGTGCCTAAAAATGTAAAAAATGTATTTTAAAATATGAATTTCACACAGTTCCTGTTTTGCTGTTCTAATGTCTAATGTCTTCCTGTGACTCTAAATTCCTCTGTATCTTTGATGACTCCCATGTCACCTGTGCCTCCTGTCTCTTACTGTTTGTCCCATTCCTCGCTTTCTGGTACTAGACCCCTGGCTTTATTTCTGACCTCGCCTGTTTGTTGCCTGTCTCGACTTCGGCTATTATCAACTACTCTCTTGCCCACTGATTTGGTACTTCTCCCTGTTCTGCCCACTTTAGGGTGCCCATGGACTAGTTAGACTCTGCGCCTTGGCCTTCTTACGGCTCACATTCACACTGTGCAAGGGGGTGCTGTTCTTGTACCCCCTTGCACAGTGTTAATGTGAGCCCTAAGAAGGCCAAGGCGAAGAGTCTAACTAGTCCTTGTGCACCCCAAAGTGGTTTAGTTACTCTAAGCATGATGCAGACCAGGTGAGTGAAGGTCCACTTTAATGACAAATATCTTTATATTTTCACCAGAAAAAAACAGGGGTAACTTATTTATGATACTTACTGGCATGCGTTCAGTGACACCTCCAATTTTGAAATTCATTGTGGATCGAACAGTTTGAGCTCCATAGTACTTGTCATTTGGGACTTTTAGCTCACCAAATGTGTCAGATTCAATTCGGTAGGATTCTGAGCTGGCCTGAAATTACAAACATTAACACATAAAGTTGGTAAAATATATTTTGAAAAAAAAAACAAACAAAAACAAAACTTTAAATTAAGTCCATGTGTACAGAAAGTAAAGCAGAACGCAGATATAAAACAGCAGCAATTTGCTCTCCTGGAGGAACATTATCTGTAAGAAACAGAATGCCAAGTGATGACCTGTGCTCTCTCAAGCCTGTTGATATTGAGACGACCCTAAGTATTTATATTGGTTCTTTATAAAAAATAATTACTAAGGAGAAGAATTTGTACTGTATTAGATAACCTGTATTTATATTTATGTATACAGGAATGTGCTGACAATGTTCAGATATTTTATACTATATGCAGACTTCCTGACACCAAGGATGGGATTATGGTGATAGAACAGTCTGGTTTAACAAATTTCACACCTCCTGGTTTTGTACAATTACTATCTGCAAACTCATGTTCAATGGTGAATGGATTAAGATGTTTGTGCTGTGTGAGTATGAATGATGGGATATTTTCCAACACCAGTGGAACTGATAAAGCAGCTTGGAAAGCTGTGCATTGTCTTCAATATTACAAGAACCTGTACAGATTAATGTGACTACTACTAGATTTTTTTTTTAAGTTTTTTTTTCCCCTCAGACTGTGTCTGAGTGGAAGAGTAGTAGGACTGCCCTTGCTGTGCTGGACTATTAGTCAGCACATCTTTTAAGTTTTCCACTAAAAGAATAAAAACCTACACGGAAGCTATGATGTAGCTAAACACCACTAAAGCCTCCCAGTATTCCTACAGACTGCCTGTATGATAAAGGAGGTTATCAGAGACTGTCAGCATGTTACTGGACTGGTTTCATTTATTTCAATTTAATATAAATACACACTGAATCCTAAAAGGAATGTTCACTGCTCACCCAAGGCTGAGGCCAGCAAATTCTAATTCCTCATTATGAATCCCAACATCTGCATACAGAATGGAAGAGGCCACAGAAAAATAAATGCTTCCATGAGTTTTACAGCAAAGAAAGAACAATTAACTGCAGATGTCACATTTATTTGAAGTTATGCAATTCATCAGCTGTTTGAACTGGCAAACACCACTTCAACTTTATATCTCTCTCACATGATGTACATAATTTAGCTTTGCACGACTGACCAAGTCCTTTTTCTTTGCAGAATGCACTGGACCCTGGCATAGAAAAGCCACTTCACTTCCACTATCACTCAGAATGGAATAAAGTAAAACACGAAGTTTCATTTTGCTGGATAACCAACAACCAAGTGAAAACTTGTCTGTGGGTCCATGTATTAGCATGCATACAATCCCAAAATAAATTCCAAGTTTTCACTTTTTTCTTTTATATATTCCAACCTAGTGTTCTTGCTAGTGTACCCTAATATGTGGATGTACTAATTGGTCCTGCAGGGTTAAAAAGTTTGAGAACGACATGGAAGAGGGATAGAAAGGGACACACGCAAAGAATCACCATTCAATTTCTAACACACAGAGCAGGCGTAATACATTATAGTTTTATTATATTTAGAAGCCAGGAAACAGAATTAGAATTTTGCAATAGTTCTTTTTACAAATAGGAGCTACAATATTTGCTTTATAGCTGTACTTTGCTATTAGATTTTACTAGGTTTCAAAATGACCATGGAAGTACACAGCTGTATGCCAGATACCAAACAGGAGAACTTAGGACCCCTCTGAGATAACTTGATTCCTATGCTGCACATGTTACGGTTTATCAGGGTTATCACAGTTTATGTTGAAATTCCAATGTTTACTTGTTGGGGTCAAAGAAAATCATTAAAAGATATGTTGCAATGGCATTGCTAACTTCAAAATTTCCTATCATAAATTAAAACTTTCTATAACTATATTGAATTAGCTAAATAAGTTATTTTTAACCTGTGACATACATTATTCACATTACATGCATATAGGTAAATACACAAGTGTTACGCCCCAAGAAGGGATTCAGAAAAAGGGATACATAAACATATAGAAAAAAACAAACAGCTAGAATTAAAGTAAAACATTGTAAACTACTGGGGGAAAGGATTCTCTAGACTAAATAACCAATATCATAAAAAGCCTCTTCAAGGTTAAATGCCACTTTGTATTAATACCTGCAGCCTGGGATGCCTAGTGGAGTTTGGAGAAAGGCTATACTCCACGCTAAAAGGGGATGGGAGAACACTGTACATAATTGTAACTGAAACGTGGTGTTAACTGAAAATAGTGGCAAAGGCAAAAAAAAAAAAAAAAAGATTATAGTGTAATAAGTTATAGTGTAATAAGCTGTGTGTGTCATGGTTTCATAGGTTAAGTTAACTGAGTGGACCTTGTAACCTTAAAACAGCGGTAGTACTGGCCAGATATTAATATTAGCTTACTCTCCTATGGCAATGGGAGAACTGTAACCCAATACTATGATCCAGAACTGCTAAAGCCCCCCTTATCAAAAAAAAAACAAAAATAAAAAAAATAAAATGTGACAACCGAGCAAGGTACACTAAAACATACTCTTCCTCTATACATGTGTTTCAGACTTTTTTTCTCATTGCAATCATTCAATGTTAAACTTCTATTACACATGAGCAGCTCAGTGTAAGATGCCAGGCTATGTCAAGTATCCCAACATACCCGGTGCTTGCTGAGACCGGATGTCATTTACATCATCCTGGCCAATGAAGATGACAGCCAGAAGAAAAGCAGATGAAACTGGCAGCACCTACAATGGAACGGGGACAAGCGCATGTAAATAAAAAATTGTGGTCAAGGTAAGTCTTCACCTATCCCTACTGCGATAAAGGATCTGCCTGGTCAAAATTTTTAGTTTTTACATTTCTGCTTTAGGAACTCAATGACAGCATTGTGCTTCTTGTTCGGAATCCATTTTTCACCCGCAATGAAGAAAACAATTCTGAAACACCTGTATAGATGAGTAGCTCATCTATCAATGTGTGCAGTTTTAATAACCTATGACAATGAAAATAAAAAAGGTAACCTATGCAAACTTTTGCATTACTATTGGTACAGTACATGTGTCTGTATATACATACATTTATATACAAGTAGTCCCCGGGTTACATACAAGATTGTAGGTTTGTTCTTAGGTTACATTATTTTATTAAAAGCAATTATGTCAGATGTTTGTCTCAACATATTATTAAACAGCATGGTGCCAGTTACTGTAAAAAATCTTCACTGTGAGTTCAAAACAAAGCAAGAAAAAAAAATTATGGAGCCTAGACATTCATAAACCCACTAGCGGTATTCCCGAGTGTGACTCGGGGTGGATTTACCATGCAAAAAGTGGTAATCCCGAGTAACACTCAGAGTCGCTTAAAACATAAAACAAAACCCACTTACCTTGTTTCGTTGTCGTCCCCTGGCGTCCTGCTGGTCCTCGGGACACATCTGCTTCCTCCGATCTCCAGCTGGCAACTGCAGAGACGTTCTCCGTGATGTCGCTGCATGTGTCGGTGCAGGCAGGAGGAGAGCGGGATATTCAAATAATTTTGTGTTGTATTTAATACAAAATAGCTGTATTGAGTCCAACACAAACAAATCTTAATATAAAATAATATATATATATATATATATATATATATATATTTATATATATTTATTATACATGCTACAGAACACTTACATTACAGGTTTTAGTATTTTTATGCACTCTTGTTTTGAAATATTTTGGTGAGTTATGCCCAAGAATTATAGGCCTACAATGTAAAATACATTTCCATGCAAAAAAAGTAACGCTTTTTGCGTGGAAATACGGACAGAATTAGAACACTAAGGGGGGGTTAACTTCTGGAGCAATCTGTGCTTTGATTTGCAAAAAAGAAACAACTGCAGAGTTTGTCCTGGTCATTAAAGAGTTACAAGAGGCTGCAGAAAGAGCTCACCCGCCTAAGATCACTCACAACCTCAGCTGTGTTTAGCAAAAGATTTCTTCGCAAGTCATGCAAACTGCCCTCAGTCCTCCCTGTCAAGCCTCTGTCCTACACACAGCAAGCAGGGAAGCCATCTTCGTAGCTGGGAGGCGTCTGTATGTTGGATGTCCTTTACCCGGGGACTACATGTATGTCTCTGTGTATATATGTGCACAACATTATTCCTGCGGTCTTTTGGCTACTTTGCGGATTTCTTTCTTTGCAGAGATGATCCATTCTTATGGCTGTTTATCAGTATTGTGTGCTCAGGCTGATATAAGGATTGTGTCAGGGCAGATTCATAATGACCTGGGCTCAAAGGAATGACACCAACATGAAAGGCAGACAGTGGCAGAGATGAGATCTGGGGGGTCCATCCTGCACCTTTAGGCTTTTAAATGATATAACACTTTACAATTACAAGTTGAGAATAAACATGTTTAAAGTGAGCCTGTCATAAAAATATTATGGAGGCTGCCATTGCTGCTCTCTCCAGCAGATCATATTGCCTGGCTGTGCCTGGCATCAATACTTCTTCTATCACATATCAGTGAATGTTTGTAGTGAATGGGGATGGGAGCCTGGCAGAAGTCCTGATCACTTTGTGTTACAGATCTGTGACTTGGAATGTATTGCAGGCCAGGCACCGGTATGATATTGGATTATTATCACTTTCAGAAGGAATGGTGATCAGTGGCAGTCTTCATAATTTCCTCATAGTCAGCCTTCAATACCTAAGAAAGATCCTTTAGTGTTTCCATGATCTGCCCGTGACTTTGACATTCGCCGGATGGACTCCCAACATGAACAAGGAGCAGACATACAGAGGCCCGGGGAAGGTCACCTCTAGGACTTTACACACACCGAATCTTACCATCCTGCTCTGATTCCACGGGAACTGCAGCCTGATGGTAGCGGAGCCCGGCCTGGCCGTGCCGGAGATTTGTCTGAGGATCTGCAGAGAAGTGACAGAGCGCTGCATGGTGACTGCACGGCGAGCTCACACAGGCAGCCCACTCTAGTGACAAGCAATCAATCGCCGATCCATGCGCGGGTCAACAAGAGAGTGCACTGCTAAGGAAAAGCAATCGATTACCGATGCTGATATTATCATAAGAATCCGCTATGACGGCGGGGAAATAGTAAATAGAAATCTATAGCAAGGCGCGAGAGCGGAAGAATTATCTGACAGAACACTCAAGTTATATACGTGAGGGGCCACAGGCTGCTCTCAGGGGCCCCCTGTATGTGTATATTAGGGCATGAGGGGGTCTCTCAGTAGATGTATATTGGGGCCCTCAGTCTTGCGGTATGAGGGGCCCCCGGTCAGTATTGCGGTATGCTCGGGTTACGTCAGTGCCATCGGGCTGTGTCGGTGTTGCGCAGTGCTCTGTGTAAAGCGGTGACGGTGCTGTATGGATTGCCTGTACGGGCTCTGTGCATTATGCTCGGCCTCCTATAGACTTCCATAGGCGATGACGGTGACGGTGCTGCGGCTTGTCTCTGCCCCCGGCCGCCCCCACTCTTAGCGGACCTCTATCCGGGCAGAGCCGGCACTGCAGCAATGGGCTCCGATATCCTGCAGATCCTCCGCCAAGGTGTGTGGGCAGCACTGACCGGAGGATGGTACCACGACCCCCATGACAGCCAATTCAATAACATCTGTCACCTGTACTTATGGGTCTTCCTGCTAGTGTTACCTCTCTCCATGCACCTGGTGAGTTCAGGCTGTGCAGACACACATTGACATATATATATATATATAACACATATACACACACATATATATATATATATATATATATATATATATATATAACATGTGCGTGCTGTATACTGTGTTATTGATATTATGTGTCTCATGCTGCTTGCTGACAATTGCTGAAGGATTGCTGCATTGGTAACTTGCATGTCATTGTGACCCTCTGTCCTCCTGGAATAGGATCAGACATTGTGACAAGCTGCATGGGTTCATGTATAGATGGGGGAGGATGATGGTGATCTATCAGCATAAAGTGACCCCAAAGATAAATGTTTCATTATTGCTGCAGTGCACCATGTACACCTGAGAGCTTCATGATTTGTATTTCCTCCTCTCTTCCCTGACACTTTATTTTTCAGGGTGACAACATTCACCTACAGCCCTATAATACAGCATTGTCACCCCACGCTATGGGGCAGAAAGCTCACTCAGCTAATAGTAGGATGTACAATTATAAGTATAAAGTTGATGTGAATCTGATATCTAAACACCCATGTGAGCTGTAACATGCTCATGACATATGAAAGTTCATTTTCAATTTTTTTTTAAATGTGCAGCTTTTATTCAAATAATCCCTAGTGACCCTGGCATGATGATCCTTGTTCAGGTCCTGACATATGGAGCAGAGTTTATTACCCAGGGTTTAGCCCAGCGGCAGCCAACCAGTGGTCTGCGAGAAAATTTTAGTGGTCTGCGGCTCTGGCTGGTGCTCCGGGGGGGGTGCACTGGTCAGAGCCAGTCACTCTGGTGAAAGTTTCTTCCACTTTGAGTGACACACGGCTGCCCGCACATGCACAGTCCGGAGCCTGTAAGTTTAGTGGTCCATAGGTCTGAAAAGGTTGGCAACCACTGGTTTAGCCCCAGGGTTCCTCCAGAGGTTGCTAGGGATTCCTCGGGCAATGAACAATATGCGCCTCTCAGATGACACCAAATATATGTTTGGAAATCTGTAAGGGTGACCTTTTTCCTTCTGACCACCACAATATTTACTATGAGCTGTGGATATAGTAATCATAGAGGGGGGTTCTCTAAAGATTTAGAAGGTATTTCAAATGGTTCCTCTATGTTAAAAAGTTTAAAGAGGAACTATACCCAAAACTGCAAGAAAAAAAAAATACACTTACCTTCAATCCACAGGGCAGGCCGATCACTCCAGGGCTATCCTGCATTGGGTCAGGCAGCGTCCTGGAGCCAGCACTACGGGCGCCACCATCTTCTCCTCTGTTTCCTGTTCTTTATCTTACATCACCCGACCCAGCCGTGAGATCGGGTGATTTAGGATGAAAAAAGTTGCTCGGGCATACGCAGAAGGAGTGCCCAAGGGAGCCCAAGGCACCCCGGGAGGCTTTGTGCTCCCATTTATTCTCGACCGCCTAGGCGATCAAGAATTAGGGGGTAGTGCTGCACCCTTTTTTTTTTTTTAAAAAAGGGTGTTGCACTTAATAAAAAAGAAAAAAAACACACAAAATTTTTATTTAACATAAAAGGGTTCTCTACCCTTTTATGTAAAGTAAAAATTGTGAGTTTAGGTAGGCTTTAAGAAACACTGATATAGATTAACACAACCCTGTACCCCAGTTTAGCCCTCCATTGCTATTCTTTTTTCAGGGTTTCTGGTACAGTCACCTTAAAAAAACTCAGCCCAATTATGCCTTGGAACCATTGCACAAGAAGTGGCTGAAAGTAAAATGTGAAAAAAAGAGATGGGATGTAGAAAAGAATAAAAAAGTATTGTAGTAAAAGTGATGTAAATTGTTTTTGCTACACAGCATTATAGCAAACAAAGGGACCTTTTAGAGGAGAAGAGAGGATATCACTTTTACTTACATCACATCACATTTACACATCACTGGATTACTATACACAGAAAGCTGCAATTTCCATCCCATTCCTTAAATACGGGCGGCTGTATGGAGCCTGCAGTACATTCTGTCTTCCTAAAGGACAACTGTCATGGCTCTCCTGGTCTGATTATTTCTTGTGCCATTGTGACAGCAATCTTTATTTGCAGCCCTGCTTGGTTCTGCTTATCTTTTCTTCAATATGCATCCCTATCCACTCCCCTATATTTTTACATGTATATTGTAGCCCCAATCATTCCTAAGCAGGGAATCATATTCATAGGGCAAAAGGCAAGGACACATCTGAAGAATTGTAGTGTGGTTCTGGGCAGAGATTACAGAAACAGGCAGAGGTCATTTATGTTTCAATCTAGATTAGTGTTTCTTAGCCAGGGTTCCTCCAAAGCTTGCTAGGGGTTCCTTCAGCAATTATCAGTTTTGTCCCTCTCAGTTCAGTTTAGGTGACAAAAATGATCTTTTTGGCTTTCTGTAAGGGGGACATTTTTCCCACCGGCCAGCACTGACCACTGACCTCCATACTAATGTACCATGAGCTGTGGATATAGTAATTATAGCAGAGGTTCCCTGAAGATCTGAACATTTTTTCAAGAGTTTCCCCATGTAAATAAGGTTGAGAAAGGCTTCTCTAGGTGGACTAAACTCAGGGTGAGGAGTGAAGAGTGTGGTCACCTGTGGTGTGGTGCCTGTAAGCATCAGTTTTAGTCTTTACATGTATCCCTGAGGTGCATTTCTTGATCCCAGGTGTAAACTATACATGGCACCTTGACTTTTGCCCAAGCTAACGCTTCTCCTGATCTCTCTATTATTGATGTTACTGCATTGCTTTCTTACCATTGCTGTGCACTGCAGTATGTTTACTGACTGTATTTCCCACAGGGCTTGCCTCCAACAAGATTCACATTATGCCTTTACTGCATATCCACAACTGTGTTGTTTACAGTGATTAAATTTGTTAGTTTTCGACTTCATCTAATGTTTGACAAAGGAATGGTGGACCATCATAAAAAACACAGCAAAAAAAACAAGAAGGTCAAAGATTCTGACAGCATCAATATTTCAAGTGAGCACACGGCTCCTAGGTGAGATTTTTACTACTATGTATTTTCTTACACTTTTCTAAGCATTAGTGTAAATTAGTGTGTACCTAACTCCTATAAAGAAAGCACGTTTCTGTTTTTTGACAGCAATTCAAAGAATGTAGAGTTGGATATTGATGAAGTTACTCATAGCCATCAGGACAGCAACACTGCAACATCCCCAGGCTCAGTGGCAAGTATTCTATAGATATGCAGTTGTACACACAATATATTGCCCCATTAATGTTTATAATGTATGATGGCAATATAGACTACAGAATTGCCAACACATTTCTGGGAACAGCCTTCTCAGTATACAGTTTTGCTTGAAAGTTTGTGAAACCTTTCAAATTGACTATATTTTTATATAAATTTGACTTAAAACAACATCCGATTTTTAAAAAAGTCCCGAAGATAGATGCAGAAAACCTAGTTAAACAAAACAAAAATTATTTTATTTGGTCATGTATTTATGTCAAATTTTTCAAAAGTAAGGCTACGTACACACTTCAGATGATTCTCGCCTCAGGGCTATTATCGCACAAGTATCTAACGTGTTTACAGTGACCGTCCAACGATGTTCATGGATCCGTCCTGGTGGATCCATGTACGACGAAAGACAAACGACCGCAATGCAAGTGAACAGGAGAGTGCACAGCGGGGTGCCACTCCCTTGTTTTCCCCCTTGTATCCTATAATGTGAAAGTAAAATCACAGTGTGGTGTTTTCAATCAACTTGATGGCAATTTGCTGTGGGTGAGAAACCCTGTTTTTTTAAAGAACCTATCTGTGGGAGTTTATCATGACTGAAATAATGGAGGTGTCTGAGGATCTCAAGAAAAAAAGGTGATCATGCCTATAAAGCTGGAAAAAGGTTACAAGACCATCACCAAGGAGTTTGGACTTCACCAATCAACAGACAGATTGTGTACAAATGGAGGAAACTCTGGACTTTTGTTTTGTTTGTTTTGATAACTCCAGCTGCAAGGTGTGTAATTGTCTAGGAGGTTACAAAGGATCTGAGGGTAACTTCTAAGCAGCTGAAGGCCTGTCTCATATTGACAAATGTTCATGTTTATGAGTTCACCATCAAGAGAACACTGAACAGCAATGGTGTGTATGGCACAGTAGGAAGAAGAAAGCCACTGCTCTCCCCCCAAAATATTGCTGACTGCTTACAGTTTGCTGAAGATCATGTGGACAAACCAGAAGGATACTGGAAGAATGTTTTATGGACAGATGAAGCCAGCATTGATAATTTTGTCTTAAATTAAGAGAAAGAAAAACACTGCATTCCAGCATAAGAACCTTATCCCATCTGTGAAACATGGGGAGCTTTAATAAATCAGACCCATTGGGTCATTCCCCAAGACAATGATCCTAAACACTCAAGTCATTCTACCAAAGAATGGTTACAGAAGAATAAATAATGTTCTGGAATGATGAAGTCAAAGTCACAACCTTAATCCAATTAAAATGTTGTGGAAAAACATAACGTGAGCTAATTATGTGAGGAAAACAATGAGCTAAAATTCCTCAAGTTAAGGTGCAGGACTAATCACCACTTACCGAAGAAGTTTAGTTGCAGTGCACAAGGGGGTCACACCAAATACATAGGGTATGATCCACTTACATTAGCCACACACTGATATGTTATTGGATCATTTTTTTCAATAAATACATGGCCTAATATAATACTTTTTTTTTCATTTGTTTAACTAGATTTTCTTCATATACTTTAATGACTTTTTGAAAAACAGATAGTATTTTAGGTCACATTCATGAAAACTATAGAAAATGTTAATGCGTACACAAACTTTAAAACACCACTATATACATATATAAAGGGTTATCTTCTAGATTACTTAGAAGTCCTGGAATTTGTGGCCCTGTTTTACAAAATGACCAGCTGTCATAAAAAAAATTACAGGGCCTTCCCTTACCTTAGTATTGGTTGGCCATCCATCTTGGTGATGGACCAATAGTTAGGAGGAGAGAGAGAGATAGGTTCTTCAAGCAGATGTTGGCTGCTGTTTGGATAACTGATAGCCCTGTTTTGTATCTCTTAGGATGTCATAAAAAACAGCAAACTCAACACAATTATATTCTCAATATTCTCAATTGCAGAAGGGCAATCAGTTCAGAGCATTGGCAATTGCATCCTTCTTTCCACATTAAAGAATGAAAGGCATTATATACTATGCATATATATATATATATATATGCATATATGATAGTATATCATATAAACATTATATTAATATTATTGATATTATATATGAAGTATTTGAAGTTCTAGGTACTGTAACTATCATTTAATATTGCAATGCAATTTCTCCCGACTTTTAGCTTTACTATCAAGTTTATATTGCTGTGTCACACACCCCTTTTATTGTCCTGGCAACAACTGTGACAGAAAGTAGAGAAATCCAGCTGTTTATTCCGATAAAAAAGGTTTTTCACGTTGAAGAGATTTATCCTTGTGTTTTTATAACAAAAAATAAAGGGAAATATCCCTAACAGGATGTAGACTCAGGCCTAAAATTAAAAAAATATAAAGAAAAAAGAAAACCGAAGATTATCTTTGATGGTGTTATATTTATCTATACGCAATTTACAGTGGTTACTAAATTCATATGGGTACTTCAAAGTTAAATAGAGATTCTTCTGGGACAGAATTCCCCAGTTCTCTCATTTATCATGTATTGATAGTATTGTAGGAAATATATTCAAAGCTGATATTTTTCTGTATTTTAGGTAATGGACGCAGTGGACCACAATGAAGCCTTTAAAGGTTTAGATATTCTTTTGTAATAACATTGACAATGGTTTCCACAAAATATACCTCTTTCATCTAGAAAACATAATGTTCATGGCATGTAAAATTGTACCTGTGAGGGTCTTATTTTACCAAAAAAAAAGGAAAACTATTTGCCCCATTGGGGGATGTTAAACATATTCTATGTTTACCTTAAATACATATGTCTAAATGCTTAAATAAATGCTCAGCCTAAAAAACTATATATACATATATATTTATAGCCAAGGCAGATAAAACAAAGCTATTGCTGTCTCCGGTTTAGTGGCCACCCATTAAAGCAATCCTACTATTTCTGCACTTGGACTCCTAGTAATTCACAATGATCTGCAGTATGCCAATCCAAAAAGTATATACCACTTTAAAAGCTATAGAACTCTAAGTTTAGAAAGATACGCCTGAGAGGCCCTTTATTTATATATGAATTTATTTGAAACATACTCCTAGCATTAAAAAACTTTGCAAATAAAAACATAGAGTTATAATGAGAGCTATAATGTATTTTATTAACTATAGAGATACCATAGACACTACCAAGTATTGGTAGTTATTTCCCGCTTTTAAAATGTGCTGGCATCATGGGTGCTTACGCGGTAGCCCCTACAATATTCTAGTACTAACTTTGCTGGAATTCAGAGCTCATGCATACTCCCAACACATCCTCCAATGGATTGCAGGCACTTCAACAACCTATTGACCCTCCAAAACCTGATGGTTTATTCTTCCTGTTAAGTTAGTGTAAAAAAGAGAATGACAGTTTTACTTTAGGCTTTACAAAATTATACAATTATAGGATTAAATTACTGTGCTAGTGCCAAGGCTAGGTGTTGCCTAAGATTCAATTTCTTTTTCCCAAAGTGAGGAAGCTTTGAAATGATCAAGTTTATGGCCTGTGTGCTTATGCTTTTGTTCATTAAAGTCCTGATCCTTTTTTATATAAGTCAATAGACATTCAGAATTAGCTTTAAGTAGGTTATCGAGCTTCAGATGTAATGTAATCTGAATGCATCCAAAGGAAAGCAGAACCTGCGATGAACAGCTTGACATGACTCCTGATAACCCCAGGAGCCTACTATTTAGTGTACACTGCCTACCAGAAGCTTACTATTGTAACTACAGGGAGCCATAAAATTAAATTTAATGAAGTCATTGTATTTTTCAATATGTTCAGAGTATTGATGTTTCAGGGTCGCAGTCAGTAAATATGGTGATCCCGTACCTGCATGTTCAACCACTCAGGGATGAATTGCTGAAAAAAGGCTGCAGCCTTTGGAGTGAGAATATATGGAATGGAAAAAATTATCCCTCCGAATACATTACTTTGAAAGTTAGAAACTGACATTTGATTGAATGCAAAATACACATAATAGGCCCGATTTAATAAAGCTCTCCAAGGCTGGAGAGGATACACTTTCATCAGTGAAGCTGGGTGATCCAACAAACCTGGAATTGATCTGGTCCAGGATTCAAGACATTTGGTAGCAAATAGCTTTGATTAAATCCATTCCAAATTAGCTGGATCACCCAGCTTCACTGATGAAAGTGTATCCTCTCTAGTCTTGGAGAACTTTTTTAAATCAGGCCCAATGTCTCCATGTATGGCATAGAGACAGATCTGGTGGCAAATGACATTGTGTAGAAGAGAGAAAAATTTGGTTACAAAGACTAAGGCAATTTTCTTTCAACTAATTTTAGACCTTATTAAAAGAGAGCATTTCCCAGACAATACAAGAATATGCGAGAAATTAGCAGAGAAAAACAATCCAACAGGGGAAAATGAACATTTGTGGCAGCAACAATCATGGTACGTATCTTTCATTCTCAATACATTTTCAAGTGTTTGACCAGGTTAAATGTATTTTTTCTAGCTTTAATAAAACATACTTATAATATGCACTTTATTTAAAATCCTCCCTGCTTTGTTACCTGTAGATCCTGCCAGTGTGCTCCTTTCTGCAGCACTTTGACAATGCTGCACAAACACATTTCAGTTTTCAGCAATGTGGTCATACACTCCCTGGTCACCTCCGCAGTGATTCATGTCTTTCATAGGCTTTAAGTGAGAGATAGCTGTTTTAAAAAATGTTTAAGCTGGAATTTTTTTTAACGTGTAGCTATAACATCTACATGGGGTAGAGGTCTGAATTTTGAAATGCCTGCAATCATAAATTGAAAACAAAACAGAAACAGATAAAACAGATATTTACATAATCGAAATGAATAAGCGTAAAAATTACAAAGGATTTGTAATTCTACGCATCCAAAGCTGTGTCCAAGGCATCCTTGACAGACACCACAAACATAATATATTGTAGCCTATTTGCTGCACTATACAGTTGAATGAAAAGTATAACTTTCTCCATGTGTATTTTCTATTTTTGTTGTTCTCTTTCCTGTCTTTGAGTTATCTAATTCTTTTCATTAAACACACTAAATATAAAAATAAATAAAATATTCTATTCAATTTTCCAGTCGAATTCTGTTTGGTCCCAACAGATTACTGTAGTTTGCACATTGTTGTTGCACTTGACATATCCTTACTAAATTGAGAAAGGTAGAAAAAAATTGTGATTACAATATAAAACATATTGGAGAAATTGTTTATTAGATGTATGAGTAATGTACTAATATACATTAAAATTTCAGCTGCCAGGTCCCTGAGAGGGGCAAAGCCATATATGAAGTAATTCATACTTCACAACAAGATACTTCAGTTTTGCAAGTTATATGTGGACTGGAAGCTTCAATGCAGGATGACACACATGTTCATACACACAACAGTGGTAAGTTGTTAAGCTCCTATGTAGATAATATAAATCAGCATTGTGTGTCAAATAATTGATTGAAGAGAGAGAACAGTGGTCACAACTGACCCAGGAAACTTTTTAAAGCTAAAATGTGACTGGCTGGCCAACTTTCACAGATTTGAGGATATATACATAATTTACAAAAGATCTAAGGCTAGTAATGGGAAAATAAAACTGGGGTGGTGTAGTACTTGCAGCTTGATCTCAGAACTTGAAGAGATCTTCTATTTTCTAGCATTGTGTATTCTAAATTAATTTGCACTTACCGCATGGAAACTGATCATATAATCAGGTCTGTTTCAAAATTTTTTCCCCGTCAATTTGGCTGAGATTTGATAATATTTTTTGGATTGGCATGCATGGAGGAGGTATACGTATTTTTATGGAAATTTGGAAAGTAAGAAAATAGAAATACAAATTTCTTTCAGGGTTTTCCACTGTTCGAGGGTCTGTGAGATTTTATTTTCTGATAAATTTTCCACATTTTCCATACAGCAAATAAAATCCTGCAAAATATACAGAAAGAGACAGAAATCTGACAGGCTGTGGCTGTCCTCTACAAAACAAATGCATTTTATTTTTGCCTTTGTGTTTGTGTTGCAGAATTTTGCTATCATCCTGTCTGGTAAATGTGATCAATTTTCACAGGAAGTAAGAGTAAATTTCTCTAATGGAGCCCAACATTGCAGTAAAAATCTAACAGAAGTTAAAAACCTGCCCCACTCACATCTAGAAACTAATTTACATGCCTTGACATACATTTCAACATTGCAAACTGCCCAGTAGATGTCACTTTATGACTACAAATGGTTCCAGTAATCTTTGTAGGTCACTGTATCCAGGAAAACATGCACATGTTCAATTAATGAAGTATGCACTGATAAAGATTGTAATAGTCTGCTGCTTTGCACTTCACTGTTGCACTACAACAGGCTTCTGACAGCACACTTTAAACAACTGTCAGTCTTTAGATTGATTGGAAGAAAAGAGAGAATTCTGGAGACTTGATTACTGTTTTAGAAGGTTTGAGGTTGTATAACTTTGTTTTCCTGACAGCTCAGAATACTAAAGGGGTTATTCCTAAAAATCCTGTTTCCTACACCCACTCTCAGGATAATAAAAATAAATTCAAAGCAGCCCACTTGCTCAGCGTTCTTTGTTATTCCCCATACTCCCAGTAATCACCTACCTGACTGGATTAAATATCTGGCTGTCCTCCTTTTCCAGGTGATTCCCCCTGATATGGTCACTAGTAATTACCAGGTGGGGAGTCCTGCTTCTGTATCCTCAGGGCTGGCATGATGTAACTCCCGAGCACCTCATTCAGTCCTGGCAACTGCAGCTGGGATGTGCCTGGTATCACAGCAGTTTTGACAAAAGAGTCAAAAGTGATTGGGCTAGTAAAGTGTTATTATATTAGAAGGGATATTACCTGTCTCCATTTTGGAGTAATGCCCTGCCTGTGCACAAATCTTTAGACAGCCTTGTCTGGTGGCTGTCCAGCAAAATCTTGCCACTCTCTTCTTCCCTTTGAATGGGTAGTGATCATACCAGATACCAACAAGAGAAGGTGGGTGGCCCTCTGCTAGTGGTTTTTAAATTAAAAACCTCAAGGATTATTATGTTGATACAATATGCAAAACTAGAGGTTGCTATTAAAATGCATTTTATTTTGAAAAAGCAAAGTTTTGGTTAGCTGATTTTTGTGTTTTTTGGCGGCCGTATTTTTTAAAGCTCCTCAGGGCTGGAGAGGATGCACGTTCATCAGTGAAGCTGAGTGATCTTGCAAACCTGGAATGGATCTGGTCCAGGATTCAAAACAATTGCTAGAAAATAGCAGATGACGTGGAAGAAAATCCATTCCAGGTTTGCTGGATCACCCAGCTTCAGTGATAAAAGTATATCCTCTCCAGCCTTGGAGAGCTGTAATAAATTAGGCCTAGAATCTTTAAGTAGTGCTATATAAGTGTAAACTATATTTTTGATTTAATTATAAAAGACTTTTTTTTTCACAGGACACAAGAGATTGTTTTGCCAGAAAGGTGGACACCAGTGTGAAAGTCAGTGTGAATCAGTAAATCTTAGTGCAGTCTCCTTAACACAGTGAGTAAATATATATCTAGTGCTTAAAAAAAGTGGTTTGAACTCATCCAAAAACCTAAAATTTGATCGTAAACCCCAGTTTTCATTTGTACCTATATGACAAATTACATTTGTCTCATGTAACATTTATTTACTTAGATGTTACTGTGTACATCAATCCAGCAGTCAGCCTCTTTGCCTCCTCCTAGAAATGAGCAAAAGGAAAATGAGTTTTAGGAAAAAGCAGTGTCTTTAACATGATTTTGGTCAAATTACAATAATCACTTGCTTTTAGTATCCTTATGAGCTGTGTGTTGTGTTGTAGGTGAGTGGTCTTAAAGCGCAGTGATTGTAGCCTGCAGGTAACGTCCTCATCATGTATCAGATTAAGGTTAGATTTAAAGCAGACTGTCTTACTAAGTTACTACAGTAACAAAGAGGCACAGAATATATAGATATTAGGCTGGCAAAGAAATGAGGGAAATATGATTCAAAGCAAAACTGAAGTCATGCAAATGAGCTGTTGTACGTTTTAAACGTATGCACAGCATATTTGCACCTTTTACCCTAACCTACACAATGATCCCCCCCCATCACTGCAATCGCCATTGTCTCTTCCTTACATCTCCAGCCGCTCTTCCTCCACGTTTGGAGTTCTTTGCCTCTTTATTGGCTGGCTATAATGAAGTAACGCCTACGCATTCACAGAATATTCTTTTCTCTTGGCGCATGGTCAACTTCCTTTGTGCCAGAGCTCACCATACGCTTAACGGCACATGTACAGCTTGATTTACAACCTTTTTACATTTTATTTAGATTTTCTTTTGAAGGAAATAAATAATATACTGTACACTGATGATATTCTGTCTTGGATGTCAACATTAATATTTTATGGTATACACAAAATATTAATATATATATATTTCGTATAGTCTAAGAAGTTGTTTTATAAAATATGTATAATATTACTAATATTGTTCTGTTTAGTGATGTAGATTTCAAATCAGAAGCAGAAACTGTATCAGAAAACAAGGGACTGTTTTATGATGATCCTGATGAAGAGTCATTCCAAAAACAAGTTTCAATAAAGCCTCCAAAAGAAAGTGTGAGCATGACAACAGAAGTTAGTGCTTCTTTTATTTCTAAGTTTTAATTGTAGTAAAAATGTAAAAAAGTGCAAAAATCTAGAGTTCACATAATTACAGTAGAACCTCAGTTATCCGGGATCCATGGGGAATGGCTGATTCCAGTCGGTTAACTGAAGTTACTCTGAAACTGAGGTTTCTCACCCATTCAGCACTAGACTTGAATGAGGAGACTTGTTCCCATTCACCTCTAGTGCTGAATGGCTGAGAAAAAGGAAACCCTTATGACGCTTAAGCCTTCATCAGGGTTTTCCCTTTTCTCAGCCAGTCACGGAGCGGAGCAATCAGCGGAGCTCTACTCTGCTCTCCTGACTGCTCCTGCCGCCCTAGCAGAGCTGTGGTTTGTGTTCCTGGATGCAGAACACATGCCACAGCTCTGCTAGGGCTGCGGGAGCAGTCAAGAAAGCAGAGCTGTCTGAATAGATAACTGGAGTTCTACTGTAGAAAAAAAGCATTATGGTACCTTTCCCACTGCTGTGTGGATCATCTAAATGTCTATATATATGTACAAAAAGATATATAGTCAAACATTCCCAAAACATGATTTAATTGGGTATTATTTTTAATTGAATACCAAAACCATTTTTCTCCAAGTTTTTTTGCAGTTATTTGTTGGGATTATATTTTTTGCCTTGATATTGTATATATAAGAATTTATCTGTTTCAATTTTATTCCCAAATTCTTGGCTTATTGTTACATATTTTTGGTGTTTCCTTTTTATGATGGCAGCTACATATATGGCCTAAAGTGCAAACGTTACAATGAAATATTTTAAAATATATTGCATATATTTGCTTACAGTCTTTGAGTCATGAAGTTGAAAACTCATCAAATATCTCATCAGAATATACATTTCCAAAGACGCAATTCTATAAATTCAGCATTTTTCCAGGCAAATGGATTAAAGTTTGGTGTGATAGGCTTACGTTGCTGGCATTGTTTGACAAGTAAGTATGTATACTAAAAGCTTTGTAAACATTTTTACTTAGGAGTAAACTCCATTTTCACTTAGTTATCATACTATGCTGGTATGCTAACATGTTGACCAATATAATGGTGCTAGAGTGCAACAGCTTCTCTGATCTAGGAAATAAATGTGGAAAGGAAGAGGGATCAAAAGTCCTCAGTTTCATTATCACACCTAATTTCAGCCTTGGAAACCTATAGTGCTAAGACCCATACTTACTGGACCTGATTTATTACAGCAAACCTGGAATGGATTTCTTTCTTTGCTAGCAAATGTTTTGCTTTGAATTCCAGACCAGATTCATTCCAGGTTTATTGGATCACCCAGCTTCACTGATGAAAGTGTATCCTCCCCAGCCATAGAGAGCATTATTAAATCAAGCCCACTGTATCTATATACATATACGCCACTTTGTATGCAATAAATGTTGGCTACGTCTTGGTCACTGGGCTTCTTAAAACTTTCACTAAATTTACTATACACATTAACACTTACATACTAAATCTAAAATTAAAATTAGTAAATTTAAAATATAACATTAATTAATACTAAATCTCATAGTGGCACCCCTCTCCCCAAAAAACACATTACTGTATTACATTTTGAACAATTCATCCAGATAAACATACAGAACTTTTCTAAGCACTTTATTCTGTCAACTTTCTAAGACCACTCAAAATAGTTTTATTGGTTATAGTTAAGGTTAATAGGTTGATTAGCTCAATGAATAAATACCGTCCTTTCTGATTTTCCACTGGCAAGTGTTACGTTTGAGTTGATCTGATTTATTAAAGCTCTCTAAGGCTAGAGGGTGAACCAGAAAACCTGGAATGGATCTGGTCCAGGTTTTAAAACATTTGCTATCAAATAGCAAATGGCATGGAAGAAAACCATTCCAGGTTTGTTGCATCACCCATCTTCACTGATGAAAGTATATCCTCTCCAGCCTTGAAGAGCTTTAATAAATCAGGCAGGCTGTGTAACCAATGGTAAGTGTAGGGTGACAGTCACATACCATCCAAGAAAGAATCAGTCTTTTCCATGTCCCTTTGCAAAGAGGTTTGAAATCTGCTACACAACAACCCTAAGTCTAAATCCATGTTTTGTGCCATTTTAAATATCCAATGGAAACCAAAAAAAAACATTAGGCAACAAAATTTAGGGTAGACTTATAACAAATAGAAGTCTTACCAGAATAGATGGCAGGATACATTTGGCCTAATTTAATAAAGCTCTCCAAAGCTGGAGAGGATACACTTTCAATGGTAAACCTGGGTGATCCAGCAAACCTGGAATAGATTTCCTGAAGTCATTTGCTATTTGTTAGCAAATGTTTTGAGTCCTTTTGGATCACCCAGGTTCACTGATGAAAGCCTATTGCTTCCAATATTGGAGAGCTTTATTACATCAGGCCCTGTATGTCAACAGGAATCTGTTGATCCTCCATTGCTGTATAGAATTTGTATGTGTTGCCAAATAACCAAACAGCATGGAAATAATTTTAAATCATAATATTATAGTGGTAATCAGGTTTCACCTAAAACTGTTTGCTTTATTTCATTATAAGCTTATATCATTATAAAGCTTATATCAGGCATCATACATCACATATGAAAGTGTATGTAGTGAGAACTTTTACATTTTTATTTTAATTTTGCAGAACAGAAAATGTTGGAGAAAACATCATAGGAATATTGCTGGCCATCTGTGTTTCATTTTTTGGATTTTTAGTTCTGCACCAAGGCCTCTTTAAAGACATATGGCTTTTCCAGTTTTGTGTTGTTATTGCAAGCTGTCAGTTTTGTCTTCTTAAGGTAGGGAATAGAATATATGTTATTTTTATTGTTTTATATTATGTGATGAGTAGAAGAAAAGTAAGGCATGGGTTTACTGCTGCTGATGATGAGCACCATAGACCATGGCTGTTTAGTAACAGCCATCTGTAAATACCAGGCCTATGTGGCAGGTTGACAATGCAGGAGCATAAATGAAAGACAGCAACAAACAATGTCATTCTATAACATAAAGTACAAGAACAAGGACCATCATGGCAGGATGGCCAGGTATTAGTTTAATGAAATCCGCATAGTTAAAAATAGGAAAAAATACATAAAAAATTCTGCTACATTTGAAAACATAAGTTTTTTGTGATCAGTTTTAAACTCACTTTATTCCACACAGCCATCCTGCATACTATTTTTGTTACAATAGTTTAGCCATTCTGGATACTTTTTTTCTGTTCCAAAATATTTTTTCTAATCTAATGAAGCAAGAAATACTGACCCAAATCTGCCTTATGATTTCCTTGTCTGCACCATTTCCAAGTGCAGGAGATCAATAATCCAGGCAGGCAGTCTCCTCAAGCTAATGACTGCAGACCCCTCTGATTGATGGCCAATAGGAAGTGTCCATGTAATGCAGACATTAAAGTCGACACCTAAAGAAGAAGTAGAGATGTCTATTATAGTGGATTTTCACCAGCTACATTTAGTGGTGATTGTCTCCAGTATTTGAGTCACAAACCTATTATTATTATTATTATTATTATTATTATTAATAATAATAATAATAATAATAATAATAATAACAATAATAAACAGAAATTATATAGCGCCAACATATTACGCAGCACTGTACATTAGATAGGGGTTGCAAATGACGGATACAGACAGTGACACAGAAGGAGGAGAGGACCCTGCCCCGAAGAGCTTACAATCCAGGAGGTGGAAGAAATAAAACATGCATGCTAAAAATAGGTTTCAAAAAATTTTTCAAAAATCCTGGTCTTTATGGTTGTTCCAGTTTCATAATATAGAAAGTATTATAGCCAGTGCATCAGCATGACTACCTTGTAGCTAACATTTCCTGGAGGAATACTATTGGAGGCGATGGAAGCCTCCATGATTTTCATGACATGGTCCCTACAGGTAGGAAATGCCCTTAGTATTAATGTGCTTTCATAAATATTCATTCTACTTAGTCCAGCTCCATTGCATTATTTGAGTTTGACACAGCTAATCTAGATATGCAATTGTGCAGCTTATGGAATGTGCCATTGTATTATTTTAAGAACAAAACATTAATCAAATATTTGCTCATTCTATATTGTGTAGTTGTATCCTAAATGTTACTAAGAAATCCTCAGTTGACTGTCCTTCTCTTTACGTAGAGTATACAGCCGGATCCTGCATCACCAGTTCATGTGAGTTTAAGCTCAGATTTTGCTGACATTGGCATTAATTTTATTTGCTTTATTTAGCATGTTGGCTACCTTTTCTAAATCCTATGCAATATGTTTCAATGCCTATAAGTCTTTAAACCAGTGTTTAATAAAATTTATTAAGCAAATAAATATTTAATACAGGGTTCACTCATGGGGATTTAGAGAGCATTATGGTTTTCCAAAAAGAAAGGAGAGCAGAAACTGTGTCTTTTCGGACTTCTTACCTTTTTTATTATACTGTATTAGAACCAAATTAGAGTGAACTATATTACAACTTTAAAGCTTTGTGTTTGTCATATTCGCATCACAGAAAATCTTTCCAGAGTCTCTGTTGGAATATTTCCCCCTCACCTCCCATTCTGGCAGTGACTGTAAATGTTGGATTTACTATTGTTTTCTCCTTATGACCATGGTGACTGTGACAGATAAAGAGAGTAAACGTCCCTAGCATTAACAACAATATAATTTATTTCCTAACGTAGCCACTACCAATAAAAAATTTACCTAACCCACATTTGGATGTCACATTGCCCCTGTCACATGTGGGATGTCACATTGTCACTGACATCCCACATGTCCCAGCACTCA
>NC_092861.1:118238213-118257381 GCF_032062135.1 Pyxicephalus adspersus | reverse complement strand
CCCCCCCCCCCCTTTTGTTCCTTAATTCCTCCTTCCCTTTAATTCTTTTACTTTTCCTCCATATCATCTTGTAAGCTCTGCACATTCCATAGCACCAACACCCGTTTTTGGTGTACCCTGGATGCAATTTTAGACCTGAACTTTTACTGGGGACTCTCTCTACCCCTAGCAGGATATTCTCCCCATCTAGTCTTACCTCTTTTTCTGTAGATGGCAGCCCTAACCCATGTCATAGCATTACAGACCTACCTCTTTTGTATGCTGGTGTTTTAATTAGTATGTTTATTGTTTCTGTTGTTAAAGCTCCAATAAAAATATTTGAAATAAAAAAAGACTTTTGACTTTACTTTCTCGGTAAAGCCAAAGTCCAATTAACACTTTTTATTTCATTTTGGACACAGTAGGAGAAAACCTCTGTAATGTTTTTTGTGTTGCTAATTGGGAGATTTCAGCTGACTTCCTGTTAGATCAAGATATTATTGGAAATATATAGGAAAACTTACAAAAACATATTTTATTGCGGTAAGAACTGAAATGTCTTATGTTTTTATTGCTCTTTGCAACTTACTGCCCTAGTGATGACTGCTCTGATTATTGTACAGGCATCACAGTAAATGTGTGAGGAAACATGTATGTATGGAAATTTGAGTGAGAATTGGCTGCCATCAGGAAAAGACATCTTGAGAAAGCAAGAATATAAAAAAATGTAAAAGCTCAGTAAAGGGCTTCATGGAAACACAAATATAAAACATTTGTTTAACTGACCACTGAAATGAAGTTTTAAATTTGCTCTTGTTCTATAAAAAAGTTGAAATTACATTTGCATTTATGGTTGTTTTTACATGTTTGTAGAATTATGTAATTAGTTTATTTGTTAAAACAGACCTTCCATGAAAAATGCTTTATCCAGCTGTCCCAGGAGGCACAGTGACTTCACCCTCAACTCCCAGAAGCTATGCTGACATATTTTACTTTACATATTTTTTTTTGCATGGATTTTTTCATCTATTTTGTTTAAATGGTGGGGGGCTATAAGTAAGCCGATCTTCAGGTTTGCATGTAAGGTCCCTTTTAACAAATAAAATGTTTATGCCCTGTCATATTAATATTCTTTATGTGTTTTTCAGGGCTATAACCAGATCATTACATACAGCAGACCAGTTTATTTTTGTATTTTATGTGGTGTTATTTTGCTGCTAAATGCTGGTTCTGAAGTCAAAGGCCTACATTTACACACATTGTATGGATTCCATTTTTTGTCTCCAGAATGTTTTCATGGTGCTAGAGATCAAATTATTGGTGAGTAGTTTTTTTATAGCTACATTAGTGTGGACTTATCATCAAACTTCACACACTATTTTTGTGTATTTTAGCCTAAACAAATCATAAACCATATTACTAAAATCATTAACCATATTAGTAAAAAAACATACACAGGCAAAAGGGAAATGGTTTTTATCTACCAAGGACATTTTGGTCTTTATGGGAACATTCCTTTGAGGGATCTTCCAGGTCCATTTGTTTCAAAGGCAGTAATTGATTCCCACCAGGAAATGTATATGGAAAGTCGGATTCAGTGTTTTAAAAATAAAGCCCATAGTGTGTTTCACACCTTTACAGAGACAATAGACAAGTATATTGTTTTCATATTAGCCCCTTTTTGAGATTAATGTATCAGTAAAAAAAAGTCTAACTTGTTATTAGAAAAAATCATGATAATATGATATTTTATGCACTGTTACAGGATTTAGTAGATGGCATATGTCCCTGATGGTATAAAACTTCTGAAAGGAACATGTAAGGCTGGAAGAACATTGTGTGAGGAAATACGCTGTTACTTATTATTACATTTATTTACTAATTATTTAACTAAATTAAACTGTGAAAAGTCCACTTTAAAGTATATTTAATAATTATAATTATAATAAAATAATATCATGTAATATATTGTTGTTCACAAACCCTTAGATTCAGTCTTTTTGTTATTTTCTTTGTAATTATAAGACAAATATAATAAAAGACTTTACACCTGAATAATTAACAAACCAAAAGGACACAAATAGGAGTACATATTACTTTAGGAAAGAAATGCCTTTTAATAGTGAAATGTAATTTGTGTCATTTTGTCTACATATAGTCTTCCTTTTATTTTACACTTTTTTTCCCTCCTCTCTCATCATACAGCAACAGATCACTTCTAACAATGATCTACTGCTGGTTGTGATAGACTATAGTAACAGTAATTTGCTGCAAACAGGCACTGGATGGAACCACTACTGCTCTCAATATTGAGAACTAATTTATTAAATTTACTATAAATAAAAAAGCATGACCTTTATGTAATCTGTGTAAACCATCATGTCCCAATGAAGAGAGTTTGCAACTTTAGGCCTTTTGTATTTACTTTCTTTTATTTACTCACCTTGATAGGGATGACTAAAGCTGTTGAAAAGGTATTTAACAGACAGGAAACCTCATAGATATTTTTATGTTACATGTTGTATTTAGATGTATTCTTTAGTTCCTCGGATGCTTGGGGTGTTAGAGATGTAAGCAAAAAACTCCAAGGGATTATATTCCAAGAGCTCTCATTACAACCAATACTATATATTGAAGATTGAGAATGAGGAAGTAAAGAAGCATGAATAAATGTATTATTTTAAAATTTTGTTATTTAGAGTTTTAAAAGAAAAGAATAATACATATTTATGCATTATTACTTTTATCTACTTGAATAGACCGACTGAACATCGTAGATATATGCCTATGGTTCTCATCTTGTTTTCACATGTGGATATAGTTGCCATAAATAGCTGTATTTACTAATATGGCCCTACCAACAACAGCTTATATCACTTGAAAGTACAAATTTAGATTCTTAAACTAAGAGAACTGCAAACAGGTCACTATTTACACTAGATATTCCTAATCAAGGTTTATAGTGATACATGCAAACATACAACATATAGAGGGAAACCACAATCAAACAAATGTAACAACAGTGCTATGGATTAAAGCATTTTTCATTGTAGACTAGCAATGTCTCTTAATATACAAAACTGTAGTATACTCTTAGGGGATCAATTTGCAAAGTAGTGAATCTGACATTCCCTGGTGGGAATCAATTACTGTCACTGAAACACATAGACCTGGAAGATTCCTACCAGGGAATGTCTGATTCCCGTTTTAAAAATAGAGCCCTTAAGGGTTTTACAGTCCACAGAAGAGTTTTAGAGGACATAAATAACATCTCTACACTGTCGATTTTTTTTTTCAGTACTTGTGAGTTTGTTTCCTCTTATATCTCTTCTGGGCCTCTTTCCTCAAGTCAATACATTCTGTGTATATTTTCTGGAGCAAATAGATGTCCTTGTGTTTGGTGGTTCTGGTGAGTTTTCTTTCATAATTTCTTTTCAATGCTCTGTTTAGTTTTTTTGAAAATAACAAAATATAGTAGACATACTGCAAATTTGTATTTGCTTTGCTTTAAACATACAATTGCAGATGTTTTGAGAAAGTGTAGATGAAGACTGTTTACCAACGTAAAAACTGCAGGTAAAGGCAAAATCTAGGAGATTTAAGTAGTGAGCTGACAACTGATTAAAGATGGTCCCACACAATGTCCAAAATTAGATTTGCCACATCTTTAATTATATAACCAGAACAGGAAAGGGAATCAACCCTCCGAACAGAAGTAAGGAATAGGAATTTTATTGGCAAATATAGTATTTAAAAGTATTTCATAAAAACACCAAAATCTTTATTGTTAACAAATTTCAAATGTTACACAAAATTAATTTCAATTGTAGCCAAATATAATAGAGTATCTCTCTAAGAATTTATAAGTTCACAGTCATTGTGTGGCTGACGGATATCACAGACAAGTTTTCTGCTCCTTCAGGGGATAATGGTTATTGAGAGATCTGATCATCATATATTAAGGAAGATTAATACAAGAGCATCACATACAGATGACATTTTGTCAATACAGGTTAAAACAATGGGAAAATCAATGATTAATAATAAATTACCTTGAAGATATTTAAAAAAACATGTTTGTTGGCTTCCCCCTTAAAAGTGGACTCTATTAAAGACATATGGCTGAGGTAAGGACGTTAGATTCTGAGCCCCTATGAGGGACAGTTAGTGACATGACTATGGACTTTGTAAAGCTCTGCACAATATTTTGTCGCTATAAATAATGTAAATATGTGTAATAATAACAATAATATACTATAATGGTTATCATAAACACAAGGTTAGAAACAAAATTCTTCCCAGGATTCTGTAGGCAGGCACCCCAATGGGGTGGACACCAGGATACCCCAACCTCTAAAAAGCCTCCTCAAACAGGATACTCCACAAACAGGGTAATCCTCAATATAAAAGAGCAACTATATTATTAATAATAAATAATACATGACTATGAACGTATTTTAGTGAAACAAAATTATGCTTATCATTTTTCAAGTCTTAAAAACACTATTAGTTATTAGTTATTGTTACAGATCCATCAAATTAGTCCAAAGTCTAAATTTAGGAATTTTCCTCCATTGTGCTTGTACAATCAAGGAACACACACATAAATCAGATAGGTAAAGTCATTAAGCGCACACTTCAAGACCTGTATATTGAAGAACCCTTAAGAGAAAGAGGGAAGGTTTACTTTGGTATGTTGTCCTAAAAAGACCCAACATACCCTGTTTCTGCGTAAATAAGACCTAGCCCAAAAATAAGCCCTAGCAAGATTTTTGAGGATGCTCGAAATATAAGTCCTACCCCAAAAATAAGCCCTACTCAAAAAATAAGCTACAGTATATGTAAATACATGGACAAGAGGTGCTCATTTAATGAAAGCGCTATTGCTAGAGATGAAAAATTGGGGCCAATGGTTCTAAAGGAAATGAAGTCACAAGAAATTCAGGATGGAATTCAGGGTTTGGAGAGTTATGATGATGTTCCAGAATGTGATGACATGACTATATTTTAATTAATGTTGATTTTTTTTGTTCAAGAATAAATGTTGATTGTTGTTCATGAAAAAAATAAGACATCCCCTGAAAATGAGCCCTAGTGCATTTTTTTGTGGAGCAAAAACTAATATAAGACACTGTCTTAATTTTTGGCGAAACAGGGTACAGAGCTCCTAATACCAAAGCTGAATTGTCTATGGATCAAAGTATAGGTATCCATCACAATTATTTCAATAAGTAAATCTTTTTTTCTGAATATATAATATATATTTTAAATTTATCATCTTTATCAATCATTCCTATGCTTATCTTCCTATTCTCAATGAGCAGTTACAGTCTCTCTTATACACACTTCTGAACATAAAGTCCCTGGTTTCCTTTGCATGAAATAGTGCCTTTTTGTCATACAATGGTAAGCCTTTGCTGCAATTAAAGCTTGCTATAAACCTGCAATGGACAGATATTATCTAATTAAACATATTTTTAAATATTTATTTGAATTATATCAATATGGTTTTTTTTGTTTTGCAGCAAAAGATGGATTTTTGTCAGCTCTGTGCAGTTTACTTCGGAGTACTCTTTTTGCTGCTCTTTTATTCTTTGTTTGCCACGAGTCCGTAAAGGTAAGCTTTCATCTTTAAAATCTCCCTATATCATGCTATAATAAAACAAAGCAGTCTACGTTCAACTAAGAAATGTATTTGATTTCTTGAACATTTATAAATTATGTTGAGTGCTCTTTCCAAGAAATCCCCTGGGTTCTGGCCATACAGACTAACCCAAAAAAACATTGTATTTATTACTGAACATTTTACCGTAAGACCAGGTATCTTGTTCTATGTTGAAGGTTAGACTACTATTCAAATCTAAATTCTTGTGAGTTGGTGCCCATCATACAAGTTTTACATTCTGGTTGATCAAATGTGCTGGAAACAGCTGATGGTGGCTGGTTCTTGTTTAACAAAAATGGAGCTTACAGAAAACCAGGTTTGGCTTGGCATGGTGAGCAAACCTTCTACTGATTGAAAAAGTTAAACAGTAAGGCTTATGATTTGTTTTTGTAATATATAGGTTAATGAATAGCTTGAGAGCAATATAATTTTGAAATGTCAAAATATATTTGAAAGTATCCCTCAATTTTCGAACATATCTTTTTTATTAGGAGCCCTGGGACATTAGACATATACCACCTCTCTTTTCAATTTTTTGTGGCCTTTTGATTGCCCTTTCTTATCACCTGAGCCGACAAAGTAGTGATCCATCTATCCTATTGTAAGTGACAATTTTACTATTAATAGCTACATGATATGTAATCTATAAAACTATAAATCTAATGCAGTTTTGTGATCATTAAAATATTTTAGTAATAAACAGTGTAAGTAAATCATTTAACTTGGTATTGACCTCTTACAACCTACTTCACAGTCAATATTACAATATTAAAGTTATGTACAATATTATTATGTACAATATTAAAGTGAAGAGAGAAGAAGCACAAGTTGTCAATTAGGTGTTCAGTCATGCAAGGAGCATGCTGTGGATAATAAAGCCCAGTGACAGGAAATTAGTTTGTCAGTGTACTGACAGTGACAGGGTGACAGGGGTGGGACGGAGACCTGTAAGGTTAAGAGGAACTAAACTGAAAATAGCCAAAAAAAATACACTTACCTTCAATCCGGCAGGGCAATCTGATCCCTCCAAGGGGGTCTTGCATCGGGCCCTGCGTCGTCCCGGATCCGGCGCTCCGGGCGCTGCCATCTTCCTCTCTTCTTCCGGGTTCTTCATCCTATGTCACCCGAAAGCAGGCGCAGGATGGGATGGTGTAGGATGGAAAAAAAAACTTGTTGATCTCACTGCCCATGCGTGAGATTGGCAAATTTTGTTCTTTGCGCGAAAAAGCTTCTTATGCACATGCCCGAGATGGCCGGAAATCATTTCTTTTGGTAGTTGCCTTTTATTTAAAGAACGTCTTTAGCTGCAGGGGAGGGGGCATTAAGCAAACCTGTTGCTTTGTCCCACAAACATAATATAATGTCTCTATGGTGCCTTTCACCTTTTGGGGACTTATTTTTTCTTTTGTTCTATAGTTTAATACTTTATCAATTGTAAATAAGTATGTAATCTAGCTGAGAGCCTTGGTGAATTATATATTCTTATTACTTTGCTGATGTTGCAGTCATATGTCACATTTATTTCACTTATCTTAATATAGATCCCTGGTCAAATGTACACTATTTGGCAGACTGTTTTGTAAAAATGTGAAAATGATTCCAACACAACAGGAAGATCCTATACTGCAGAAAATTAAGGGCTTGGTGGTAAGTTTACAAACAGTATTTAGAATTGTGTTAATGTTAAATGCTAACATTTCTTGGTTACAAATACACAGGTACAGTAATTGAGGCAAGGTAAAGTGTTTTAACCATGAGCATGCTTGTAAACAGGGGTGACTTCTCCATTTCCTCCTTTGTTTCTTTTTTACAACTTAATTTTAGGCTGATACAAATAGGGCCACACTTCCAGTGTAACACTGCCAAGTATATTTGTATCTTCTTTCCAAAATACCAACTGTCTGCTTAGGGAACAGAACCAGGTCTTCTTGTGTTTCCAGCTTCCTTCTTGGCTATTCTTCATAACAATAGATGATTTATCAAGATGTGTGATACAAAAAATTGCCTGTGTTTCCCAGTTATAGTACAGTAGGCAAGCATAGGAATGCTCCCCTATCATGGGAAATAATAAAGGTAAATCAATACAATAATACTCTAAGTTCCTTAATAAAATGGATTGGGGTTTGCGTTCAACAGCTGAATACTACATTTAAAGAAATTGCACAGGGAAGGATTATTTTATAATAGGCAATTATGATTACAATTATGACTTGGGTATACAAGACAACCTTTCGACTACAGTGTATTTTAGTATGATCAAGAAGAGGAAGAGGTATTTCTGTTTATTTATAAAAATACATTTTCATACTATTCAGAAATTTTTGTATTTTAACTATGTTACCATATGTTTATATATTTTCTACTGGATGCATGAACGTCATAACTACAAACTTTTTTTTTCTTTTTGCAGAAAGAAATTCTAATATCTGACCTTATTGTCTGTACAGTGGTTGCTATTTTGACATTTGCAGTCAGTGCCAGCACAGTGTTTCTATCTTTAAGAGTAAGTCACATTTGTATATTAAAAAAAAAGGAATGATGTAAACTTGCAAATTGCATTTTGATCTTTTTTTGGTTTTACAGTGCCCATAGTACATTCATTTATTGGTCTGGACTCATATATTAAAATTGTGGTCCATAGTATTAAATACGCTTTTCAGTAAAAGAAAAGAGTCACTACACATCAGGGTTCCAGCAACTTTCTAATTAACAGCTCAGAGTGTGGTGGTTCTTTTTTTCCTGACTGATTTTCTGGAATGCAACAATTTGAAGCAACAGCTGGGGATTTTGCAGTTATGTCTGTGATGAGCCTTATTCCTGAAGCAGTATACATGCATACAAGTTCTTCTGAATTTTTAACTTCATGCTAATAATGATTTTTTAATATGTCTTAGTAAAATGAAAGATATAGGCTGCTCAGGTGTTAAGAGAAACAAATCTTGTTTGTCCGATTTACATTACTTAATAGGTCAGCCCCTAGATTTGATTTTTTATATGAGTAAAGGTTACAACAAAGATATAGGCCCTGATTTACTAAAGTTCTCCAAGGCTTAAGAGAATACACTTTCAGAAGTTAAGCTGGGTGATCCAGAAAACATGGAATGCATTTTTAAAAATCATTTGCTATTAGCTAGCAAACGTTTTCAATCCTGGACCAGATCCATTCCAGGTTTGCTGGATCACCCAGCTTCACTGAAGAAAGTGTATTCTCTCCAGCCTTGGGGAGCTTTAACAAATCAGGGCCATAATACAGCATAGCAATCAGTTAACATATACAGACCATACAATGTCAAAATCAGAAATAAAATTTATGACAAACGCTAGTCTCTATTGACTCTAGTGTATATTGGTATTTATCTAAAACCATCAAGACAAGAGTGTGACCTCGAAGACTAAGATTTTCATTTTTTTGGTAAAAAGAAGGGGGGATGTGGCATAGGTTGGGAATTCAAGAAATGAAAGAGAGAGCAAACTTACAGGAAAAGAGAAATTAAAAACAAGAGGGGATGAGGCCCTCAGGATGTACAGAAGCGTACAACACACAGGGAAGGGGGTTAGGAAGGGCAATTATAGCTTGTCCAGTGGGTCATGATATCCGAAAATCGAAATATCTAGCTTAGGAATCACTGTTCATAGCATCAAAATAATCAGGTGATGAGGAGAAGAAGTTCCAATGGATGTTGAAAGGCCTCCTCTGTACCCTTTTTCAGGCTGTATACTAAATCATTTTTTAAAACAAACTTATGATTTGTGTGGCATGGGGCTTATGGATGTCCAAGTTGGAGCTGAGCTTTAAAATTTTTTAAAGTAAGATATTGTTAGTGCTTAAAAATAATCATTATAAATTCCACCTTTAAACCATTGTTTTGTTTTTTTTATTGTTCCATTCACCTTTGGATCCAAATCTTTTCATTTACACATAAAAGCATATTTACTATGATACAGATAAACTAAGTAGAATAGAGAAATTTATATATCCCTTTATTTGACAAACAATATGCCAAGAATGCATTTTCCCCAGTGTACATAGGAAATGCAATCCAATACAATACCTATATATTTGACTTCACCTGGGAAATGTAATAATTACAATCAGAAAAGAAATGAAAACCCTAGCTGTAGGTAAATGTATAAAACAGTGAATGTGACATTTACCAAACATTGACTGCAGGTGTTTTTTTTCTGGTGCATGTTTTTTTAAATTATAATTGATTCACCTGCAGTCAGTGTTCAGTAAATGTCATATCTGCTGCTTTAAAATATCCCTCATGAGTAAACAATATATTAACCACCTGGGCGTTACACTGAGGTCTAGATTTCTGTACCAAAAGCGTTATACTGTTTTTCATGAAATTTTTTTTTTAAATTGTAGACTTGTAACTTACAGAAATATGTCGCTGGAGAGGGAGATCGACGCTGGAGGACAACGCTGGAACACGAACACGACGCTGGATGAGCACAGCGGGACCAGGTAAGCGAGGATTTTAATATAGGGAGAAAAGTTCGGGGTTAACGAAAATTGCAACTTTTTTTAGCCCGTAAGGGCTAAGGCCCAAGGTCGGGCTTAACGGTTGGGAGGTTAAATACTTATTCTAGGACTAAATTGCTCTTTTGATGCTTTTTTTTTTTTATTCACATCTAAGTACCAGCAGAAAGAGATTGTTTCTAAGAAATGATGAACCAGCATAGCAAGAGGTGACTATTCAGCCTGAAATGAGTGAAGATCAACAAATGAGCTCACAAATGGTTTAAATAACATTTTCCTAGTTGTATTCCTAGTATAGCCAAAAAGGGGAAAATGAACATAGGGTTCTCTCAAGACATTTTTTAGTGGGTCTGTTTTTATACATTTTTTCCCTCAAAATTCTTAAAAAACAATTTACTCAAAAATTACACAATTTTCACAATCGAATAAATCTGAAAATTGTATGAATCAAGAGTAAAAAAATTATTCATACTGTCATCGGTGAAGCTGGGTGATCCAGCAAACCTCGAATGGATTTCTTCAAAATTTGTTAGCAAATGTTTTCAATCCTGGACCAGATCCATGCCAGGTTTGCTGTATCACCCAGCTTTATGGATGAAAGTGTATCTTCTCCAGCGTTGGAGAGCTTTAATAAATCAGGCCCATTCAATAGTTGTGGCAAACATGTAGATTTTGGGTAAAGGTTGGCCTCAAAACACTATAAGTAATGTAAGCACCCTTTAAGAATATTATCTGGATCTTAAGAATGAATACAAATTCATCTTGGCAATGATTACCAATTCCACTTTTAAAATAAAAAAAATGTGCTTTGTGTCTAAAGTAAGCCATATGACCTCTTGTAGGGGCTTAAAAAATACGGCAAGTTGTTGGATCAGTATTTGTCAACTTTGTCAAGGAGGCAAAGGATGCCTCAAATATGTTCCCTGATGTCACCAAATGGCCACTATAATATCTGTTTATTGAATTGCTGAAATAGACCGCCATGGATTGTTACCTTTTTGAGAAAATGATCCCAAAGGCTGTCCTAGAGGAATGGTTGGAGGCAAGAGTCATACTGTAGAAGACGAAGACTGGTGATTTGTTACATGACAATCCTGAAAATCAGTGCTATTACAGACTTTTTTAAATTTTGCATTTTGACTGATTGGGTCCAAGCAATATGCTGCAAATACCAATGGGCTGCATGGGGCCCTCAGGCTCCAAGTTAGGCATGAAAGTGTTAGGTATTTAATAAAATCAGCACATTTCTTCCAAATAGAATGTAACTTATGAGATTTTTGAAAACAATTTCACATTTTTAACTACATGATCTAAATTTATATTCAGAACATAAGGACAATATGGACAAAATTTTGGAGATTAAACTCTATTTTTCCTTTTTAAGTATTTGAACTGCTGCTGTTCATACCCTGAGATCACTTCTGTCCAAATTAAAGAATATATTTTACTTGCATTCACACAACTGGGTTGATAGCTGTATAGCAAGGCGTAATATATGCTTGCTAGTAAAATTGGTGAAAATATGTTGTGCAAAGAATGTCATAATATGTGCAAGGAGATTTACAAAAGCAGTTTTTTTGCTTGCACATGATTGTATAGTTACAATTAGCAGAACTTCATCTCATTCACTAATCTTAGTGAAATAAAAGATAATTCACCTTACTAAGTGAACAACCTATATACCTTTAGTAAATCAGCTCCAATACTCCAGGTATCCTAATGTAGGATTTAGCATATTGGTCATCTATTCCAGCCTTTCTCTACCTTTGTTAACATTGGGGAACAGGAACACTTGAAATATCTTTTAGGTCAAGGAACCCCTACTATAAATTCTGTTTCCACGATGCATAGTGCGTTAGCTTTGTGGTCAGGGAAGAATGCCTCTTACTGTGTATTGCTGTCCACTGGGAACAATGTCACCCTTACAGATAGCCAAAAAGATCACTGAGAGGCACAAAATGCTCATTGCTCCCCCTAGCAACCTCCGGGGGAACCCTGAATGAATCCTGATATTGCTTCACATTTACTTGAAGCTATTTTGTGATCTTTGGTACACATTTATGTAATACATATTTTGTAAAACAATTATAACAAGTAAAGACAGCCTTTTGAAACCTTTTACTTATTCCCAAACTAAAATTAACAAAAACTGTCAGGAATTAGGCTTTGTGTGATGATGTATTTAAACAACTATTTAATTTTCTTCCCACAGCCATTTCTTAGTATTGTGTTACTCGCATTAACACTGCTAGTGGGTGTCCTGGCACACTATGTAATTCCTCATCTTCGAAAACATCATCCATGGCTTTGGATTTCTCAGCCTGTTCTACAAAACAAAGAATATAAACAGAGAGAAGTTCTTGGTAGGTACAAAATGTGGATAGCTAATTTGAATTATATAATATTCAGGAGTATCTAACTATACCACAGTGAATTGTTCTGGTAAAACTGAGCATGCCTATTTACTAACATATACATTTTTCAACATTAAAAATATATATAGTATTTCAGAGAGAGATATAGACTGATCAGATAAGGCTGGGCTGATGCTAATTTTTTTTTTAAAAAGAGCTGCAAACCTATACAACTGCAAAAGCAAAAATACTTCACAAGTTGGTGTTATCTACCACTTAGTTCCAAGTTGAAAGAGGATTTAATTAAAAAGTCCAAACAAGAATTGTCATGGGTAGGCAGAGTGGCAGTTTTTAAAATGTTACTTTTGCCAAAAAATTTTTGACTCTGCCGGTGCCGATACCTAAAAATGATTTGAGGTCCCTACAGGGATTGTTGCGGCAATATGTTTAGGCACATCTGGTAAAGCCAGAGATGGGTTTGCGGCTATGATAAAACACAGGAGTACTGCAGGTCTTGGCCTCCCTAATTTCTACGATTACTATAAGGCGTCTGTGCTGGCTGTGCTAATATTTTTTTACTAATTCTACTGACAAAATATGGAATGCTATGGAGCATTCTTTTTTTAGACGGAAGAATCTGGCGATTTTATTTGTGGCTAAGTTATTGGATCCCTTGATACCTTTGCTAGATATTCCCACGTTAAAAGCAGCCTAATCTATCACTTCAACAAAAACCTGCCCATTTCCGTTTGCCTACCACTGATGACTACGCTTTATGTAAGATCCTCTACTACCATAAAAAGCACCCATATATGTCACTTTATACTCCCAATTGGTTTCCAAATAATTTATCAAGCGCTCCAAGATAAACAAGTATTTGTTAAAATGCCTAATATCTTAAAGAGGTTGAATTGAACAGAACTTTAGCAGATGAGCAATGGCAACGAGCAATCCGGTCCTCCTTTAAATACACAAGGTGCACCACTCATTGGGAATCCTATCTTAAGATGTTACTGAGATGGTATAGGACACTATATGTTGTGATCTCGGTGTACCCCACACTGCTGGCGTTTTTGTGGTCCAATAGGCTCTCTGAGACATATTTTCTGGTATTGCAAAAGCATCCAGAGTGTTTGGAAGGCGAAATTTCGGTTTCTATCAGAAGTGACTGGCTGATAGTACAAGCAAACCGACCTTTGGCTTTGCTTAATTTTGGGATCGAACAATATCCTGTAGAACACAGGCCCACTGTTACACATTGCTTATGTGCGACCAGACAAACCATAGCCTCTTATTGGAAAAGTATGGATGCACCAAATATATCAGATATCTTGTGTAAGTTCAATCTACAAGTTTTTTATGAGAAATGGTTTGCTGAGAATATAGATCAAACGCTGAAATTTCATGCATACTGGTCTCCATGGTTTGCGCATCCAAAATGTACAGTGCGAGTATAATTAGGTGTGTGTGATATCCTGTATTACTGTCCAATGTTTTGTTTGATCTGTGGATTTTGGTCAATGGTTTAATGCTGTTTGTGGCACTTGTTTGTTTGTTTGATTTTTCTTGGTTATTTTCTTTTTCCCTATTTATTCTATACTTTCTTCTATAAGAATACTTCACAAGTTAATTAAAAAAAAAAAACTTTGGTAAACTAATAATAAATTAAAAAACCTAACTGTTATGTAGTCTCTTAAATATCATATTGCTAAAAATATCAGAACTTATATAATATCAGTAGTGAGACCCCAATACCTGATCCATGTCCACATTTAAAAATAAATAATAATTCAAAATGAAAAATGACAACCTCCTCACAACTCATATACAGTGGGCTTCTGTCACTGCTGTGAGCTTGCTGTGGGGGATTTGCTCATAGCAACAGGCTTGCAGCAGTTCAAAATGAGGCAGCACAGAGTCAGTTTCTCACAACAGTCCAGGCTTCTGCCTGGGAGCCTTATTGTATCACACAGGGGCACAAAATGAACAACAAAAAAAATCCTAGCCTGGCCGGGCCACTAACTACCTCTTGGTTAGTTCCCTCTCTGGCTATTCATACAGTATAAACAAAAAAAGTCCTTCTGCATTAACCGAAAATGATATCTTACTTTTAAAGTGTTTTTTTTCAGCTGAACTCTTTTCCCTTCAGGTTTGGGGAAACCACTGAGCTACCTGTAGTCTGCTGCTGCAACTCTAAATAGAGCACCTGTGCTCTCCAAATTCCAGATGAAGACCCGGACTTGGAACGGGTAGCCAAGAAACCTTCCCAACTGTTCCTTGGCCGATCCAGGACTCTTCATGCTGGCTTTTCTTAAACCCCCTAGCCTTCTAATTCCATCCAAATTTCCATGAAAAAAGCGTTACATTTTTTTTGCATGGAAATTTATTTTACATTGTAGGCTATAATGCTTTGGCATATCTCACCGAAATTTGTCCAATATTTATTAAATTTAATAATAAACTTTAAAAAAAAAAACACAAAAATCTGTTAAAAAAAAATAAAAAATAGTTAAACATGTAATGTAAATGTACAGTAGCATATATAATATATATATATATATATATATATATATATATATATATATAAATAATATAATTATATTTATATTATATGAAAGTTTCTTTGTATTGGACTCCAAACAGCTATTTTGTATTGAATCCAATACAAAATTATTTGAGTTTCCCACCGATCCGCCCGCCCGCACCAACGCATGCACCGATGTCACCGGAAAACCCTGCATTGTGCGGCTGAAGATCAAAGAAGGTGGACCTGTCCACAAAAATAACTGTATTGAATGCAATACCCTGGATTTACTTGTGTAAAAACAGTACATTGTCTTTCATGAACCTTTATTTTACAGTATAATATATTAGTATGAGTATAATATTTGGTTTTTTTTTTAATTTTTAATATTTTATTTATATTATTATTTTGACATGATTTTGTGTTTCAAACTTTATTATACTCATACTATTATATTATACTGTAAAACAAATTTTCATGAAAAGCAATGTACTGCTTTTAGACATAAAAATCCAGACAGAAATGGACCGCCCAGGAGGTTAAACATGGAGTTTGACGTGAAGTATTTGGGTTTTTGAATACTGGTTTTTGCATGCCTTCCCCCAACCCATGCAAGTTAATGTGAATGCGAAACCTTCTCAAAGCAAATGAATGAAGCAAAGCCCATTCTCATAAACCCTTACAATTCTTCAATTTGTCACATGAAGGTAATCCACATAAACAAGTTTTTATGTCAGTTGTTGGAAAATGTTAATGTAAAGGTATGAACACATTGTTGTACCTATTTATAATAATAGTATCTATTTACTTTATTTAACACATCTTATGACATTATTTTCCTAAATTTTAGGCGCAGCACAGCTGATGTGGTTTGAAAAGTTTTACGTGTGGCTTATCTGCTTAGAGAAATATGTTTTATATCCATCAATCATTTTGAGTGCTGTAACAATTGAGGCATTCTCAGTCAGCAAACATTCAAGATTTGGAAAAAAGTAAGCTGCAATTTTTCTATAATAAAAAAAATCATCCAAGGTGGGAGTGTACAGTATTTTCAATTCTCCAAAATAAAACACAAAACAAATATTGAGTTTATGCTGTTATGGATTTGTTTGTGAATAAAAAAATAGCTTCTCAGTTTTGAGTCAGAACGTACAGTGTTTCTGGATAGTTTACAAAGCAGGGTTTGCTGGGTTTGATGGCAAACCCAATTTTCTCAGTAGGCTGTTTAAGTGCTCTGAAGGAGCCCAAGGGTTGTATTATAATCAAGAAGAACTAAAGTTCAGCATGTAGCTGGCCAGCTAAAACCTGTCCTAGGTTATTAGTGCAGTATATTCTGTATACACCTAAACCTGCCAATAACCCCACTATACAGCTCATATGCTCATATGTTTAAGCTAGATGCAGAGTTATCACTGTATTTTATGGTTGTGAATATTTATAACAGTTATATATGCATTTTGTTAACATAGGCAGAAAAAGAGAATATACCTTTAAGAGTCATTATCTAGCTAGAAGATAAGCCAATCACAGTGAGTCTTACATTATGCAGAGGCTTCAACCAATTACAACCAGCCTTACACTGTGTTCATGGGGAAATTCCCTAGCAAACCATGCTGTATTCAGCGTGCTAACAGAGAGAGAAGAGAGAGAGAGAGAACAGTCAGAGTTCCAGTCAGAGAGTTTCATAGAAGTAGACAAAAGGCCAAAAAGTTCCACCATAAACAGCATAAACAACAAACAGCATTATTATCTTCAGCATCATCATCAACATCAGTATCATTACCATCACCAGTATCAGTATCAGTATTATTATCATTATCATCAAAACTTCAACCATCATTTTGTGATACTTTATTCAACACGTTTGTACATAGACTTTCTGCTGCAGAATCAGCAGTGTTATATGAAGAAAGTTTGAAGTTAATAAAGAAGTTATTTAAAGTATTTGGTGTGCTCTTTAAACCTACTACTTTTATGGAATGGTATTAGAGGAATTATAGAGTATAGACAGTCTGATCAGACTAAAGAGAGACAGAAAAAAAATAATTCTTCTAATGCCACAGCGCACAAGGCACCTCATGGTGCTGCGCCTGCCACACAGCATAACAGAAAACACAAAAAAAGCAATGTTTTCTTAAAACATACATAAAATACATGCTTACCATACATACCTGTTTAGTAACATTATTCTAAAATCTTCTGTCGAGCCATCCTTCTGCTCTTCTGCTTTCTGGCGCCACCCAGGGAATTACTCAGGAGAAAGTTTTATTGCCTCTAACAGCATTCAGCCAATCATGACGTTCCCACTGTGTTCACTAAGAACATGACTTAATTGTTGTTAACACACAATTCTCATTGGCTGAATTAAATTACTTGTTTTTTTTTTCTAAAGCCTTAATGTTTACTTACTATTTTGACAAGTAATCAAATTGAATTTACTTCTACTTAAAGGACAAAATGAGAATGCTAATGTATTGTTTTCACTTCAGTACTGTTTATAGTTTGTCAGTTTCAGCTTTGGAAGTTTTTAGACTTTTTTTATAGAAGGTCAGAGGGGGCTAATGGGCAAATAAATATATTTTGTGCCTAGAATAGCAGTAGTATACTTTTTTGAGGTGCTCTCCCAATCAGGAAAAATAAAACTTACCTAATAGGGTAGTACTGTAATTTTCCCTTTCAGTTATGGAATGCTTTTTAATATTATTTTAATGCTTTGTGCTTACAACATGAAATAATTTGAAGCACCAGACCTTAGATATGGAATTTTTTTCTGCATTTATTAATACGCTGAATTCAATGATATATACAACAAAAAGTATGCTCAGAAGAATTTGTATTTACTGCCTAGAATTATTTTAGGTTTACTGAAAGTATTCCCATTTAGACGTGAGTGAAAGTCACAGGTTTCTCACAAGCAGAAATACCCAGTAAAGGGCTTAACTTGTCCCTAGACTAATTTTATTACTGCTACAGTAGACTATGATCTAATTTTGGCTTGAGACTAGCTTTGTGACTGATAAAGCCAAGTAGGAAATGTGTTATGATGTAAGCCTGTGGTTGTCATTTCATTCTGTAAAAGATTTGATGTTTTAAAAGATGCATCTGCCTGGCCCACAACCTTGTTTTTGGCTATGACATCGACAGACAAAATAGGGTCTGGCTAAAGATTATGGGTCCAGTGTCGGTATCCTGTCTGTAGTTCCTGGTTGAGGTAAGTCACTACTGACTACTAAAGAGGACACTTCTCTCACTGACTACCAATGTATAGGAGCCCTTCTAACACTGACCAGTAAAATAATTGGGTCCTTCTCTGACTGACTTACAATGGGGAAGAGTCTCTTTTGCCAATGACCACATATCAATGCATACAGTGTGATTTAAAAGATACTGTATTGTACACAAAATGTATTGTTTTATTTTTTGTTTTTACTTACAGATTGGATTCTGTGTTATTATCCATTGCTGGATTAAAACTGCTGAGATCTTGTTTCTGCAGTCCTATTCATCAGTATCTGGTTCTTGGATTCACAGTGATATTTTTTCTTTTTGACTATCATGTTATTTCTGAGAGCTTTTTATTGGATTTTTATTTTATGACCATTTTATTCTATAAGGTAAAATAATATATTTCATAGTTGTTTCCCCTTTTACCATGTTTTGTATATGTAGTACTGTATCATTTTTTTCTTGTACACATTTTTCAAAGCAGTTTATCTTTTTTTGCATATTTTTATTTGGGTGTAACAAGGTTTTTGTTTTCAGTACACAATTTTCAATTATACCCATATTTGATTTGACCTTAAAAAGTCTGCTCACAGTCTCCACTGAGGAGGAAACAGCTTGCCCCCATCCAGCAGTCAGCAGGAATTAGGTAATGGGCATTTGTAAGGACCCAGCACACGGACACAGATTATGTATAATACACAGAAAGAGAAGGGTGGAAGAGGAGCCTGGCCTATGTTAGGTAGTGAACCTCCTGTTAGGTCGGCAGTTCAAAAAATATATAATGTCCTTATTTCATGGCACAGAAGCTGATGATAAAGACAGGATTTGTAGTTTTTCCTTCCATAGACCACCTAGCTTCTGCTGCCTGCCAATAACTAGCTTTGATACTGACAAACAAGAGGGGGGGAGTCAGGGTCAGAGGAGAGAGAGAAATG
>NC_092861.1:118229554-118238162 GCF_032062135.1 Pyxicephalus adspersus | reverse complement strand
AGAATGAGAGAGACATAGAAAGGGAGAGACAGGGAGAGGGCAGAGTAAGAGGGAGGGAGAGGTGATAGAAAGGGAGGAGAGAGAGAGGAAGAAGGGAAAGAGAATGAGAGTAAAGCAGAAAGAGATGGAGAGAGGAGAGAGAAGGGATAGCAGGAAAGAGGGAGAGAGAGAGGGGAGAGAAAAAAAGAGGCGAGTGAGGAAGAGAGAGAGATGAAGGGTAAAGCAAAGGAGAAAGAGATGAAGAGGGGGGAGAAAGAAAAGGATGGGACAGAGATGGGACTTATGAAAAGGGGATTAGATGAGGGGGGAGAAGGAAGAAAGAAAAATGTAGATGAGAAAAAGGGGGAAGGCAGGGAGAAAGACAAAAAAATGGGAGGAAGAGAGGAGGAAGGGAGAAAGAATGGAGAAAGTGGGCGGAGGAGGGAGGGGGTGGTAAGGAAAGAAGGGAGAGAGAAGTGGAAAAGAAAGAGAGGGAGAAGGAATAGAAAGAGAAAGAAGGACAGACAGACAGACAGACACACACACAGACAGACAGACAGACATACATACATATGGATGAGAAGGAGAGTGATAGAAAGAAGAAAGAGAAGAAGGGATAGGGGAAATGCATTGTGGGGCATAGAAAAAGAGGAATGAGGGAGGAAGAGATTCTGGGAAAGGGAAGAGAGTTGGGAGTAGAAAGAAGGAGAATGGAGAAAGACTAGTGATACTTTCAATGCAAATGTCACCCTGCACAGATCTCTGCATTGTATGTAAGCTTGATATAATCATTTGGAAGGGAAAATAAATATTCTTCCTCCTTGAATAAAATAAATTATTTTTTTAAGATTAAAATAAAATAGTCATTGGCATACCCAAGAAAAGAATGGTAATTTTCTTATACTGGAATCCAACATAGGTAAAAAAAGCAGATGGTACTGAAAAATGAGGACAGTTAAATAATTGTAAAAAAAGAATGGCAAGCAAACTAGAAAATCTCTGCTCAAAAAAAAACTATAATGGAACTGATCAGAACACATAAAGGTCTTTAAAAAAAGGTAGCTAAAAGGTAGGTATTAGACAACAATATTTGCAAAAATTAAAATAAAAGTAGAATGTGACGATATGCATATTAAACCCCATCTTATCATGATTATTCTTTTATTATCCTAATATGAACAATATTTATAAAGAAAAAAGTCCCTCTTTTTGTGCTTTGTAGGCACTAAATCAGTTATCACTCCTAAAGAAAGTTTTCTCCTAGCTTAGTGAGTAATTTGGAACTCTGCTCTGTTATCCAGTTGTGAGCAAGCATAAATTATGCATTTTTACAGTTTCTTGCATAAATACTGTTTAATATTAATAATAATTTAGTGTTTTTTGCAAAGTGAATTTTCACACCATTCACTAAGCTAAGTAAAATATTTCATGGAAAGTCGTAATTAACAACTTAAATGACTTTAGTAATTTAACCACAATGTACCACTCAAAATGTATTATTCACTTTTGTGACTTTCATAAAGCCATACTTCAGCAATTCCAGTTAGCTGAATTTGCTAGGAGGACATCTTGCATTTGCTCGCTTCACCTGCTACTCTTGGTGTAGCATACATAGTTGTAATAGTCTCCTTGGTTAATGTTCCAATCTTTCTATTTAGGATTATATTTCCAGTTAATCTACAAATTAGAATCCTCATTATCTACAAACTATACCTTTACTTTTTTTTTTCTACTGTGCCTTAGAAACTAATTTAAAATTTCCCCCAACCTTCCTAACTAGTCCCTACCTTAGCGCAGCTTCACTCTTCTCATTTAGAGAAAGGCCATTCTTATCATAGAACTAATATACACTACACCTAAGGTAGTCCACTGCAGGCTGGGTTGGGAACCACTTTGTGTTAAGGACCTAAGGGTTAGCTATATAGCTAAGTTAGAACTGCATACTTTGACTGTGCCTCTAAAAACACTACATTGGAGGCCGTGAATTTATTTCTTTGAGAACCTTTAAATCCAGTTTAAGGACCTTAAATGTCACTAGTTTTATCATTTTGCCACCAAATCTGCACCATGAATGTTTGTTTCTCTACAGTCCTACGTAAAAATTAGTCGTTCCAGTCGATTGAATAATCACAATTCTCAACAATTTAAAATAGGGAAGGCAATCTTTATTTAATTTTTTGCTGCTTTCCAACTAGTTTAGGGAAAAATAAGGAAACATTACCCCATTCTGTATAAAGTATTCAGTAGTCCATTCTAAAGCTGTTTTAAAAGTGGTAGTAGGTTCTTTTTTTTACAGGTGAAAGATAAGTAATGATTGATGTTTTGTTTTACATAGGGGAATTAATTTTATCAATGGGGCAAGCATTGTTTTACTTAAACTTATTTTGCCAATGTGTTTAACAATAGGTAATTCACACTTTTCTGTCATAGTTTCTTGAACTACTAAATAAGATGAATTACGTGATGGCATATATTGCACCATGGCAAATAGCTTGGGGATCTTCATTTCATGTATTTGCTCAACTTTTTGCTATACCCCGTATCCTTTTTCTTTTACTAAATATACTTTTTTTTATATTTACTACTACATAGACATATCATATACTAAATATCAGACATGAATAATTGCTGTGAAAAGTTGCAGGAACTTAGCAATATGTGATCAAAGTATGCAATACCTGTCATTATAGTATAGTGTAGGTGCAGGGAGCCAATCCAGCCTGTAGACTTTGACAGCTTTCATTGTCTACCGGCTGGGTTGACGGAACAACTGTAAGCAATGCAGTATCCTACCCATGTATTTGGCATTTAGGCGGAACTCCTGTCATTGTGCCATATGAAGCAGCTAATGAGGCATGTCCAGGGGGAAGCAAACAGCACTGGATGAATCTTTTTGGGATCTCATATTTGCATATTGCTGGACACTGCAAAAGGTAAAAAAAAAAAGAATAACATAAATAATTTTATCTGCTGTGTATTTATTTCTAGGTATGGGAATGGGAAGGGTTAATATGTCCCTCTCATATATACTCATTCTCCAGGGTGAGGGGTCAGATATCTGGGGCCACCCTCCTGGTGCTCAAAATTTGGAAATCTATAGATTTTTTAAATATGTTTTCATTTAAAAAGTAATTGTAATGTCATAATTTTAAATTTTTCTAGATATAAAAAATGTTGCCTCCAGACACTAGAAAATGTTGCCATGGCAGGGAAAATCTTTGGCCAGGGATATGAAGAGGCATACATATGAATCCTCTCAGTTTTGTTTTTAAACATCCCAATCAATGAACGGTCTGAAATGATTGTAGGCACCTCAACATAGGTAACTTAGACATTGTGAAATACATTATATTCACATTATATTTACAGGAATAAAATGTTCTCAATAAACCTTAACACAATGATGATTCAGATTCTGCTATGCTTTTCATTCAAACAATTGCTACTTCAATCTTATCAATGCCACTTAGTCCTTTTCTTGGCAGTGTTATTTTTGTAGCATCATATGCAAGACCAATCAAGTTCTGGGAGAAAAAAAACAGGTAAAGCTATATTTAACCAAAAAGTATGATAGGTTTCCATCCAATAGACATGATTTTGAGGACAGCCAATCTCTATATCGTTCCCTTTATGTTTTTCCCTGCTAGCTCAAGCAGATTAAAGCAAAGGAGAATAAAAGTTTAAATATAACGAAGTACAGGTAGTTCCTGGTTTAAGGACATCCGACATATGGACGACTCCTAGATAAAAATGGGGCTTCCCTGCTCCCTCGTGTGCAGGAGGAGGCTTGTAGAGGGGAGGGGGCAGTTTGCATGACTTGCAGAAGAAATCTTTTGCTAAACACAGCTGAGACTGAGCTCTTCTGCAAGCTCTTGTAACTCTTTAATGACCAAAACAAACTCTGCAGTTGTTTCTTTTTTCAAATCAAAGCACAGCTTGCTCCAGGTTTCATAAAGATTTTTTTTTTTTTTGCTTTGTTTGTGATTAGCTCACAGTGAGGATTTTATACAGTAACTGACACTACGCTGCCTAAAAATATGTTGAGAGAAACATCCTAATTGCATTTATTAAAAAAATGTACCTGTTCCGACTTACATACAAACTTAAGAACAAACCTACAGTCCCTATCTCCTATGTAACCCTGACTACCTGTATAAGTTGAGTCATATGATTAGTGTGTTTTTATATATTGAAAAAGTTATGTGTTATCAATAGCTAATTCATGTATGAGCCACACATTTCAGAGGTAAAACCAACCACTGCATGTGACACTAATACATTCCATATGTACTTAAAGGTATAGTTATGTAGTCAGGTTCGACTGGTATATTGGCTCTGATTTAAAAAAAAACATCATTTGTAAATGCTTTATAATATTCTATGATTTATAAATAGCATTTTGCATATGCCATAAATATCTTTTTTATCACAAGCCAGTCACTGAAGCTTCAGGGTTTTCTCAAATATTCCTCAGCTATCCTTACAGCAGTATCTTACCCCCATTTCTGTTTTAAGTTGGACCGTACCCAAAGCACGTTATCTCAGCTTTATATTAAAAAAAAGTCTTTAAAGAATCCATTTAGGTTGCAGCATCGCCATTCCAAAAGTTTCATAAATGGTAAAAAATATAAATATATAGTTTTCTTCTAAACAAAAAGCCTTGGAAAGACCTATTCTAAACCAAATTAGTCTGTAGGCAAGTCATACTATTTCGTTGAAAAAAAAAAAAAACAATTATGGCCCAAACAGTATTGCCACACTTTCATATGCAGGATTTATGTATTCAATCTATTTGCATGCCTGAGTGTAAACATAGCTTAATTTTCATAGAAAACACAATATTTTTGTTATAATTACTTTTTTTATTATCTCAGCACTGTGCGACTTGACAACCTAAATACAAGACTACAACAGCAAATTGAAAAAGATCCAGGTAAATGTCTTGTTTAATATATCTATTTGCTTTCTTTTGCTTTTATGTGCAGTATATATTTTTCAATACAGTGAATTTTGCTTGTTTTATTTACTGGTTTCGCCTTTGTCACTCATCTTTTATTGTAACTCCCCAAAAGCATGGGAGGGATATATAAATCATTCAGAATAGAATATTGTGTAATGTAACCATTTGTTGTACATCAAAATTCAGCAAGCTGTTGAGCAGCTTTATAAAAATACAAGGCTGAAAGATGAACTTATAAAGGCACCTACTTAAAAAAGTATATTGTATATTGGCAATGATAAAATAAAGCTTTCCTGTAAGAGGCATGAAGGCAGTCCTACTTACCCATTCTGTAATTATTGTTTTTTTTTTACCCTCTTGCCTCAATATTTTGTCCCTTACATTCATGCAGAGAATTCATGCAGATAGTCAGATATGCATAATTGACTCAGTAAGGGAAGAACTGCGCCAGATGGGTATTTGCCCAATGGGCTAATTCTAAGATATATTTGTTATTGGCCTTGAGCAGATATACTTCACTATTCAGACATTGATCATAAAGAGGCATGTAGTCAATAACGCCTAATTTGTATGATATAGCCGGCTTGTTCAGGCTAACAATCACAGTGTCTGGTGGAAAAAAGTCTTTCAAAACCAACTTCCTATGCTGGTCTGGGATTTCATGTGACTAGATACCATGAGCTACAAAGGAAGTTAATATTGAAACATGGGACTATGTCAGTCACAATGGAACACCCGCCTTTCTCCATACTTACTTACTAACTAATATATTATTAACAAAAGTCTGTTTTATACAGACTTACTAATTAATAAGGAGTCATTACACACTTTGCATAATACTCTTTTTTAGTTAGCCTAGTTGGTTCTCTCTCTTCAGTGTTTGTGTTATATAAAACACCAGTTCTACAGGCAGTTCAGTTACAAGAGGACGTTTTTTCATACTAGGCACACATTTAATATGTACTATTTAAAAACATATCACCTACCTGCTGCAGTCAACCATTTTTTTAAAATAAAACCTTAATTATCTGTATAGTTATATCCATTTCAGTAACTGCTTTTTTTGAATTTCTGTGTACTGTACTTTTTCTTTTCATATATATAATTTTTTTTTCTTTATGAAGTTTAATACTATGGATTATAAAGGACAATCTACTTGCTATTATGCTGCTACTACTACTATCTACTACTATGCTATTTTTATATTTTATAGGAAATGATGGCAACAATTTAAATTCAATTTTTTATGAGCATCTTACAAGATCCCTTCAACATTCTTTGTGTGGAGACTTGATCTTAGGGCGTTGGGGAAATTATTTTGAGGGTGACTGCTTTATTTTAGCATCTGATTATTTAAATGCATTAGTGCACTTGGTCGAAATTGGAAATGGTTTCATGACTTTTCAGCTTCGTGGACTGGAGTTTAAAGGTAAGAAGCAGTTGAACTTGGTGTCAGAAAGTAAAATTGTTTGCCCTCACAAATTTACAATTCACAATTTACATTTATTTTTTTCTGTAGCCACTCTTAACTGGGCCTCTTGTGTTGTCTTGAAAATGTTTCCACACTCATTCAACTGGCTTTCTTAAGTTCAAAGGAGTGTCAGAAATAACCATATAACCAGGTCAATAAAATTAAGGTGTTACTCATCTCATGAGGCTTTAAATGCAGAAGTTATATTTCTGACACTATAGATTCAGTTGTATATGAACAATATATCAACAGATTAAAAAATCTAGTATTTTCCAAGTAAGTCCAATTGGATTTTCTTAACTATTATTAGCTATTTGGTTACCTTGACCTGGATAAATGAGAACCTTCACGGACATACTTTTAAAGTACATATCAAATGTATATTTTTAGGATGATGTTAAATAGAAGGAATCAAGATAGTTATTCCAGACATTTTAAAATACTGTTTGACAAAATGTTTTAATAATTACACAACTGGGTTAAATGTTTTTTTCAGTTGCAGTTTTGTTTTCTAAGTAATATATTGATATGTATGATATCTATCTATATATATATATATATATATATATATATATATATATATATATATTTATCCACTTGCTTGCATTGGAAATATGAATTTTTTTTGTTTGAGGACTAATTAAAAAACATTTAATTTCATGTAATTTATGAAGGAACATACTGCCATCAACGTGAAGTAGAAGCAATAACTGAAGGTTATGACGTCAATGAAGGATGTTGCTGCTTTCAACCCGGTCATTTGCCACATATGCTTTCCTGTAATTCAGCATTTAGCCTAAGATGGCTCACTTGGGAAGTGGTTAGGGGCCAATATATACTGGAGGGATACAGTGTCATTTACAGTAATGCAGCAAGTCTTTTTCAGGTGTTTGATCTCCGAAAAATTCTTATTAGATATTACATAAAGGTATGGACACTTTTCAATTTCTTTTTTCTCCTTTAAGAAAATATTCTTGATTATATAAATCACCATATGAGTGGAATCATTTAAACATATGCCTATTAAAACATATGCGCATGTGCTTTAACATATCCTCAATTCCATGCACATATTGATTTAATATACTGTGGGTTGTTTATTGATAAATAAAAAACAGTTCATTAGTTCTTTAGTTACATTATTTTTGAAAGCATCCTTACATTACAGTGCCTAAAATGTTGTCAAGTATATTAAATCATGAAAATGCAATCCAAATCCTATTCCAAAACACCATTGTTTTCCTAAAACCATGCGTTCCATCACACATAATATAAAAGCAAAGCCCAAAAAGAAATAAATAAATTTTCATGCAATGACCATCCAGGTATCACTCTTCTATAATTTCTTTATAAGGAAAAGTAAATATTGCACAACCATCGTTATTTTAGGTATGTGTCTATTAATACATCGAGTAAGTAAAAGTTGTTAAAGTTTTTGACAATCCAGAGTGGAAATTTGTGCATGTAAAACAGTATATTCCTAAAACCAAGTTGTATATTTCTATTCAAATGTTAAGCTTATAGTTTGACTCAGTTAACCATATATGCTTATCAGCTGAGTGCAAAATCAGTTTCTTTATACATATATTATGATTGACGTAAATCTGCCAACAATTGGTAGTTCAGACAACCATGTGTCTGAATATTACAGCCCCTTGGATACCACTTGCTACTGGATCTGCCAACATCTAACAATGCTCCCTCTGTGCTTCAAAACTGTAAAAAAGCAATTTTACACTAGTGAATTCCTCACTGTGTTACTCTTCTCATGTGCATTTCTAAATTCCTCCTACATTTCTCACTGCCTGAAAATGAGGTAGAAAACATCACTGTATACTGCAAGGAAAGCAAGTCTAAGAACTTGTGGTGATGGCATGTACAGCTTGCTTCTATTCAGCTTAAATTCAGTTTTAGACACTTCTGAGATCATATACAGTTCATACGGGGTCATTCGACTGTTGACTTCCTTCTGACTAGCATTTGAATTCTATCTAAGCTGCATCATCCTGCTTTAAGTTGTTTTTACATTCCCATTGATTTGTATAAGGGGGAGAGGCAGTCTTGTACGAGGGGTTGCTGAGAAGTTCCTGGCTTTGCCCAGAAAGAAGAGATCCAGGGTTTTGAAATAACACATTTATTCAACATTCCCCCCTGAGACTGATGCACTTGGTACAGCTTAGTTGCAACTTTTCTAGATC
>NC_092861.1:118182812-118228448 GCF_032062135.1 Pyxicephalus adspersus | reverse complement strand
TTGCACAGTTACATACTAAGATATTAGGCTGTCATATGTCCCCACACTCATTTTTCTATTTCATCTGGAAGAGGGCAAAGCCAGGAACTTCTTGTAAGTTCCTTGTAATGAACAAAAGCTCAGTAACAAATGCCCTTAGTGTGTTTAACCTGCAAGCCTGTGCAGTGTATTTTTAGGAGGATAATATGAAAACGAAATCCAAATAGCTATTGGAGCCAAAAATATTTTGAGATTCTGTTTGACAAAATGTTTTAATGAATACATAACTGAGCTAAGTGTTCCTTTTTTTAGTTGCAGTTCTGTTCTTTAGGTAATGCAAAATAATATGCCTATGTATATATGTGTTTATCCACAGAGCATAATATACTTTACAACAAATTCACCAAAGCTTTTTAAGTGGCTAAATGATGAATCCATGAAAAAGGCTTTACAATCATACACCAAATGGGACCATGTAGAAAATGACCACACAATGTTCAATATTAACATAGATGAAGACTACATTCCATGCCTGCAGGGTATTACAAGAGCCAGTTTCTGCAGTGTTTATCTGGACTGGATTCAATACTGTGCTAAACAAAGTCCAAAGGTATGGTGAACATAGAACTGTTTATTTGTACACTTTCCTGCTTCTTTATGTGATATTTTAGAAAACATTAATTTTCTAATTAGCCAGCTTAAGTTGCCAAGCTTGTTTGTCTTTAACTAGCCAACCTAAATGTCAAATTCAGCCATTTGATGCAATTGCATGTGCGCTTTTGGTGTAATTACAGTTTTGTTAGCAAGCCACCTGTCCTCACTTATGTGCCATGATCAGCCAAGATGTCAGCTATTTGTTGGGCTTCTTCAGCATCCTATATCTTTCTTCAGAGATGTATTAATGGTGAATTCAATATATTTTACCTCAGTGGAAGTTATGGAGACTATGGCCTTATGGCCAAAGGCCAAGGAAGTGTTTTGGTAATTGTCAACAGTTTGGTTTATGCAAATATTCTGTAATATTTTAGCCTATAAGTCAACAATGTAAGTGTTGTCATGCTTTTTATCAGGTTGTTTTTTTTATCTAACACTGTGGTTAATTCATTATTAATTGTAAATTATTTTAGAAAGTGGATTTTGATGAAGACTCCTTTCTTGTAACAATTTCTTTTGGACTTTGCATTTTGGGCAGGAGACTTCTGGCAACAGCAACACATCACTTGTCCTTTAGGTAACTCTTACATTGAAAGCAAATTGCAGAAAGTTTAAAATGCACAGGATTTATTAAATACCTTAAGTTAATAAAGATGCAAGGTGGAGCTTACCCTGCCATTCCTTGCTCCTTAATTGTTTACAGAACCCCAGTCCTAGATAGAAATATGATAACCATGCCACGACTTGTTTTGGATTAGGAGTAACTGCAGTGTCTTCCCAAGAATCAATTGTATGTATGACTGACTCTATAGATCACTAAAATGAAACAATTCTATGAGATTACAAAGCAATAAACAGGTATTTGGTAACAACTGGACCAACTATAGTAAGCCTATGAAAAAACAAGGGGGTGCTAGAGGAAAAGTATTTTAACCTTAGCATAGGTCAGGGTTTTTTACAGTAATCTGTAGAAATGTAGAGCAGTCTTCCATGCAAGGTTGTTTAAATATAATTTGCTGTCATTATTTACAAGAAGAGAAAATTATAGAATATTGATCCATTGAGTATCTTTTGCTTTTGGGAAACGGGGATAATGTTTTTTCCCTGTAACTTTGTTTCTCTGTTAGAGCATAATAGACCTTGCCTGAAAGTTTTTTTGTAATGTATGTATGTAAGTATATAATTTTAATATATTACCAGTGGTTCACACAGTACCGGTCTCTACTTTTACACAGTTTAAGTCAATGATGATAAGTAAGATGAGAATAAGTAAATGTCATTCTTGATTGTGATTGAAAAAGAATTAAAACTTTACACGTTTATTTTACCTAAAAATCTATATAGATTTGTCCCATCTACAGAGAACTGGGCAATCTTGATTCATGAATTTTATGATTCTATATAGACTGGGCATATTGTCAATTTTATATTTAGGCAAATCAATAAAACTGCATTTTAACAATTACCTGATTTGCTTGATTGGATATTCAATTTACTTCTTGCTATTACAAAGGTACTCTGCCCCTCTAAGGCTTCAAATGTGGCTAACCTGAAAATATAATTCTTTGGTTTTATTTCACCTTTTTTGCATATTAGCTAACTTATCCTAACAGGTGTTTGTCTACTAATTTCTCAGTTTAGACTCATTTCTCCATGGCCTCCATACATTATTTAAGGGACATTATCGAATATCCAAAGAAGAAGAATGGGTATTTGTGGATATGGATTTAATACACACTGTTATTTCTCCAGCAATTCGAATGTCCTTGAAGCTCCACCAAGTATGTTTCCAATCACGTATTTTATTATATTAATGACAATTTTGCCAAGACAAGTATCAACATATTTTGAAGATGCAATAGCAGGAGCTATATTGATGTCCAATATCCAGTAACCTATGGCAGCCAACCAAATTTATGATTTTTACACTGGTCAACATAAAACAGTCCTTAAAATCATTTTTGCAAAGAGCACCAATCATTTGCAAGAAAATGCTAGAATAGTAACATGGTGTTTGGTTGCATATGATTGGATGGCTGAAGTCAATACATTTATTTTATTCACTAAGTAAGTGAATAATTCCATGAGTGATAATACACTTTACTGCTTGGACAACATAAATTAATTTAGTAAACCAACCACATTTTTTTGTACTTTATTTGTTTTATTCAGCAATCAAATACAAAGATAAAGTTAAAAAAACAATAACAAATACAATGTCCATTGTGTCATCTAGATAAAAAACATCAGTACAAATATATACAGTATAACAACAGTGTAGTAAAACAGTCATTTTATTAACTCACTGAGAAACATTTTATTATTTATTTATTAGAAGCATTATATTCCTATTCTGTATATGCAAGGGTTATATATACACGACAACTTCATCTATAAAGTTACGTACACATGTGCAATAATTGTCGTTGTAAAGGAACGATTAACAACCAATCGTTCGATAATCGTTAACAATAAAAGTGCACAACAACAGGCCAACGACACTGATGATCGAGCAATGTCGCTTGAAACGAACGACCCTCCTGACAGATCCGTTTGGGCGACGATCGTTCATTATCCATTGTGTGTACGATCGTGTAGTGATCGTAGATGGTTCTGCAGTACACTTTCTCCGGGACACGTCACTTCCTGCATCGCTCAAACGATTGTATCTATTGTGTGTACATTATTGGTGGATTATTTTTGAACGATTGTATCGTTACAGCATTTAAAATAATCGTAGTAATAATAGTCATCGGTTTTTTAACAATTATTGCACGTGTGTACCTAGCCTAAGTATGTAGAAAAGAGGTTACAACTCTTCTTCTTGAGCTCTGCGCATCAGTAACAAGTGTTTTGTGTTGGTGGTATATTGGATTCAGTAAAACCATGTATTTTTAAATTTTATGTTTTTCCATCTTGTGCAGTGATCAGATCCTCTATAGACATAATGTTGTTTATTCTTCCAAACCAGTGATGTATTGTTGGTGGGAGAGGAGTGTTTTTCCAAAGCACTGGATTACAAACCTTAACTTCTTTGACCAATGCTTGATTAATGAATTACAATATTTTTTCTTGAGATGTGTAAGTTGAGATGTGTAAGTTCTGACATTTTGCTTTGGGTTGTTGTCTTGCTGGAGGAGACTGTGGACTCGACCTAAGTTAGTTATAACCACAGACAAGCCTTTCAGAGGCTGCTGCATGTAAGTATTCCTACAGCATAAAGGCTGCAACCGAGATGGTATGCCAATAATGAGGTGTGTTGTATAGTTTATACCAAGCCTAGCTATGAGTCTAAAAATCTTAACTTGTTGTCATCAAATTATAGAACATTTTCTAGCTTACCTTCAAAATCTCTGGTGTGGCATCTGGTATACTGTAGATGTCACTTACATTAGAGTCAATTAGAGGTAATCACTGAGATCATGACAGCACAGGGGCTCAGCTCCAGCATAAGGATGTTTTTCCCAATTTGATGAAAGTGCATCCTCTGCAGCCTTACAGGGCTTTATTAAATCAGGCCCATTGATCTAACATGCTGCAATAGGTAGCTGCGAAGGCCATATTGTTTTAGACAAGCTCCGTTGCAAGAGTGTGAAACCTGACCACATATTGACCCGCAGTTAAAGATTCCTGTCTAAAGCTTATAAGGGCACTGTCTGATGAGGAGGCATGGGCTGGTTCATTGATTTTTCTGAAGAGACTGGATGCTGTTTGTCACTACATCCCATCTTTCTTAGAACACAGGGTCACTGGAAGCACAATGTCACACAGATCACAATATAGGAGCTTAGAACTGGAGTAGTTAAACAATGTTTGAATGGCAATCTTCTATATCTTTAATGTGTGCACCAATAAGGAGATTAGTTTACTAATGGGTCACCGTCCAATGTTCCCAGATGGAACCCAAAACGCCAATGGAGGCCCATCAGGGAGGGAGCCCAGCTCTGGAATCCAGGAGCAGCAATAAGTGTGACTGTAAAAATGTCATTGGAGTTTTAGTCAACAGTTGATTTTTTTTCCACTTTGCTATAAAGCTGCCACAGATGAAACACCGGGGTAACAGTTTCTACCTTTAAATTTTCATTGTGATTTTATCATAAGGAAGGCTTCACATTTTTTACTGTGACATAAAAGTTACTATAACACAAAAATATCTGACTGCATAACCATACACACTTTGGCATTATACTTACTTTGATATTAGAGTATAGTTTGTTGCATAGGAATGTTTACCATAGCACATCAATATTGAAAATCCTTTAACATCAGTGTTCAACCCAGAATTTTTTTTAGCCTGGGTGGGAAGATATTGTAGGTCAGTGGCAGCCCTTGTGCTGTGACCCAACTCTTCAGTAACCACCCTAAAACAGCCAGGTGGTTACTGAAAAGTACCGTGTGGTTCGCCTAGCTGAAAGGGGCTGGGGAGAGCACTGAACATAGTAAGTATAAAATACAAATCTTTGCTGTTACATCATAGTGGCTCTGACATCACATTCAAACTACAAATAGGAAATGTGTGGAAAATAAAATATTAAAAACTCAGTTTTTGGAGTGCTATGAAGAACTTTTGGGGCTTTTTCCACAGAGTCAGTTTGCCTGTCCTGAAGAATATGAAGATCACCCTGCACTTTTTGATGCAATTAAAGTATTTGAAGAAAAGGTTGTAATTTGTGATGAAAAGGATCCTGCTTGGAGGGCTGCAATTCTTTCTAATAAGGAAGAGCTTTTGACACTGCGACATGTTGTTGATGAAGGGAATGATTACTACAGCGTGATTATGCTTCAGAAAAGTTACCTTAGCTTTAAAGTTATAAAGGTATTAACAGAATGTTTTCACTGGTTCTGCCTCTGTTGGCTGTATTGTCATTTGAGTGATTCAGTATAATCTGACAATGGCATTTCTTTCCACCTATTAAACCCTATGGAAGGTATTATGCACTTCAGTGCCCATGCAGTTTCCATATTTTGCACACTGTGATCGCTTTAATGTTAGCAACATTTTTTCAATATTGATGAATCTTTAAGTGTGGTTTCTTTGTACAGGTAACAAGTGCCTGCACAGTGGGGTGGGTTTCAGACTGAATGCAGCCAAATATATTGAGCATCAGAAAAGCACAAATTAATTTCAGCATTTGAAACTGAGGTAGCGTGTCCATATTAGTAAAATATAACATTAAAAAGTAAATCCTATGCTTTCTGCTTATCACTACACTTTACCATCTTTTATAAAGCTAGGGCATTTATATATATATATATATATATATATATATATATATATATATATAAATACAGGAAGACAGTAGACCAGTTTACCTACCAGTGATCTGGGCAATCAGGAAGTTGAATCATGAGCCTATTAGTCAACAATTTCTATTCGATGGAAACTGTAAAAGAGATCCCTCTTGTCTAAGTTTGCCTAATACTGTCTACCATCATAACTCTGCATATAAAAAATGTATTTTTTTTCATAATGGTCTAGTTCCTGGAAAAGCAGGCCATTGCCATCTAATAGAAAGTTTGTGCCTAAAGGTGCAGTTTTTCACCTTTCTCCTTAAAAAACCTATCAGGTCCTATGTAAAATTTAATCTTTCCAAGCTTTGGTGTTATGTTAGAAACAGACACAAGATTTGCCTTTGCCTAAAATTAATTTTTGAAAGAAAACTCATTTTGTACAATTGGCCCCTAATGTCATTTAGCCATGATGAGCATAGATGAGCATTGTGTAGTATGAATTATTGCAAGGAATAATCAGTTTAGTTCAGTTATTTAATTCCAAAGCTCTAGTAGGCAGACAAATAGATTGTTTTTTTGGTAATAATTGGTTTAATCTGATGTCCAAAGATGTAGTCTAAATGTTTCTATGAAGGCACAAGTGGGGTTAGTAAACCAGATAAGTTGGTGAACATGGGATGTATGAGGCAAATAAAACATAAAGGCATAATATAGTGTTTTTGCACATCACTAATATGTAAAGGGTTAGAAAACCTTTAAACAAATGTTCCCTAACAATTTTGCCCTTTCTCTAAAGTGGTGAGATCACAGTGGGGCTGGTGGATTATTATGAGCAGCAAGGTAAGGAGACTTTAAAACAAAATTTCCTATCCTTTTGTCCCTATTCCCTAAGCTGTGGTAGCCCCAAAACCCTACATATAACATGATCTTGCCACCAAGGTCTGCTGCATACCTCATGCAAGCTTCTTCACCCAAAATCTGCAGTGTGTGCAGTTTGGAACTTTTATAACTCCATATGACCAGTTGATGGGTAGAAGCCAAACCATTACCTGGTCTCATAGAAATATCAAAGGTATCTGCTAAATGCTTTGCTGGTGCATCAAAAGAAAATGTGTTTAGTGCCTTACAGTTCATTTTCTTTAGAGAGAAGCTACGTCATGATTAAAAAAGCCTGTCACCTACCTGCATGTTGCGAAGAAGGCTCTTTTCTCTGCTTGAAAGCAGTGTTCTGACATTCCCCCTGCTGAGTCAGAGCTGGAGTTGTCTAATCAGCTGGGTGCATAAACTTTACTGATTGCAGATCTATAGGTTTAGCGGCAGTGGAAAGTGTTTTTTCTTTGCACATTGAGTTTGATTTATTGAAGCTCTCTAAGACTGAAGACGATCGACTACTATGGGAGTACATGGGTGATCCAGCAAACCTGGAATGGATTTTCCAATAGTTGGCAAATGTTTTCAATTCTCAATCAGATCCATTCAGGTTTGCTGGATCACTCAGGTTCTCCCATGATACTCTCCTCTCAGACTGGAGAGCTTTAATAAATTAGGACTTTGCCTTTGGGGAATTTTACATTTTTTTTTATCAGTAATATTTTTGTTCTTAATATTTGAATCGTTACATTTTCTTTTCAGGTCAACAAAGAATGTGTTAGAGGGCTATGGGCTGGACAACAACAGGAACTCATTTTCCTTCGTAATCGTGATCATGAACGTGGCAGCATTCAGAATAACAAGCATGTATTAAGAAATCTAATCAACTCTTCCTGTGATCAACCTCTGGGATACCCAATATATGTTTCTCCTATAACTATTTCCTACCTAGGAATGCATAAGCAACTCAATACCTTATTAGCTGGACCAGTTGATGTTGGCCATATTACAACACTGTTTCAAACAAAATGGCGTGTGTAAGTAATATTTTGTATACATTTTCACTTAAAGCTGTCCTAAACTAAAATTTTTACCTTACATAAAAGGCTAGACAACCTTTTTTACATAAGGAAAAAATAACTTATTTTCGGGGGAGGAGTTTAACCCCCCTTTTTTTTAAAAAAAAAAGGGTAAAGCCCCCCCCTTTTTGTTTTGATTGCCACAGCGATAAAGACAAAATGGGAGCTCAGAGCCTCCCAGGATGCATACGTCTTGCCTCTTCTGCAAAAAGCATTCTTACCTGCCTGATTTCTCCAATAAACTGTAAGAATCTCTTAAATTGAACATGCGCAGCTTAGCGTTGGTTACCAGGATACTAGCAAATCCCAGCTTCCCCTGCTCTTGCTGGGATTAAATGAAGGCACAAGAGTTTCATGAACCCAGCCCAGCCAAATAAGATGATAATGATCTATAAAATAGATTAGGAGACGATGGGGGCACCCTGCGACGGAACAGGGAAAAGTGAGTATAGGTAGAGTTTAGTTCCACTTTAAGGCATTCAATCGCTTAAAAGCAAAAATCCCCGTTTTTTTTAACATTTCCCTAAATGTAATTCAGAATTATTTGCAAACTGCATTTTCACTGCATGGTCAAATAGAGCCTGCCCTTTTTTCTGGCTGATGGACATCAAATATCATCCAGTCCTGTCCTACCCAGCTTTGTTGTCCTTGGCCCACCCATTTATTCATTTAATTTTATTTCCTTTAATCATCAAGGTAGCAAATTTCTGTGCAGACCTAAACTAACAGAGGCCTTCTCTGCCACTATCCCATCACCACCTTTCACATCCACCTCCAGACACTGATTGCATTTTTTTTTTCTCTTTAGAATATACCTTAAATCCAGTAGTCTTTTAGTGCTGTCTATAGCACTGAGCGCAACACAGACTCCCTGTAGTACTTCACTCTGGGACCCGACTCTGGGACTGACAAAGTGTGACAAGGTGTTGATGACCTCCCTGGCCCAAAGAAAGTAGGGTCATTTATGCTGAATGTTATTAAACCCGAAAAGGGATTGGTGACTTTCTGCAGATGAGAATGCCAGGAAAAAGAGCAGCATTGCAATGCATGCTGCAACTTTTTAGATGGTTTCAGAAAATAATCTTAGAATTTGGAATTCTGTTTATGAATAATCCTCAGATTCTAGCATTGATGGTTTTTATTTGTGATTCGGGAGCTGACATAATTTTTATCATTTAAAAGCATGTAGATGACCCTTTCGTTTTTGTCCTTTTGAAAGTAAGACTGGAGTGTTTATCATGGTGACATGAATCTTCTTTTTACCATGACAACCGAAAGAAATATAGTTTTTTAAATGATCAAATAAAATTTCATTGAACATTATGTTAAAATGGTATTCATGAATAAAACTGTGAAGGGCAGAATTAATTACACTCCTTTTCTCCTGTATCATTTCTCCTCCATATAACCTTACAAATGGCATGAAGGGATTTACCTAATGCTTTTAAAATTGAAATATTTTGCATATGAAACCCAAAAGATTCAATAGAAACTTGCCTAGGTTAAAAAGATTACATCCACTCACAGAAAGAAAAGGTGTTATATATTTTGTTTCTAAATTTAGGACTATTTTAGATTTGAGAGCTTTACAGTTAACATAAATTACCTTCAGCTTATTAGAGGTGATGTGGAATTAAAAGTAAAGTGAAGCTTCAGCCAAACTTTCCAATAATTGTGTATGCTTTGTGGAAGGGTTATAAACCCTATTTGGTTTTATATTAGTCTTTGTCTCTGTTGGTGGTATTTATTCACATTCCCTGTCCTAATGTCAAAAGGACAGATAGTGAAAATTAAAAAAATTACAGTTGACAGAGATATTTCCTGTAACTCTCGGTTGTATCTCTGGAATAGGAAGGGAGGAATAATATCTTAATGGAGACATAGACAGTAATCTGTAAAGTTGGTGTGTGTAAATATATATATATATTTCTTTTGGAATAGCTCCTAATATAACTTATGCATTTTAAAATAGAAAAGGCAGACCCTAATATATACAGTATAATGATGCATTTTTTCTTTTCATTGGCATGTGAGTCAATAATAATTTATGCAGTGGATGTACCAGAAAAGAGGGATAACTGAACAGTCAGTCATCAAAAATAAATGCCAATCAACAAGCATCACCAACACTGTCACATGAGAATAGTGACTGAACAAAATTATTCTGCGAAACCATAAATATGCTACCTGTCATTTATTCCCTTCCGAATAGCAAAATAATTGCAATATATGCAGTCTAAAATAAATCAGGTAGGCATTACTCATCAAAGAAAAACATACTTTGGCTTATTTTTTAGAATTAAAGTAGTATGTGTTACACAAGTTTAGTTGCAAATAAAGCAATAATTTGAGCTAGGTTTATAACATGTAAAATGATCTCCTCTGTATATTTGCAGCTGAGCTGGACATTTGCATCTATATTATAGTAGGAGACTATATGTCCCAAGCTGCCTCTTTTTGTCTCCAGCCCTATTCCCCTCAGGTTACTAATGCTTATTTAAGACAATGCTTGTACTATCTGTTGGCCTAAATAATGTGCAGCAGTGTAAGCAAGCTACACAGCACCAATGGCAGTGTCAGACAGGCTGCACAAACTCAGTGCTCAGTGTACTGTATTAGTAATTTCCTGCTTATCTTTGTGAGTTTTTACTTGCGGTCTTCTTACCATCAGTCCAGGTGACAATACAAAATCTTCCTAAAAAGGCCCCGAACATCGATAAAAACTCAAAACATACAAAGAAACAGCAAATACCTCTATAGTGTATCAAGTAACTTAACATTTTTAGAAGCTAAATGCTTTAGTCAGTTCAACAGCAGCACACCATTGTACAGGACTTGGCACATATCAGATACCACTGGGCTAAAGAAATAAATGGGATATGTAACTGCACATATGCCAGCTACAAGCAAACACATCTCTGAAAGAGAACTATTGGCACTGAGTGTTTTACATTGAAGGACTGGAGCCTGTGACACAATTGGTCTGAATTAATAAAGCTTTCCAAGACTGGAGAAGATAGACCATCATAGGAGAACCTAGGTGATCCAGCAAACACTGGAATGAATTTGGCGTGGGATTGAACATTTTGCCAGATATTGGTAAATTATTTTTAAGAAATCAGTTCCAGGTTTGCTGGATCACCCAGGTTCTCCCATGATGGTCTATCTTCTCCAGTTTTAAAAAAGCCTAGACCCAGTGACTTGAGTAATTTAATCTTTTTAATAATACATCTTAGATAGTGAGTGTCATTTACTCCTCTTAACTAGTGTTTACTTTATTGTTATTACAATTGTATGTTATTATTATTATTACAATTAATATTTCTTTCAAACTTCTCCTCTTATCATATAATATTCTGAAAGACACATATGTGTTGTTTTATGTGGTATTTTATCCCTTTTTTATTTTGTATATATCATTTAATGTATACCTTATTCTAAGCACAGTCATGGGTTATCATATTTTCTTGCAACAGATGTGATACAGGTTAATTCAGCAGAAGAAATAGCATAGGTTGATTTGGATCATCATCATGACTCTCCCATTTACTTCATACTTCATATAACATGAGTACAAATCCCACATGCTGTCCAAACCTAAGTTATGTCTGGAGTTATACTTTAAAAGCTTTAACTAGTTTCCAACAAAATGTTTGAAGCTATCCGAAAGCTTTAAAATTGATTTGCAGAAGTACGTTTTACATATTGCACATAAAGAAATAGATGTTCATGTGTCCTATAAAGTATGTGTCCTATAAAGGCCTATAAAATTGGACGAATTTCAAAGCAACAAAACATAAGTGCTGAAAATCAAAGGACCATTGTCACTGTTTTGACTGGATGGGCAGCATTCCAGGTGCAAGTAAACAGAGGCTGGATTATTGTTGCATTTTTTTTGGTGCATGTAAAAAAGAAGTGGTGTGCACATGAGGACATTTAATATGTGGACAATGGATCCTACAGGCCTCACTTGTATGTAAGATCCAATGTGCCACCAAGAAATTAACCAACCAAATAGAAAAGTTTAATATCACTTAATATTTTAAATCTTTTTTTTCCTAGAGATATTTTGAAACTTTTGAAAGTGCTGAGATTGCTGACGCAAGTCAAATGTCTGAACAAGAACATCAAGGTGAAGCTGCCAACACACCTCTGGAAACATCAGCTGTCAGCGACTAAAAAAGTTTATGTAATTCATGAATTAAATCAATTCTTCACAAACAAGCAAAAATTACGAGCATGTAGCTGTAACCCCAAACTAGGTGACTTTTAAATTCAAGATTTTTCAGGGAAATATCTTATGCAAAGTTAACAGCAAACAAGCCATGCATGTCCATTGCATGTTTATTCACATCTGCCTGTATACGTTTTGTTATCATACATGTTTCTCACTTTTCATTATATAATCAGTTTGTGACACATTAACATGAAAAACAAATTGCATCAATGATCCTAATATCCAGTGGTATACATATAGGACAAAATAAAAATATTATATTCTTATCTATTGTTCTTGTTGTCCCTAGCAATGCCAAGTGTTCCGGTCTACATCCAACCTTTCAATTTTTTACTGATATCTCAGCTATTTAGCTAATTATGTTACGGAACATGAACATTTTCACAATTTCAATCAGTATTATTGTGGACAAAAAATAGTGCAACATTTGTGTAATTACATTTTCATCAGTCTACTAACTATAATCTGATTTTTTTACAGTAGTGATGGTCAATGTATTTATTATAGGGGACCTTCAAGTGTTCCCTTTGACATCACAAAATAGCTCTACAGGAAATCAATGTAGTTAATGCAGTACATAACAGTCAGAGACATAGAAAAATGCTACTAAAAATGGAAAATATTAAAGGCATGCTAAAGCAGTTGATGAGAGATTGTAGGAATGTTGCAAAGGATGGTAAGAGATTGCAGAGACGTTTTAGAGAAGAGAGTCATAGACTGCAGAGAGGCTGTAGAAGCTGGCCAGATTTACTATAATCAGAAACTAATAACATGCTTCGGGAGCTGGTCAGAGACAGCAAACATGCTATGGGAGATGGTCATGTACTGCAGACATTATTATTAATAATAATAATAATAATAATAATAAAAAACAGGATTTATACAGAGCCAACATAATTTGCAGCGCTGTAGATTAAATAGAAGTCTAATGCAGTATGTGTTCATCACTGGCTGTTTTCAAATCTATGTAATTTTTTGGATGTGGCGAAATTCAAGTAATACACTTACTTTTGTCATAAGTGTCACAGGAGCCACTTGGGTTGGAAAACATAGCCTTTTGATAGTTTCCTCAATACAGTAAATTACAATTTCATCTGGTTCAGTAAAGATATTTTTGGTACACAAATAAAATTGTAGTTCTGGAACCTCTCAGATCAGCTTCAGTTTTGTGCATATTTCTAGACATTGCTTGTCTTAATGTAAATTTCTCACAAACCTCGGTAACACAAACTAACCATCTGAAGGAAAATGCATTAGTAAAGGAAAGAAAACTAGGTAGGTAGGTATAGGCAGCAGAATTTATTAACACTTTTACTGTTAACGTTAACCTTGGATCTTAGTCAGACCTAGGGACAAATTGTGGTACAAACCTTAGATGGGACTTATGTGGGAAAAAAGGGTCTAGACCTTAGCTGGACCCAGGGACACAGACGGGTACAGACTTTACTTGGACCTAAAGAAGAACAGTAGAGACCTTAATTGGACCTAGGGACAAAGATGGGTACAGGTTTTAGTTAGACATAGGGAAACAGGGGTACAGATTTTAGCTGGACCTATTTTAGCTAGACCTAGAGACAAAGAAGGGTACAGAACTTATATGGACCTAAGGAGAGAGAAGGGTGCTAATTTTAGTTGCACCTTGAAAGAAGGGTACAGACCTTAGTTGTACCTAAAGATAGAGAATAGTACAAACTTTGTTTATTATTACAGCACAATATGTTGTAATAGGTAATATGTTGTCACTATATAAATACTTTTTAATAATAATAAACCGGACAGGAAGAGAGGTACAATTTTCATATGGAATGGAGCTTTTAGAGCCAAAATTGTACTTTGCAGTATATTTTAGCAGCCAATTTCCAGATCTACTAAATATTATACCATACAATTTTCATTAGTTCTGGCAAGGTGGTTTTTATTATATGCTATAATATTTTAGCAGATGCTCCATTTAAATTATTAGGCTTATTTTGCAAAAGATCTATGCATGTGGTTCTTCTGGTTCCACCAATATATCCACAATTTAGGAAAATATTCAACTTATCATAGGAGTGTGGAACAGATGTTTTTAAAACCCTATTTCTTTGTATAGTTTGTACATTTTTATATGGTTTATATAGTTTTTGTATAGACATGTAGACATATCTGCCCATACATAGCAAAGTTCTGCGTTGTGGTTGTGTTATGCTGATCTCTTTAGTTTACTTCAAGTCTACATCTATCTATCAATAGAAAAAACAATTGTCCTTTGCCTTTTGGAATCACATTATGTCTCTTAGTGTATAAGAGTTTGTATGCCCTCTTGAATTCTAGAGTAGAGACAATTCAGTAATTTTTTATGCCAAATGTTCACAAATAGAATAAGGTGACCTGACCTGTTTTGTGATAACAAAATCAAAGGCACATTCTAATGTGCCTATTCTAATTGGCACCCCTAATGCACCTTGCCAATGCACTGCTGTGAGTTGCTGTATATTGCGCTTTTCGAAAGTGTGAACATGCCCTAACTTTTTCCTGACCACTTCCTTTTCTAAATCTGATCTGGCCTTCCATCAAGAGAGCCGCAATCTTCCTTCTTCTTTTCTTCCTAGAGACAACCTTTGTTTATCCTGATTGGCTGGGATCACACTCTTGGCATGCGCAAGGATGCGCAGCACAGCAAAATCTAGGCAGGTAAGAACAGGTTTTGCAGAAGGGACATTGCCTGTACCCTTTTGTAAAAACCACCTGCCTGATTGTGTATTTTTCAAAGTGGAACTTTAGTTATATCATGACTAGCAGACAGGAACACTGCACTGCACCGATTGGTAACTCCCACCATCCTGACCAATCTATTCTGGTTGTTAGTAATATCTGCCTGTCAGTGTCACCTTCATGCTATTGCCTATTATTGGTACACAATACAACCACTTCAACTTATAACCACCCCCAACATTGCCACACACCCATTTTCCCCATCACAAACCCCCCACTACCTAAATGCTGCCAGGTTTGTCTATAGCATGTCTATAGCAAAATCTATATTTTTTTGAGTTCAGGACCACTCTAACAATATCTGTAGGTTTGGTATTGCTTTATATGGCTTCCTGACTCACCAGAGCAAAAAAGTGAGGGAATTATACATGATCCAGTCTTTTGCAGTTGGGCCTTTAACTAACTCGTGTGAAAGAAGCAGGTAAATATTTATCTGTATGGCAGGCAGCAAGCCCATTCTTTCCACTCTTCAGGGGCAGACAAAGAGAGGAGCAAGCTGAGCCACTACACAGGGCCCCTTCTCAGCCACAAGGGACCCCCATGGGGCCCTAAATCAGCTTGGTTGGGGGTTTTAAGTCAGTCCTGCACAGGGGCCCTCACCTGGCAACGTCAGGCACTGCTTCTGTTGTATAAGTCCAGACACCACTGGTGGTCTATGAGAACATTTTGGTGGTCCGCGGCTCTGTCCCCTGTATGGACACAACTTGCCCACTCTCCCATCGCTGGCTCAGACCTGCTTGCTAAACATCCTGGGGGGACAGACAAAAGTTGTGTCCACAGCCTTGCACTACTGTCCCCCCAGGATGTTTAGCAAGCAGATTGGAGCCTGCAATTGGAGAGGGGCCGGGTTCCGGCAAGTTCATTCCCTTTTAGGTGACACACAGCTCCCCCCGCATGTGCGGTCCAAATTTCATGGATTTAGTGGTTTGTAAGGTCTGAAAGGTTGGTAAGCACTGTCATGGAGTGCCAACCCTCTTGGATTATGTGGTGCCTCCTGCTAGCTGCTTCATCACTACATGGCATAGCAGTGACCCAGGGGATGGCGAGAAAACAGCATGCAATAGGGGATCAAGCATTTAACACACCTGAAAATGATAGTAGTGGTACTTGGAGCTCTGGGAAGAGCAAATAATTGTTTAATTTTCTTACAAATTTAGGATCAGGCATGGTATTACTGTACAAAGGGACAGGCGATATCCCTTCCGCAATAACCATTTCTACCTGCCTGGAACAGCCAACACCTGAGCTGCACATGTGCAATCCCAGCTCCCAGCTTGTGTGGGAGTTACCGTGTCATCCCAGCCAATCAAGATGGCCAAAGATTGTGGCACCCTGGGATAGAACGGGGGACAGATAACTATATCGAAGTTTATTCTGTTTTAATGCCTGAAACCTGGAGTAATTCCTCTAACTTCCTGTTGCACCAGGCTCCTGGACAGGAAGTGACTGGAAATTCCCCCAATAGTACACAAGAAATAAAATATTAGGAATTCTATTATCCAATAGAATTGCCCGTACATTGACTTTTAGTCACTATGGTCTGTATGTATGAAAGGAACAAAACAGAATATTGGTTTCAGCAGCCAACTTTTATTAGGACATTTCCTCTGCACACTTGTATATAAACCCCAATCACAGTACTGTACATTCCTACTGTACACAATTGAACATATAGAAAAAATAATCTCAGGAACTCGGCAGCTGCCCCTTCCCGCAGCCAAAGAAGGTGGAATACAGCCCAGAAGAAACGGCGTACAGTAACCATGGCAACGCGAGTGATCCCACCCTTCTCTACCGGCAACCCCCTCCGTGATCTCCGATTGGCTGACCAGACACAGCTTAACCTTTGCCCTATGACCTGATGATGCTCGCTGTTTCCTGCTTGCTGGCCTTGTTGCAGTCAAACGAGTCAGTGCCAAAAGGAGAGCCAGAGGTAGAGGGTGGGATTGATTGACGCTGCACGGAGGCGGCGGAGGAGGAGGGAGGACGGTCGTCAGCTAGCGTACGGCTCTCTCTTCTGTCAGTATTCTCTGCCTGGTGCTATTGAAGAGCAATGAGGAGGAAATCTCGGATCTTATTGTGTTTCGCCTTCCTGTGGTTACTGGGAATCGCCTATTATATGTACTCGGGGAGCTCTGTCAGCGGCAGAAAGGTAAACGAGGGGTCCTGGTAGTAGTGGCAGCATGGCAGGGGGAGGAGGACTTGTGGAGCTGACGTGTGAGGATTGCTCAATGATTGTCCAGTCAGTGGGGTGGTCTGTCAGATCCTGGGGGGGGATCCCTGCTCCTGGGGGATCCCTTATCCTTGGGGGGGGGCTCGCCGTTCCCTCCGCTGATGCCCCAATGACGGGGAGGGGGCTCGCCGGTCCCTCCGCTGATGCCCCAATGCTGACGCACCAGCAAAGGGGGTCCTTATTGCTTCCACTGATCACAGGAGCACTGGTGATGGTGGGGGATGCTGTTTCCTCCGCTGATCACAAGCGCTAGTCTTTTTTTCCTCCCACTAATGCTGGGGTATTTTCTACACTCAGTGACCACCCTTAAGTCTGAAGGACAGGTCCTTTTGTTAAAAAAACAAAAACTTTGTAGACCCCTGGGATAGAACCTTGGTTTATTGCTGTCTGCTTCTCTATGGAAGAAAGTCAGTCTGTCTGCCTTGATCCTGGTTCCCATTGTCACCAGAACTGAAAGTGATCACAGATTGGTGAGTTGTCACCTAAACGGGTGGTTGTGCCAATGTGGAAAACTATAGAAAGTAAACTTTGTACTCCACACAAGGTATGTTGTGCCCCCCCTGCTTAAACCTCACCTTAGCCTGTGCAGAAGTGGAGTAATATACCATTCCCCTGGCTTGGTTCCTGTGGCACCTATCGGTGGTGATGTGACTTATTGTTCCCGCCATATCAAGTCATGTGACTGTTATGTGAAGGATTCATAGTTTAAGATGTGGTACATGTTGGCAAATTTTCCTTCACCTACAAGATACAGTTGTAAGATTATATGAACAGATTGACGCTGGTTAATTTTTAATCTGTGGAGCTCTCTGGCTGTTGTAAATAGTATTGAGGAGGAATAGTTTAGATATCCTTGCTCAACAAAGTGTAGACAAAGGATGTGACGGATGTACCTGCCATTTGTAAAGTAATAAAATATGAATACTATAGGAGTGCCGGCTTTTACTGGTTCTTTATAGCAAAGTTTTCTCAAGTTTTAGTTGGAGCTTTTTTTTCATAAAGAGAGACTTTTATTAATTGGCTCCCTAACAAGTGGCAAAGTCTTCATTTATATTTAGAGCCACAGCTTCCAGCAGAATCTGAATTCAGCTGGTCCCTTGCTGTTGTCTGTGGTTCCTCCTGCTGGCCCCATACATTACTATTGCTTCCTTTAGTAACGTAGGGATCGGCACAGGAGGGGGTTCAGACATACAATGCACCTGAAAGTGTCACATTTTGAAATTTCTTCTTGAGGCCATATCTCTAAGAAGATTGAAATGTGGTGACCACCCTCCCATGGGGTAAGTACTAGGAGTCTTCTCTTATAGGGGGCTTTATTTAGGAAGTTTCCCCGTTCTAAGAAAGTTTTTGTGATTACTATTAATATTGTTATTATTGATAACTAGTATTTATATAGCGCTGTACATTAAATAGGGGTAGCAAATCACAGACAGATACAGACAGTGACACTGGAGGATGAGAGGACCCTGCCCCGAGGAGCTTACAATCTAGGAGACTATATTACACTATAATTGTTATTTCTATAATTTATTATTTCTGTTTTAATGATTATTTGACAGGATAAATTGTTTTGTGTTGGTTAATTTTCAATCCACCTGTGATCCATAAAGTCAGAAAATGTTTGTTTTATATAGGAATAAGGAGAACGTAGAACAGAAGCAGAGCTGTTGCCCATAATGACCGATCATATCACCTATTCTTTAGAAAAAATATTTCACATTAGTCATTGTGGGCAATAGCTGTAATTTTTTTTTCCTTCTTTTTTTTTTTACACACAAAGTACTAAAGAGAATAGTCAGTAGACCTAAACAAAAGCATTTCTCTGTTAGTTGGATGCAGTGATATTGCCGGCACAAACATTTCTAACTTTCATAACCCGTAATGAAATTCCTTAATTGCATTAGGTACAAAGATCAAGGATACTGGTTTTGTGCTTCAATATTTGCATTTGCCGGGAAGTTAAGACTGTAAAAATGTTTTCAGGTTCTTTTTACTTAGCCCTTTAAGGAAGTTTTATATTTTTAACCTTTTCATTTCTAGCTGTTTACTTCCTAGGCTACAAATTTTAGATTTGAGGGAAATTTAGGTTATAATTAAGAATTGCACATCAGAGTATAGTGTTTTTGGAGCATTTGGCCAAACCAACTAAAAGCTCTTAGATGTTATGGATTGTAGTTTTACTTTTAGGAAGTGGAAAGACACACCAAATGAAAGAATTAAAACATAAAAAAGTTACCAGTTGATCTTCCAAAACAGCATGTGGACTGATGACACAGAGTAAGAAATAACCATATAACCTCTGTCGGGTCCGTCCGATGTCTTCATATCAAACTGTGACTGAATGGAAAAGGAAACCTGTTATGTTATAATTCCCAGTAGAACAGCAGAATTTTCCTATAGGGACACTTGTTCTAGTTGTGACTTCCTGATTTGGGAATTCATCTAATTATCCTTTGTGTTCCCAAACCAGACACAAGGAAGTATCTCCACGGTGCAAACACAGACAGCGATGGAAACTCAACAGAGGTTCTATCTCTTGCATTGTATTTTGAAAGAATTGTACCAACTCTGCTTCCTAGGAGTATAACTATGTACTAAATGCAGTGTTTAACCCAGAAATTTTATTTGTGCTGGGTGGGAAGAAATTATAGGTGGGTGGTGGCCCTTGTATTTTTCCTCAAACTCTTCAGTAACCACTCAAAAACTGCCGGGTGGTTACTGAAAAGTGCCGGGTGCTGCACCCAGCTAAAAGGGGCTGGGGAGAACATTGAAGTGGGAGGTGTGGCTACCCTATGACCTCTGTAATGCACTTCGCATGTATAGGTTATTCATAACTTACAAATTATGTTTGCATTAAAAAGAATTTCGTCTTTGAACTGTACTTTAAGTAGTTTTTATATTTGGTTAGAGTGCTTAGAATTACTGTTGGGTTTTTCCTGCTGTCTTGGGGCAAATTATTCTAATTCAGTATTTCTCAGCCAGGGTTCCATGGAATCTTAGGGATCCTCCAGGGGCTGCTGGGGTTCATTGAGCAATTTGTGCCTCTGAGGTTAATTTAAGTGTTACCAATGATCTGTAGGGGTGACTTTCTTTTTGCTGGCCATCAATGTAAGAAGCATTTTCCACTGACCACTACATATTGTGTTGTGGATTATAATATTATTTATAGTGGGGTCCCCGTGAAGACCTGAAAGTTATTTCAAGGGTTCCCCAATGTTAAAAACATTAGGAAATGCTGCTCTGGTTGCTCTGCTCTCACTCTACTGGGAATGAGCCAAAACTTTTGAGAACAAAAATGGAGGAGAAATATTCCAAGGAGACCCCTCACATAATAGACGAAAACCAGCAGCCTTCAGTACTCCATCCAAAATGTTTGATGGTTTTATATGTTTCTAAAATACCAGCAAGAGTTCTGAAAATGCAAAATAACTCTGTCTGAAATGTATCTAAACCCACAAATAAAGCTTTAGGAATGCAGATAGTATGTGTGTGTATATATATATATATAATATATTGACAATAAGAACCATCTTACTAACTTCTTATCATTCCTATCGAGCTGCTCCTATAGTAAAGCCCACCTATCCTGTGATTAACAATGGCTATGACAATGCAAAAAATTGTGCACCTGCACCTTGATCTTGCATGCATGAAATGAAAATGCTGCAAAACGCTGCATAGACATTATATTGATGCAATGTCCCAGTGCAAATAGCTCCCTCAAAATAGTCTTAACTTCTAGTTTAGTTCTTCTTGAACTACAGATAATGTATTGCCATTAGAAAGATGTTATGCATACATTTTTAGTACAAATGGTGTCTGCATAATTTTGTGCAATTTTTGTTATCTGATCATTCAGATATAAACCTTTTGACAGACCGGTTGTATTTATGGATACAGAACCTTTTCTCTTTCACATTGAGTCTTGACCTTTACAGTCCTCTATTGCTGTTGTATTACAGAGAACAGATGCACATTCTTCTTGCTGGTGTTCGCCAAAGTTGTTGATTTTTGGCTCCTGAAGCTTGTTGTCTCCCTTTGTTTTCTGCACTCTCAGTGGGTAGACTTTGTAGTGTGTTTGCTCTGTTTTGTGGCCCACAGTGTACAAAATAAAAGCTGTTGTAAAAAAAAAAAGATCATTATTTTACTTTGTTCAATTTAAAATAATAATGTACATCTGTGCAATATCTATGTCCTCCCTAGGGTAACAATTGGTGACCTCTCGTAGATAACCTAGAATGACCTATTGCTTCTAAATGATTCTATATGAGCTATATAACTGCCTACATTTGTGAGAACTGCAAGACTTGGTCGCTCTGTGGTTTGGCATATTTGGGTTATACAGTGTATTATGAACATAAATTCTGTTTATAATACACTGTATATATGTATAAGAAGTATAGGAATTCTTTAAATTGGGTTCCCACAAGCAATGGGCTGATCAGCTGTATAAGTACGGTTTTTACTTGCACCAATTACCAGTTATCTGGGAAAATGTCCCCCACCGGCTCTGATTCTGGACATCAGGTGTGAGCTGTGCTTACCTTGCTTTTCTGCTTGACAAGTAACACGCTCTGCGTGGGATGATTCATTTAGTTTAGTAATTGAGGTGAAGTTTTGCTGGCCTCAGCCATTCAGTCATGCACAAACAAAAAGTCATGTTTTTTTTTACATTTCCTTGTACAGGATTAGGTTTGCTTGCAAAATTAATTTTCACTACTAACCTAAGTAAATTATGGTTAAACTCTGTCTCTGCACAACTGGACGTAAAGGTAACTGCACCCATTCTACCCCTCTCCCCAAACAAAAACAAGTAGTTTGGGTGAATCTGAGGGAGCAAAGGGGTGCAGAAAGGACAAAGCGGTGGCCTTCCTGGTCTGTAAAGACCCCTAGATGACAGTTCTTGGTAAATGGCTGAAAAAGTAACTTGCTAACGATCTGTCTTTTGTGTGTATGATCTTCAGTGGAGGAAAAGCAAGATATAAAACCCCTTGCCTATGTAAAGGCTACTTTGGAAACATTAGGCCTGATTTATTAAAGTTCTCCAAGGCTGGAGAGGATATACTTTCATCAGTGAAGTTTGGGTGATCCAGCAAACCTGGAATATATCTGGTCCAAGATTCAAAACATTTTCTAACAAATAGCAAATGACTTTTAAGAAATTCATTACAGATTTTCTGGATCACCCAGCTTCACTGATGAAAGTGTATACTCTCCAGCCCTAGAGATGTTTAATAAATCAGGGCCATTGTTTGGATTCAGAGATAGAATCATCTTTTTCTGTATGTTATGACTCTGCAAGCATTAGTAAATGCAAGGTGTTAAAAGATTTTATATTTAACCTCTTCTTTGTTAGTTGTTTGTGTAATGCAATATCAGTTTACAAAACTGAACACTATAGTATATTTTATAATGGCAGATTCTGTATAACAATGATATCTGTGGAGACCAACTGTACAGCAGCATTCGGATATTGCTTTGTGCAGTTATAAACATTTCTATCATCAATAAAGATAAGATGTAAGCAAATTATGTTCTAATTATTGCTTGTGGTTGTCTATATGATATAATATCAACACTTGCTAGACATTGGTTGCAAACCTATATAGAAAATATTTAATATGTTAATATTCATCATATTCTTCTGTTTATTGGTCTTAGATTATGGGTAGGGGTTTGATCTTGTATAGGTGTATAGCAAGCACAAAAGAAAGACAAGTAGTTAAAGCTAAGGCAGAGATTGATATGGCATAGGAGGAAGTTGTATGAAAAGAAAGGGGTGAGAAGGATAGATTGCTGCATAAAACTTTAGTATTGTTGTCTTTTGTGGTTCTTCCAACACGGCAGATTGTGTTTATTAAGGCACCTTGATGAAGAGCCCCGGCAAACTTGGTGTAATATCTAACACTGCGCCGACTACTCCTCTGTGTTGCATTTTAAGTGCAGAGGCAAGAGTAACCCGCTGTAGGAGTATGTACAGAGATACAAGAGTGATGTGCAGTTAATTTGCCGGGGAAATAAGGATTCTTCCCTATTGCTCTACATTCAGCCCAATGGTTGAAACCTCAGAATTTACTGCGCCCAAGTTCGTCCTGGCAACTGCAAGACGTCAAGGAGTGGTAATCATTGATGTTTTATTATGGTTGCAAGCTGTGGAGGTTTTCAAATTTTGTCCCCCTTTTTTTAGGGACATCTAAATGCAATTATTCCACCGTTACTTCATAAAAAAAGAATGCTAGTCACAGCATTCTCTAGGGATTCATGACCGATTCCCAGAGCAGTGTCCTCCCCAGTCCTTTTTAGCTGGGAGCACCACCCAACACTTTTTGGTTACCACCCGGCTGTTTTTGGATGGTTATTGAAAACTTGGGTCACAATACAGGGGCCACCACCTGCCTACAGCTTCTTCCTACCAAGCTTGAAATAATTTCTGGGAAGAATACTGCAGGGAATATATATGTAGAATATGGCAGTACTGTAGAATGAATTAATTTATATGAACACTAAATGCAATAATAATAAATATGAATTTGTTTGTAAATTTTGAGTTTTAAACATACATGGAACTGGTGTTAGAACTAACCAGCAATAGTTATGTGCTTGCCCTCTAAATAACCTATTTAAACATATTGCAACACAATTTCAAAACATTCTGTACTGTATGATCCTAATTAAAATTACAATTCAAGTTTATTAGGTGCAATGTTCTCCCCAGCCCTCTTTTAGCCGGGTGCACTGCCCGGCACTTTTCAGTAACCACCCCGCAGTTTTTGTGTGATTACTGAAGAGTTGGGTCTCAATACGGGGACTGCCACCCACCTACAATTTCTTCCCATCGAGCTTAAAAAAATTTCTGGGTTCAACACTGAGGTGTATGAGTTTTTTCCTAACTCCTATTTTAGGTAACCAAAATTTACTTCTCAGAGATTCTGTAGTGCAGGCCAAACCCTAGCTGGCTCCTTCAGCATCCCCAATTGAACTGACATAATATATGATTCCTGTTCATGTAGTTCCTGTTTTTTTAATTTTTATTATGCCCTGTAATGCTATGAGAAGCCTAATGTGAGTCCCTTTTTGTTTAAGGGGGACACATATATTCAGTGAATGAATTCTTCGTCAGCATACACAAAGCAAATTAAGCAGATGGACAATTCTTGGGCATCTAAAGCTGGTGGAAAGTAGGATGTAATAAACATTCCTTTGTAACAGAATGCAAAGACATATGTTAAGTGTGCCAATCATTTAACAGTTATGTTACTAAGAGACCGGTGCCTTCCATATCATTCATAATTGGCATGGTATAGGCTTTTTATATTGTTACTAATTAGGAAAAAAACAACACTTTCATCCTTTCTTTAAAAAGGAAAACCAAGCATTTAATACAATACAAGATTTTAGTATTGGCTGGATAATAAATTGACTAATAATTCCCGGGGATTTATGGGTTACCTACATGAAGCTCTCAGTAAAGCAGCATGTTTTGGCAATCCTTTTGCCTGATTGGTGAAAAAAAAGGGCAAGATGCTTCTTTGATAACACCTTGACTTAGGTTTTGCTTGCACTTCCACAATGCACCGTGAGTTGCTTTCAGGTACAATTTTTACTTTATTGTGGTACATTGGCAACTGCCTTACCACAATGAACATTAATATACAACATACCTTGTATTTAATGGACTGGCATGCTGCGAATGGGTCCTTAAGACTATGGTCAGACCTCGGTCAGGATCGGGCATTCCTGTGTGACTCCTGATGGCTTTCAGCTTACCAGGCACCTAGCCGCCGACATTTCTGCACTAGTTTGATTACTACTACCCGTACTCCATGGGTGGCCGGGGGTGAAATGCTACATGTAGCGTCTCTTGAAATGAAGCAGTACCCACGCTGTACCCTCACCATCAGTCTGGACTTTGTAGTCTTTGAGCACAACTGAAAATGATACAATGCTAATGATGTCAAATAAAGAGAGCTCAACATTCTTTATGATTACACAACATTATTGGTATTATAAAAAATTGTTGTAATAAATTAACTTTAAAGATAAGATATTTGCGCTGGTTTGAACAAGACGGAAGCTGCCTAGTTCCCAACACTTACAATGAGATAGGTAATTGTCAGAGTAAGGCTGGGTACACACATGAAATAAATGTCATTGGAAAGGATCTTTCACAAACCTTTTTTATACGACAAAAGACTGAATGAGCACTGTACATACAGCACCGTTCTGCTCAGTGGAGAGTGGAGAGGAAGAATGACAGAGCATCACCCCCTGCGCTCTCTCCCCTTCAATTCCATTGCCATTGTTGCTTGTTTGACGTCTGTGGAATGACGGACGGTGAGCGCTGTACACACGCCGCATTCTTGTCAGATACCAGCCCTCAGGCGATTATTGGACGAGAATCATTTGATGTGTACATAGCCTTAGAAAAATGTATAATAATAATACTTGATGAAATAGAGACAAGTCATACATATACAAACCCTTGTTAGTCTTTAATTGCTGCCCCTGTTCCAGTGCGTACATCCTTCTTTATTTAACTTGTGAGACTTTATAATCCTGACCTACATTTTTACAGTTCTTACAAGAACAGGAATAAAGGGTTACGGCCCAACTATGCCTAAAATGAATCAAATTGTAATAGCAGTGGGGTTGATGAGTTCATACAAACATTGTATAGAAGGAAAGTGGGGGACAGAATACCTGTTTTATGAGCCAAATATATTTAAACACTCGGATCCCCCCCCCCCCTCTTAAATTCAGCCAGTGGGAAGGTCAATCATATGTGTCCATGTGACTCCTAAATTAGGAAGACCAATTGATGACATTGTACTAAGTATTGGCCCTGTCCAGTTTTAGGTTTAATTGGGCTCTCTAATATTTTAATGGAAGCACCTGTTTTGGTGATTACTGTTTAGGCGGGGAATATCACTGATTACTAATACTAAATATTTTCTGCGTTCCAAATTTCTGTTGCTTCATCTGTACAAGTGCAGTTTCAGGCACCCAGATAGTGAAAAATCTAATGAAAAACAAATTTGGTTATATATATACTTTATCCCAAAAACTGATGAAAGATAACAGTTGCGGGTTTATGTGTATGCAAAATAAGTATTGTATTACCATAACTTATATGTTTATTACCAGTCGCAGTACTCGGCTTAGGTACTTTTATTTGCCTTTGCTTCGTTCTGGAAGGACAGCACAATCTTTGTTTGGGCATTATCCAGGGTCAGGATCTACATCTTAAATAGGATGCTGCCCCTTGGATGATACAATGGGCCTGATTTATTCAAGCTTTTCAATACTGGTGATAATACGCTTTCATTAGTAAAGCTGGGTGATCCAGCAATCCTGGAACCTGAATCAGACTGATGACATGTTCTCAGTTGGAGCACAGTAAATTTTAAATAACCTGGAGGACTGCTTTTTATATAATATGTAGATGTACAACATTTTTAAATTCTACTGTTTTGTACATTGGTACAACGTGAAGTCAGGTATTTATGTGTGCAGTCTTGTAAAAAAATCTAAAAGCTGTACTTTAACAAAACACATACAATTAACAAGCATTAACAAGAGACCAAGCATTTCTAAAGTGTCCACAATGGTCACCTTCTGCCCTGCCAATGGCTTGCCTAAATTTGTTCTCAGAAAAAGTTTGTTTCCAGGCTCCATTTTTTCTTTATTCCCACCCTTTCTCCTAATGTGCACAGCGATTTCACGTCAAGAAATAATCCTGACATTGTTTAAATCAATGTTTTATTTGTTTTTAGGGCCAGTGATGTCATCACACTGGCAGGACACTCCTTGTTCCTGTCTCTTGGTGAAGGGTATAGCAGTGGTTAGCGGTGCCAAGAACAAAGGTGACCTATGAGTTTAAACAAAGAGTCTTTTGGGTAGCTTATATTATACTTAATATGTCCTGTATAAATGCAAACAATAGTGTGTGCTTCTACATATCACTCCTTCTTAGCAAATACTTTAAGTACATACAGATCAGAACGTTGTAGAAAAACAGGCTAGAAGCTGTAAATCATTCTGAAGTAGAGTAACTCATCATTGGGATTGGTTGAAAGCCATACCATGCCTGTGCTATCCCCACTATTCCATCATTATGAACCACCAGAAGGTGAATGTGTGTGTGAATACTTGGCTGTACTACAGCCACATCATTGCATGATCAGTGCAAAATTCTGCTGCTCAGACATTGTACACACACAGAAAAATGGTTATCAGTACTTATGGAGGAGGATAACCGATCTTCTTCAAAATTAAAAATATATAGTTATACATAGGTCACAAGGAGATGATCAAAATGCAGAATTGCCAAATTTAGCAATGATGCAGGGAGCATATGCTGATTCCCTGAGGACATAAAACACCATACTAAGCTGTGTTCATTATTCCTAAGAAGATTAATGGCCGAGAAGAATTAACACATACGCAGAAAGCTCCTGTACAGTATGTTGCCTTATCAGTTTTATTTTTATATGTATTTGAAGATATGATGATAATGTTAAATAAACTTGTATTTGACAAGGAAGAAGTTTTAAACTGTCAAGGACAAATTGTTTGAACTGTGATGGTCATCGGTGAGAAATGTTTGTAAACTTGACAACTGGAGTCCCTATTTATTGTACAGCGCTGTGTAATATGTTGGCGCTATATAAATCCTGTTTCATAATAGTAAGAGTTGGGTAATTGTACAACTGTATTCTAAAGCTATGTACACACATCGGATAACAGTTGCCCTTGATGAACAGTTGTGCTCGTCTCGGGCAGAAATCTGACTTGTACAGTGTACAGTGGTCCCTTAATGTTGCTATCAATTTTCCATGGTGAATTGATGAATGAGCATTGTTTACTCCTATGGAGGAGAGCACAGTGGGTGCAACTTATTAGTCTTCCTTCTCCCCTCTCCATGGAGAAGAACAGTGCTCTACTTGCAGCATTTTTTTTTTCATCCGTCACTGGAAATGATCATAAAAGATAATTTCCAGTGACAATCCTCTGACTTCCATGGGATGTTTGTATGAGGTTTATGCCATCTACTTGATCTAGAGTACAAAGAACCTTAATTGTGCTTCAAAGGATAGGAACAACAGAGCACCTTAATAAAGGTGTCCACCAAGCTCCCATTTTTACAAAAACGTGGTAGCATTCTCTGTGGCCATTGGTTGTTTGTGGTCAGCTGGGTCCCAGCATTTAGCTTTTCAACTTCCTTCAGAGGTTACTAGGTGTTCCATGAGCAATAAGCAAATTTGTAGCTCTCAGGTCAGTGTAACTGACACCAATGATCTTTTTAGGCCGTCTTTATGGGTGGCATTCTTCCTACTAACCACCACATTATTGTACTGTGAGCTGTGGATATGGTTAATTATAACTTTATAACCAGGGTTCTCTAGAACCCAAAAGTTATTTCAAGGGTTTTCCCATGTTAAAAAAAAAGTTGAGAACGGCTGTATAGGTAGTGCTGATGCCATTTTTATCTTTATGATTTACAAACTATTGAAAAAGGGTATGTTTGAGCTGGCTGCTTCCCCTAAATCAGGGGTTGGCAAACTCCGGCCCTTAGGCCAGATACGGCCTAGCTGGTAGTTCGATCAGGCCCAACCCCCCCCCCCCCCCCGGCTGATCCGGCCCAACGCGGCTCCGGAGCTGCGGGTTGCCAGGGGATGGGCCAGGGGGCATTAGGAACTACTGGAGCTCCAGGACCTCCGGTGCCGCCCCCTTGCAGTGGCTCCCCTATTCACCCCGGCCAGCGTTGATGCTTCTGCCGCCTTGGTAAATAGGGAAGGCTCCCTGAAGGTAGATGACCCTTTTATATAAAGTAAAAATTTTAGTTCAGGTCTGCTATAAAAGGAACGCTAGTATAAGGGATCTTATGGTGCAGAGATTTATTGGGGTTGGATTAGGATCCCCTCACCTGATAGAGACTTTTCTGAATTAAATTGGGGTTTATTGGATCAGTATCATTCAGCACACTTAGGACTTGATGGACTAGAGTCATTTGCACATCTACTCAGTTGTGTCTCCTTCCTATGATGCTGTGCTAACATTTTATTCGTAGTTTTTTGTTGACCTTTATGTTTTGCAATGCATTGTCAAAAGCGAACATAGCTCCCTTTACAAAGCTTCTTCATTCATGCCTTTACCATAAAACTCTTGTATGTGACAAAATTACACTGATGTGCAGTCTTTCTAATTATAGTGCTATGCCAGTTATATTTTATGGTAAATATAGCTTTCAACATAAATTCCTGGCAAAGCATAGACAAAAAGCAGTTGCCAGTATGTATGTAACCCCCCCCCCCCCCCCTGTGTGTTTAAACAGCTGAAGAAGGAAGCATTTGGGACCAGGGTAAAAAATGCCAAAAAAAAGTGCTTTTACTAGCCATTTTCCTACAACTAGTTCCAAAGCCAGTAAATGGCTGCGGAAAAAAGCTAAACGACTCGCTCTGCCAAATGTGTTCTGTTAACACTGTAACAATATAAATAAAGGTACTGAAGTGTCTGAGCTCAAAACCACCCGTGAATTGAGTAAAAGATCCCCAGGTGCCAGCACTATTGACAAGCTTGTCTCTGCTGCAAATGTAGTAAGAAGCGGCCTCACGCCGATATCGGGTGCAGTTGTTAAAGATGACAAACCACTGTCCACCACCCAATGACAAAGGCCAGGCAAATATTAAGGACTTGGCATTTAGGAAAAAACAGCCCCATGCTGGTTCCAATAAGAATAAGTTAACCAGATGACCAACACCAACGCAGCTGTGGTCTTCTGCTCATAAGAGGAAGACTGCATTAGTGAGAGATGAATGTTTCAGTGTCTCATATTTCTTCATATTTCCCTTGTTTGGTACTAAATACGGATCTAGTATTTGTATGGCTGTGGTTTTAGAGAGGTTACTTGGGCAAATATCAGTATTTTTGGATTTTTGTGCTTTAGATATGGATCCTAAGTTTTCATATGGCCAGAAAATATTTTATCATATTTAGGCTGTGTATACACATCAGATGATTCACGTCCTATAATCGGCTGATATCGGACAAGAATATGCCGTGTGTACAGCGCTCTTTCACAGATTTGTCCTGGCGGATCCACAAATGATCGTAATGGAAATAAAGGGGAGAGAGTGCAGCGGGGTGCTCCTCCTTCGTTCTCCCCTCTCCTTATAGCAGAACGGTGCTGTATGTACAGCGCCTATTCATGCATCTTTCAGTCGTTTGTCGTTGGAAAGGATCGTGAAAGGGCCTTTCCAACGACAAATATTGCACGCGTGTACGTAGCCTTACCCTGACAATTACTTATCTCATGGTAAGTGTTGAGAACTAAGCAATTTCTGTAAGAAGTTAGTTAAGCAAGTGAACATAAATACATAGGAAGGAAATGTTAGGCAATAATTTCATCACAACCAACTGATTATGCTGGGTTACCCCCAGGCTAAGTTCAGTGTTATTATTAGTAATAATGTGCCCAGTTTACCAGGTAATTTATAATCTTTTGACAGATAAAGACAATTGTTCTAGATGTTCAGGATCTCCAGCTCACCAACATTTTACAGCAAATGATAGTGATAATGAAATACATATTTCCTAAGTGTCTTGCTTTTAATGGTGAATTCCATATCCCCTTTGATTTATCTGTAAAATGCTGAAGAAATCTTTCTAAAGGAAATTATTCAACAGATCATCTGCCGAGTTCTTATTGAGCATAGCAGGTATTTGTACTTTTATGTAAACCGTGTCATACAATGGATCTTTTTAAATTCCTGTATACATTTTGGAACTGTATTTGAACATTTGTAATTCTGTCTACACATTTTACTTTCTTTTATGAAAAATCCTAAATCATCTTCCCAGCATTAGGGTGAGTTATTATTTTTATTAATAAACCGGATTTATGTAATTCCAACATATTACACAGCGCTGTAGATTAAATAGGGTTGAGTTGTGGATTCTATCTAGCTCTCATAGAAACCTATATGGCAGCTCCTGTAAAATGGTTCATTAGTCTGTGATGACAGTCGGGCCAGTAGGTCACCATGAACTGTACTTATTGCAGCTGCCTACTTGGAAATGTTCCAGGTGACAGCGCTGTTCTTAAATTGGAAAGTAAACTGCAATAACTACAAGGAATTGTATGCATAAAATGTACTTTTTTATTATTGTAGGATGATTGGAATGATGTTGGGCTGCTAAAAAGAAAAGATCCACACAACGTAAATGAAGAAGAGAAAAATCAAAACTTGGAGACTCTTCCACCAGGTGAAGTAAAAGTGCCAACATGATTCATTTAACATTATTAGGCGGGCAGGGCAGGGCAGGGTCAAAAAGATGGTAAGCAACACACATAAACAGACTACTTTAGTGTGCAGGAAACTAAATCCTGTATCACTAAAAATAGAAACCTAAACTAATGAAACAATGCAATCACACATTACACAATAAATACATAATCGGATATTTACCAAGAGAAAGTAAAAGGATGACAACAGAGACAGAGGTCCAAAAGGGAGCCCTTACCACAGGCACTATAACCCCAATAAAACCATCACCTTATGACTTTCATTAGTGCCTACTGGTAAATGTGCCATGGCAATTTATCATGCACCTGGTGGATTTTTTTAAAATTTTGCTTACACTGCATGATACATGCCTGTCCTATTTTTGCATGCATAGGAGGTAAATCATCAGGGACCACCTCATGGGGGATTGCTATGAACCCAGAAGACTTGGCGACAAAGAAGTTTTTTTTTCCTATTATTTTATTAAGTTAATTAATTGGATGTTAGTCCTGAACATATAGGCCTTGCTAATAAATCTGCATGGTTATAAAGTGCATGGCTGTATATTAGGGTGGATTTACTAAGTAAGTAAAAGGCTTGGTACACACGTGCAAAAGTTCTCGTCCAATATTTGGCTCGGGGCCGATATCGGAGAAGAATCTTGCATGTGTACAGTGCTCCTCATTCATCATCCAAACAACCATCCTGGTGGATTAATGGACGACGAACAATCCTAAAGGAAGTGAAGGTGAGAGAGAGCAGCGGGGTGCCACTCTGACGTTCTCCCCCCTGCCCTCTCAATAGAGCAGAATGGTGCTGTATGTACAGCATTCGTTCATGCATCATGCAGTCCTTAGTCGTTGGAAAGGATCGTGAAAGATCCTTTCCAAGGACAATGTTTGCACGTGTGTACATAGCCTAAGGCTGCTCACTTAGAAGTGTATGTTTATTTCGCTAATTAAACGATAGTAAATAAAATGAAGCTTAAAAAAAAAAGAAAACAGGATTTTCTGCTGGCTCCTGATTGGTTCTTTAAAGTGAATACAGCTGCATCCTATTTATTAAGCATACATTCCATTTGCCAAGTCTTTTATTAAATAATTCTCATTGTTTCTATAAAAAGGACACGCTTGTTGAAATGATAGTTCATTAAGAAAATAAATCATTTTTTGCTGCAAGTGCGAATTTAAAATTCCAAAGTTGCTTGTGCATTTATACCTAGAAGTAATATCCATCTCTTTAAAACAGGAAATTAAACTGTTTTTTTTTTTCTTAGGTAAAGTACGGTGGCAAGACTTTGACCAGGATGCCTATGTTGGAGTCACTGTAGTACGACCTGGTCAGGATGCCTACGCACGTAACAAATTTAATCAAGTAGAAAGTGATAAATTGCGCATGGACAGAAGTGTTCCTGATACAAGACATGACCAGTATGTATATAGACTAATATGTGAAGATTATCCTAATTAAAGTACAACCTACCTACAACCTAAATATGTAAAACATTTTTATTGTTTTGTGAGGGCTTAGAAACTTCTAAGTGTTTTTGTTCATTTATTTATTTTTTTAATTGCCAAATGTTATGTCACTGATAGGAAAAGTTGTTACTTGTGGTTTAGTATTGTAAATTTTCCATCACCTTTAATTTTCTTTGTGTGGATCCCTTTTTGTGTTCACCTAATGCCATTATTTGAATACCTGTTATTTTTTTTTATTATTATTTATTTATTTGCGATGGTGGATGGTAGTTGGTCCTTTTGTGTAAGGAACTGGGCTTTTATTGTGCAGTATTCTACACTTCCTGGATATCCTTATTTCTCTGGCAGGCTTCTATCCCTAGCAGTTTTCCTCCTTGTCTGGCTGTGGTTAGATATTATTTTTATCTTTTTGACTTTTCAGTACCTTATGGTGGCTCGGCTAACCTAACTTATTCTTTATATATAATTTTTGGTAACCCTTTCTCTTCTGATTCTTCAGTCTCCTGATCCACCAGTTCTTTTGCTAGGTAGATGATTGACTTCTTCTGATAACCACTTAAAGAAGAACTAAACTTAATACTGGCAAAAAAAAAACACCTTCAATCCTGCAGGGTAGTCCAATCTCTCCTGGGGTGTCTTGCATCTGGTCCTGCGTCATCCTGGCATCCGTCCTGGAGCCGACGTTCTGGGCGCCGCCATCTTCGTCTCTTCTTTGGGTTCTTCATCATATGTCACCCAACCCAGGCACGAGATCAGGTGACGCAGGATAAAAAAAATTTGACGCTCTCACTGCGCATAAGTGAGATGGGAAAATTTTTTTCCCCACGAAAAGGCTCCTTCTGCGCATGCCGGAGATGTCAAGGCATTCGCAAAAAGAGCACCCAAGAGCCTCCAGGGATGCCTGACGTAGGTATTCCAGGAAGCTTTGCGTTAGGGGTCTACCCTTTTAAGTAAAGTGAAAATTCTGAGTTTAGGTAGTTGTTGTGGAATCCTTTAGGCAGTACTTGAGCTACAGACAGTTCTTTTAGTTATTTTTGAGACTGTTAGCCTTTGTGTGCTGGGTACAACTTTACAATAAACCTCCTCTTGGAAGTCCATAGAAGGATACAAGTTCCACTGCTGTATTTATAATATCGCTTGCTACATACTATGGCTTGTTAATAATAGGAAGGGTTTTCCTGGGCTGGTTTACAAGTTTGTCTGCTGTAGGTGGTGTTTTAATCTGAAGGTATTAGACTTTGATGGTCTCTATGGTAAGTTTTTCATAAATCTAATATCTGGAGTTTTTTTTTTTAGGAAATGGACATATTGGTATGAATTAAGCTACGTACACACGTCAGATTTTTATCGCCCGATAATCGGCATCGGCCAATTATCGGGCGAAAATCTGCCGTGTGTACAGTCGGTGTCGTCCATCGTCCGGACGACCGACCTGCCGGATCCACGGACGATGGACGACAGCCGATCGTAATGAAAGTGAAGGGGAGAGCGCGCAGCAGGGTGCCGCTCCGTCGCTCTCCCCCTCCCCTCTCCATAGAGCATGAACGGTGCTGTATGTACAGCACCGTTCATGCATCGTGCACTCCCTTGTCGTTGGAAAGGATCGTGAAAGATCCTTTCCAACGACAAAAATTGGCAGTGTGTACGCCAGCTTTAGTCCGTGTATTTGTTTTTTTTCTGCCTGAAGTGCAGCTTTAGTTTATTAGCAAAAGGTGAGGTCCCCTGGCAGCTTTCTTAGGAGTTATGCAGAATAACCTCTCACTCCTAAAATCGTTGAGACACCTGAACTATTACATTGTCAATCAGTCTGTCATATACTAGTTCACAATCAGACTGACCTTTCTAGTATTTCTGAGATCTTCTTCTGACCCTGACTTGTTACATTTCTTTATTTCATCAGAATCCTCTTTTTTTAATTCAGCAGCAGCTCTGAACCCACAACACAGACAAAGGCAGCTGTCAGACAAGCACATTTCTTTTTATTCAGCAACTGAAGCAGCAACAGATGGCACAAAGAGCAGAACCTGAAAGAGAGTATTGCTTTAGAAAGGGCATTGTCATAGCAACTGAATTATTATAATACAGATTCAACACTCTAATGTAAACTTCCAAAGGAAGATGAATATTCTGATATGTCGGGCATTTTACTTAAATACAGTTTTGTAAGAGATCTGGGTATAGCTTAATGAATTTATTTGACAAGCTGTGTCTGCTTTATCGCTCGGTTAAGTCATTAAATTAACCACATCCTTTTATCCCTAATCCATAGGGACTGGGGATCTATTCATTAAAAGTAAAAGAAATTCACTGGTTGCTGTGAAAAACTTCCTTGTTCTCAGAGTTATTTTTGTTCTTTGAATCGACATTTGACACAAATTTGTTTACTTCTAATTATTCCATTGAAGTTTTTTTAAGTCTGTTTTTAAATCGGAGCTTACGTTCCACTTGAGAATACATCATCAGGCAGGTCGTTATTACAGAAAGAGACAGGCGATGTGCATTGATCCCTCCTAAGTTGTTGAATAATCTCTCCTATCTGCCCAATTGCTCCGGATTTCTGGCAGAAAAGCTGAGCTGTGAATCTGTAGCATTGCTTTGGTTGGTAGGATACCAGACATTCCCCACTTCCTCTGAAAGTGATGGTAATGAATGAATAAACAGCCTGGCCAGACAAGATGGGGAAAGAGTATAGGCAAAGAAGGAATATGACCCTGTAAGGGAATGGGGACAGGTAAGTAAGGCAGGTAGTTACCCTTTAAAGTGCTTGTGTATGCTTTTAAGCTTTAGATTACCCTGGGATAAGGTTAGAACTCGAGTAGGTTATTTTTTTGTTTGGAAGATTTTCCTTAATTTTCTTTCACAGTGCTGCACCGCCAAGCGAAAGTCTCTTTTAGACAGCTGCCCCATTTCAAGAATGTTTTCGTGACCTTTGTTACCAGGAAAAATGGGTAACTATAGAAGACATAGACAGCAATTAAAAGCCTGCCAAGATGTAACCCTTCCTGGATTTATGCAGATTGGACTGTAAAAATACTGTGTGGTTTTTATCTTTCTGAATGGAAGTTTTTATTGGAAGAAAATTTTTACCAATTAATATACAAAACCAAGTAAACTTACACAGCACTGAGACTAAAAACATTAAGGGAAAAATACAATAAGTATACAACCCAGATCTCCTAATTATTGTAATTTGGACTTTATCATGATACAGTTGAATAGTCTTTGGATGGATGGACAGATACCAAAAGCTCTGACAAGTTATCAAAATAAACTTGAAGGAAATGAATGAGAAGAATTGTTGATTGTTTTATCTACCAGAGGGTTTTGTAATTCTTTCAGCCACTGTTATTATTTCGACACGTCTGTGTAGCCAGAAATAGGACCTGCTATTTCCTGGTTCATCTTTCCAGCCTAATGGATCACCTTCATGGAGGTTGGAGGTGAATAGATTTGACTCGGGATACTGTAAAAGCGAACCACAAATAGGGTTATGACTTGTGTGCCATATATCTGAAGGCTGGGTACAGGTATTATGATTACATTACCCTGGTAGTACAACTCTGAGAATTTAGTTGAACATGTATTCATTTTAAAAATTTTGTTTTTGCCTCTGTTGGAATCCCCATTTACTTAGATGGTACCAATTTAAAGCATACACATTGATTGTACAATCTTTTAGATTATTTATATGGATATATATGGCCCAGTTAAATACTTGTTTGTGTAAATCTATTTTATAATATACGGCTAGATGACGGCTCTGTTGATGGGCTATTGTTAACTTTAAATGGATTTTGTATTTTCATACATGTCTTTGGAAATGTAAAACCTGCTTCAGTCAGGTCAACTCCAAATCAGATAGACATGTCAGTTAATTCTTAATTTAACAGATACCATGGTAAAGGTCCTTTTCTAATTCCTTTCTATGTGTACACGATAAAAAATGTCAGGTTCATGCACTGTTGCTATATAAATATTTAAATGTATTATAGCTTGATCTACTTGTCATATAAACAGGACTTAGAAAATGTCTTGTCTTTTTATAATTGTGTGCACCATGTATAGGTGGCATTTACATAAGGATGCAAAAGATTTAAGCAAATTAAATTATATGTCTGTATATTTAGATTGCAGTGTGTTGAAAGAAGTTTTAAATGATTTACATTTCTGCGGGCTGGGAGTAAACAAGATATAAAGTTTAAGGTGAATCATTCCCATTGTGCATGATATTCATCTGTATTCTAAGGGTGAACCTTAACTTAATAAATGTTTTCATCATGAGTACCTTTATAAATGCTCCTAATTATAATGTGCCCATCTCATTAAATATAAAGATCTGTGCTACATAATGATGCAAACATTCTGGCATCTCGGTATCACAAAGTGCCTAATAAAGCCTGGGTATTTGGGTTGCAATAAATCTGTGGCTCAAATACCCCTTCCAAAAAAAGGAAGTCTTTGGAAAGGTATATTAAGGTATATGCTGCATTTTTATAGTAGCACGAGAAGGTAAAAGTCACATAGTAATAGGAGCTGGCAAGGATTATGTCCCTGCTTTACAGGCCAAACACTTGGGGTTTAAAGTGTATCTAAACCTAACAACATACATAATAAATATTATAGTTTAACATTCCTGAGATGTTAGGGCTAAATTAGTTATTTTAGGTTTATTTTAAGTTTTTTTTTTTTTTTCCACCCTAGTGTTTCCAACTAACTTTAACATTGTCTTAGGGAGGTGATGCTCACTCACCGTACTGTGCGGGAGCGGTGTTCTCCCTTTATGTCTTAAAGTATGTTAGGTCTTCACAATATATTCCCATCTCATCTCCATCATATAGGTGGAGGTGTTTTTCTTGCAGGGCTGATGACACTGCTTGTTCTTTGTACAGGTTTTGTTCAGGATGAAGTATTTTTTTGCAAACAGATATATGGCTTTCATTGGTATATTTTACAGCCCAAAGAAAGCAATTTAGAGAGGTTCACTGGTAGGGTTTATGTACATGGTTTGGTGCTAGGGTGGCACACTATACTCTCACGGCATTCTATGTCTTTGTATCAGTTATGGGGTGATTGCAGAACTTTATCATAGATATCATTAAGTTCACTGTTTACCCTCTGGTATTTTTCCTCTTGACAGAAGTGCAGAGCTTTTACACTTTTCCCAATCAATGTGTATTTCGTGCACATCTTTAGCACCCCCTGCCTATCCCTGCTCTGGGTTTAGGTTTGGATCGCTGCACTGAGTGTTAGCTAGTACAGAGGATGGACACAATGCTGACTGCTTTGAGGATTTAGATTCACCAGCCTACTGGAGTTGTCAATGTACCAGTAAGGCTGTGATACATGATTGCCACATGATGCCATTGGGCAAACTCCTCTTAGTCTAGCTAAATGATTTTCAATCACTGTGCCGTGAGAGATCTTCAGGTGTACTGTGGGAAATTTTCCAATTTCAGTTAATTGGTCCAAAAATTATTATTTATTTATTGCAAATAATTTGTCTTCATTTGTCTGTACCAGCGATGTATAGTGATAGGCAGAAAAAAGAAATAATCTTCCCCTACATGGCAGCAGGTAGCTAATTAACCTGTCTGTGACATTTTTGTTTAGTGGTGTTCCGTGGGATTTTTTTAACGTAAAATATGTGCCGCGACACTGGTCTAGCCAATGTACTGCATAAGGGACTGTAAACTTTAGTCATCAATGAACATTCATATTTTAAAATGCAGAAATCTACATGTAGAGATTGACTACATTTTGTATTTTTTATAATCTGCTTTTGTTTAAACGTAATAAGCTAGAATACTATATGTTATTTTTTAGATGTCGAAGAAAGCACTGGAAAACAGATTTACCAGCAACAAGTGTTGTCATAACTTTCCATAATGAGGCCAGGTCTGCCTTACTTCGCACAGTTGTCAGGTGAGTAAGTGATCGCTATGTTTTATGGTATTTTCCTAGATTCTTGAAAGGCTGGTGTTCAAACAACTTAAAATATTTGGAAACTTTCATTTTCAGTTTTATCAGCATCCCCAAAGTGCAAAAAGTTGCCTGTTTTGCTTGATAGCAATCTCCAGGTGCAATGTTTAGAAATGTCCAACAAATGGACTTTATAGTGGATACCAATGTTGGTACTCGTTGGCCTGCACATGCCTAGTGGCCATTACTTGACTGCATAACCTACTGTTTATAATTTTTTGTGTGGGTTTCAAATGTTGAAAAGTGGTAATGAGTCTGCCAAAGCAAAGTACCCATGTGCTGTTTACATAGATATGCAGAACATTGAACATTGCTATAATAAATGCGTGTAAGAGAGAAGATTGCAGAGAGAGAATGTTAAAATGCATACACTATGGGATGTTTTTTTTTTTTTTCAGGTCACTGCAATACATACAATAACAAACTTACAATGACCAATAATTGCGTAGGAAATGCAGATGACAAACTATGCGTTTGTAGCCTAAAGTTATAAAAAGAGCTCATGGTGCACACTTGTTTTAACACTTTCATTGTCACATGTTTTCAATGTTGACTTTTAATTTGCGTGAAAATATGGTATGCTTTGGAATAGTTTTTTTATATTGTTTTATTATATTTTTTATAATGTCCCCAAAACTGTGCCTGGCTCCCCATGTCCAAGTTTTGAGATATCTTTCTTTTTCTCTAGCCATGTGTTAAACATGCTTTGATTATTATTACTTCCCCATGTTATACTTTTGCCAAATATACTTTGTCAATCCTCTATAGCTTTCGTCCCTTTCCCCCTTTAATGTCTTTTCTATTCAGGACTTTAATAAGGTATACTGCGACAAAGCCTTTGGCACCTGTGCAAATCTCTGTGACCTAGATTTGAAGGTAGCTGACTAAACAGAAAGGACATTTTTCTGCTGACCAAAAGAAACACCAATGTATATTTTCTTTAAGTCTAAGATTAGGTTTATTATCTGTACTTGTACAGGTAATAATTTTTCAAAGATTAATTCTGAATTCCTTTTAGGGTTTTTGGGGGACTTTCAGCCATAGCCTGAATAGAAACCCTTCCAGAATATTGTAGAGAAGAACCTTTTGCTTTTTTTGTTTAAGTTTTTGTGGAAAGCTTACCCCTGCTGATTGAAAATTTTCAGCATTCTAGTATTCTTTATTTCCCTTTTCTGAATTAAAATTTTCGCTTAAAATTCTTCACACTATTTTTGCTTTTTCCGTTAAAACTATTGAACTTTCTTTAATATTTTGACTGTAAGATTTCTTTATTACTTGAAGCTAATAGGAACAAAAATGTTTTGTTTTTTCCCATTTCTGTGTTTTATGTTTACAGTACCTATAGGAAGATCCTAATATATTCTTAATCAACCCATACAATATAATTTTCCTTCTTTCTTTCAGTGTATTAAAAAAAAGTCCGCCTCATCTCATAAAGGAAATTATACTGGTGGATGATTACAGTGACAGTGGTGAGTGATTATATTTGTTTTTTGCTTATTTAGAGCTTCAAGAAACTCCCTTTTACATAAATAAAATCATGTCTATAGTACTTGAATTTTAATGGCTGAGCTGATTAACTTTCTAAACATAACTATTATGTGTCTGCGGAGCAAAAAGAAAAAAAGATGCTGATAAACAAAACTGCAAGAGTAAACATTTGTGAGTCCATTGTACACACAAATACCTTCTAGCTAAGTCATTTTATTATATATATATATATATATATATATATATATATATATATATAATGTAAATATAAATATATATAAAAATGAATGTATAAATATATATAAAAATGTAAACCTTGGGGACCCGAGGCAAGGGGTAGATGCTGTCCGGGCATCTGCGTGCAGCTGGAAGGCGGGACCTGGCGGAAATTTAAAATACTTTTTCACCCAGGTTCGCTAAGCAAACTGTATCCTCTCCAGCTTTGGAGAGCTTTGTTAAATCAGGCCCCAAGATGGTGGCGCCCAGAAATAGTCTAAAGGGGGTTTTTTTTTTGTTGTGTACATATGTAAAACACATTCACATACAGATTTTTGTTGGAATAATTGGCAACAAGGTCCCATTAATGCCAGGTTCCCAAACCAATAAATTCTATATTTTACAGCAGTGTTATAAGTGTTGCCTTTTTGTGATCTAATCATTAACTACAACAATTGTAAACCAATAAACTCTTAAGATCTCGTTATTTTGCCTTCTTCCTGCTTTAGGCATTGAGCAGGGAGTGTACCATTGACATATTTATTTAACTAATTCCTTAGATGACTATATGTTACTTCAAATAATAGCTCAGGATTACCTCTCCCTGTTCTGTTGGGTATATAACCAAAACAATTCTCTAAATATAGCTACATTTAAGAAAATATTTTTTAGAACTAAAGTTTTTTTTTTTTTAAGGTATTTTGAGTATTATATTAGGTATTTCCAAACTATAATGTTGCTGATTTTTAATACAGATGTCCTTATACTAAAAGTAGGTTGATTGTCTGTTTTGGCCAGTTAGTGTGTTACCTAGAACATGTACGGAGCCAATCAACTTATTGTGTAATTTGGATTTTCTCGAAATGACTTGATCATCAAGATAGGTAGGCAGCTAGTGTTTTCAGGTTAGTTTTGCTGTTACACAAGTTTAGATTCAGCATGCCACATTGAAGTGCAAAAAAAGTTTGTTTTTTCTTTTTTAACCTGCCAGCTTTTAAAGCAAGATTCACACGAACAGTTCAAATATTTCATCTGAGTTTTGTGAACTGGGAGTTAGTTCTGTATTTGAAAACACTACTTGATTGCTTTTGTTTTAGGTGCATTATATGACCGAAAGCTTGTGGACATATGAAATCACATATACATTAGCTTTTTAAACATCCTATTCCAAGACCAGGCTATTGGTGATTTAATTCACCCCCAAACAGTTCAGTAGGGTTGAGGTTCCTCCATTCCAAACTCGTCGAAACATGTCTCTTCTGTATTTTTTGTTTTGTTTTTTAAAGCTTGGAATATTTAAATTGGGCTAGTCATTTAGGAACACAAAAAGGCCTTCCTCATACTGTTGCCACAACAGTAGGGATTTCTATGTATGTTGTAGCATTATCAATACCTATCACTAGAAACCCTAAACCCTTTAACTTAAAAGTGGTGTCCACACAGTTTTGAACTATAAGGTGCCCTAATGTTTTCCTAATAATCATTAATCACCTAATTGGTTCCTTTTAAAATGCTTAACCCTTTACTTTTTTCCCTCTCTCTAAAACAAAAAAAGCTGAAGATGGTGCTCTACTTGGGAGGATAGAGAAAGTTCGGGTTCTTAGGAATGACCGTAGAGAAGGTATGTTATATAACAAACTAGACCTTTTTGTTTTTTTTTTAAAACTGTTTTGACCCCTTTTCTTCCTTTGATGCATATCAGCAACTTCTGTAATCTGCTTACTGGATGAATTTTCTGATGGTGACAACAGTGGAACTCCATGAACCAGTTGTTTGACAATAGTAGAGGACTAAGAAAGAGGCAGGCACAGCATTTTGTTTTCTTATAACAGGATATGCAATTCAAGGTTCTTCACGGCAGTTTCAGAAATAAAAACAACTTCCTAAATTAACATTTGAGATTTTAGTGACTAGCTCTACAAAGATTTTAGCTGTTAGCTGGTTCGGGTTGCTCTGGATATTTGGTGTTTCACAACCGGTATGGAATAAGCCAGGATCGGTTTGCAGATATAAAAACTGATTGGCTGCCTCCATTGAAGCAGCCAAGTCATTTCTGGTAAAGGAAGTATCACCAGCTTTGGAGGTAAACAGTTTACTTCTTGTTCACTCAGAATGTGCCTACAGAATAAGGTGATATATTGCATAAAACTGCCTTTTTATTTTTTATGAACTGAAATATCAATGGATATATTGCTGTACTATGAGAAAAATGTGTCTAGTATAAATGTTGTAGGGAATTGCACTGTGAAATCTGTGTTGTGCTGTCAGGGACATACACAAATTAGTTTTTACATCAAGTTCTGTCTATGAGTAGAATACATTTATACTTTGGATCAACTGTTCCTTTTTAGGTATTTTTTTGTATGGGTAGATTTTATGATACATTTTACTTATATTATTTACTTATATGTTTGTATCTTGTGTAACAAGCAGGTAGAATAAGCTTATGTCAAAGTGAGAACCAGGTTATATGTAATAATAATAATACACTAACCCTACACTAAGATTAAAGCAGCTGTTTGCTCAGGTTTACTTGATATCATTGGTTTATATTTATTATTCCACAACTCCATGTTGGGATAGCTGGGTTTATCATTTTTAACTGTGACAATTGAGTTTACTTAATTCATCATAAAACCCTTTATCAACAAATGTCACCTGGAAAATTCTCATGCTCTTCCCTTTTTTGGAGTGAATTGGGCAGAGCAAATGTTTTTTATGATTAATGACCAATATTTAATGACCGCTTGCAAGGTGATAACTGTTTCATATAACTTCTTAAAAAGGTGAATATAGAAGACAGGGCAGAGAGAGCACTGATACCTGCTGTGAATGGCTGGGATCTGATGCAGCCAAAGTAAGCTCTGTAAGGCTATGTACACACATCAGATGATTGTCGTCCAGTAGCTGTTGGGCCTGAATCTGACGTGTACAGAGGTCGTTCATGGATCAGTCCTGGTGGATCCATGACTGCAATGGAAGCAAAGGAGGAGCGAACAGCGGGGTGCCACTCGCTCATTCTTCCCCTCCCCTCTCCATAGAACATAATGGTGCTGTATGTACAGCGCTTGTTCATTTATCTTTCAGTCATTTGTTGCTGAAAGATTACAATAATTGAGTGTGTGCATGATGCAGTGCATATACCTGCAAACTAGGACAACTTAATCAAGGCCAGTGTTGGTCAACTTAAAAATGAAAGAAGGTGTCGGCTACATCTCCGAAAGCTCTAGAAAGCTGTACAATAGCAGAGTGTTTCTGTTTTTAGTTGCATTTAAATTCATTGATTGTAATGCACCTAAACTCATTCATGTTCCTTACAAATCTAGAAGGAGTGCACAAAATACAAAAGCCATTAATAGTGAGCAGTAGCAGCTTGTTTGTTGTAACGATGGATGCAAGCCCATGCTTTAGGAGTTATTTTGAATAAATGTAACCCATCATATTGTCATGGTTATAACCATCATAAAGTAACCATCACTTTAAGGTCATGGCCAAGCTTTGCTTGCCTTAAACTATTCTAAACACATTGTTTAATAAACACTATGAGCAGCATTTCTGTGTGGTATATGTGTACACTTCTGTTTTGGTGAGCACAATGCAGAGCCCCTAGCCGTATGTTTTGCATTGCACTCAGCAAGACATCTGAGCTCAGACCAGTGCAAGCAGGGCTTAGATGAACTTCTGGAAGTGTCATTTGCATGCTTAAATGACTTCTGAAACCGTTAAATCATTTATTTCATTTATTTTATTATAAGACGTGTAGTAGTTACATCATTTCAACATATATAGCACAAATATGAAACACTGACCTGGTAATCAATCAAAATGTTAATGTTTATTATGTTCCAGACTATACTGTATTTATTTCCAGGATTGGGTTATCTTAACTTGCTGTTAGGAATATTTTGAATCAGTATTCCTCATGCTTTCATAGCAGCCAGACTTCTACTAACTGGAAATTGGAAAAGCTCCCAATAATTAAACATCTTGGAAGTAATTCTAATTTCTAAGAATCAGTGTGCACTGGAAGAAATGTGTAACAATTCCCAAAATGCAGTCTTTTTATTTTCTGCAATTATCTGTTATTATAGCACTTTTGTACTATTTAAAATCTAAATAGTCACTATGAGAGTACCTGGTGGCTGATGTCATAATTTTTGTAATACAGCAAGAATTGTTCTGTGTGTTTTAATTTTGAATAAAGTAGTTTTTATTGCCAGCTTTTCTTTCTTTCCTGTATAAACAACAAAAAATGGGAGGAAATCTTAGCCTAGTTTAGCCTAATCTAGTGTTAAACCTAGAATATTTTTTAGGCTGGGTGGGAAGCAATTGTAGGTGGGTGGCAGCCCCTGTATTGTGACTCAGTACACCCAAAAACAGGTGGATGGTTACTGAAAAGTGCCAGCTAAAAAAGGGCAGAACAAAACACTGTATTCCTAGGAAAACAATAGCAGCATGACAAAAATATTCAACATGGCCAATCCCGGTTGTAATACCTGCTGCATTCTTCTGGTAACTATATTCAACATGGTAACTACAGACATCAAAGATCATTGTTTTATCCTGCCAGATGGTCCTAGGGTTGTGTTTTCATATTTTTGTTTTGGGTTTTGTATCAACACTTAAAAAATCATAAGTGCTAGATGAAATATCAAGTTGGTATTGTGTTCTTTGTGTGAGCTGAGCTAATACTTACTTTCTTATAACAGGTCTTATGCGTTCTCGTGTTAAAGGAGCAGATGCAGCTCAGTCCAAGGTTCTTACCTTCCTTGACAGCCATTGTGAGTGTAATGAGCGTTGGTTGGAACCCCTCCTGGAAAGAGTTGCTGAGGTAACTTAAGTAAAATTATTTGGTAAAAATTATAACTCACATCCTGGTAACTTTCTGAAAAAATCTCAATCAAACCAAATTTTAAAATTTTGCTATGCACTGGTTTACTGAACAATAGAGAAAAAAAACAAATATTCTCTGTTTAGAGAAGTCTTACAACAAAGCTTGCTTAGAGAAAGAAACAAAATTTACCCAGGTACCTTTAATACTAGAAGACTCCCATGTGTCTGATCTAATTTACTCGTTTAGGCTGGGTCTACATGGACGTTTTGTAAAAAGGCATGTAAACGTTCCTACTGCGTTTATAAGCGTTTTTAT